>NC_136960.1:14404139-14481639 GCF_032717465.1 Coenobita brevimanus | reverse complement strand
CAGATTTTTTGTTATTCTGTTCGTAAGGACTTTCGTGAAGACTTTGTATATGACTGATAATAAGCTAATGGGTCGATAGTTACTAAGATCTTTTGAGTGACCTTTTTTGTAAAGTAAAAAAAAAAAAATATTGCATTAAACCATGTTTTGGGAATTTTCTTCTTTTTTTACAGGCTATATTGAGTAAATAAGTGAGCAAGCCTTTTTGTATTTCTACTCCTGCTTCCAACAGTAAATCTGCTAGCCTACTATTCCATCTTCTCTCGGAGCCTTCCCACATGTCATATTTTTAAGAGAAATACTTCGTCTAGTGTTACTTCAGGTATTTCACTGGTGTCAACTGAAAAGTTAGCTATTGGTACTACTGTCTTTGATGTATACAGTTCTCGCTTCATCATCTTATCTCTGTATTTAATGACTTCATCGTTTTTGTCTTTTAGTGATGTAATTTGTTGCTTTCCTAGTGCCATTTTTTCTTCGGACCTGTTTCAGAGTTTTTCCTTTTTTGATGGTTACTTTGATCCATGTTTCTCTTTTTTTTTTCTCTCTCTCTTCTCTTTCCCTCTTGTTGATAAGCTTATATAGTTCTGCTCGTTCTATTTCATCTTTTTTTTGTTTTTACTAATATATATATATATATATATATATATATATATATATATATATATATATATATATATATATTGTTACGGAACAGAGAAAGATAATGTACACATTAAGTGAGAATACTAAAAATCACTACTGAGAATACTAAAAATCACTACTGCCCCGTAAAGTTCCAGGTTCAAAACAAAAGAGTTAGGTAAAATTACAAGTTAAAGTTTAATGCTCAAACTAACAACAAAACATTCAGGACTCATAAGGATAATGTAATGGCAAAAAACAGGTTAAATATATGGTTAACTGCAATAGCCTCTATTAACACAAAATTAGCATGAGTAAATTTATCTAGGTCAGCCCTGTTAAAATGAGATACCAGATAATACTCAGTGAATGCCAGATATATTATTACAGATACAAAATATTATCAAAAATGACTGACAAAAAGGACCTTACATGAATTACAAAAACCTCATTAGGCCTACAATTTAACACCTTACGCTACACAGTACAAGGAAAAATGCAATAACAGTTATACTGAAATTACACAGCTGCTAGATGGCTGGAGACTTCCTGAGCACTCACAATAACTGTACAGGGGAGGACAGAGATGTGAACAAAATGAGGAGCAGATCTAAGTGACAATAATGCAGAGACTGAGCTCATTATATAGGGGCCAGCAGAGCTTGATACAACTTGTAAGAAGGACGCGCAAATGAAGCCATGGGGACAAAGAGTTGACAATCCTGCTCTGAACAACAGAATGAACGACTTACTCTACTATAAGGGTTGAAGGGGGGAGTAAGGTAGAACACGCTCGTAATCAAACATGCAGCAACTGTACATTAAAATTACACAAAGGATGATGAAATCATAGGCTATGTAACACCTCCCCACAAAGAAAAAGAAATTTACAAAGGAAATTTCTTATTACTGTCTAAAGTCTAGATAAGCAATCTGCAATAACATTTTCTTTCCCATTGACATGTTGTATGTCTAATGAATACTCCTGAAGAAGTGGACTCCATCTTGTCAATCTCTGATTTTATCTTTAAACTTACTAAGGAATTTCAGTGGTTTATGATCGGTATAAATCACTATAGGGTCAAAACCAGAACACAAATAAAACGAAAAATGCTGTAAACCCATAATCAAGGCAAAAAGCTCTTTCTCAATAGTTGAGTAGTTCTTTCCTATAGTTACAAAACATGAGATCTCCCTAGCACGTTCAGTCATAGGTACTTGCCAGTATCCCTTTAACAAATCAAACTTACTTATGTACCTAGCCTTTCCTATCTTGTCTATGCAATCTTCCACGTGAGGGAGAGGGTAAGTGTCTGTTTTGGTTATCTGATTAACACGTCTGTAGTCGATGCAAAGCCGCTGTGACCCACCTGGCTTAGGGACTAGAGTGACAGGAGAACTCCACTCGCTCTGACAGGGCTCAATCATCTTGTGGTCCAACAGGTAGCCAAGCTCCTTCTGGACGAGAGGAACTTTCACTGGGTTCACATGGTAAGGAGGCAGTTTAATTGGCTTTGCGTCTCCAACATCGATATCATGCATCAACACAGTGGTTCTTCCTGGAGTGGCACGGAACACTTGCGGGTACTCCTGCAGTAATGCCGAAAACTCTTGCCTTTCCTCGAGAGGTAGATGAGAAAGCTTAGTCTGGAGATTATTCATGATATCAGGATTCTTCCCCAAACTATCACTCAGGCTCATACTGCATGGCAGAGCTTCACTTGCAGACTTGGGTGGAACAGCTACAGTGCAGACTGGATTATTTTCGTCCCGCCTGTGATATAACTTTAGCATGTTGATGTGACATAGTTGCTTGTTCTTCCTACGATCTGGTGTGGCGATGACATAGTTGACATCACTGAGTTTCTTCTCCACGAAATAAGGACCACTAAACTTGGCTTGAAGAGGTTGCCCATGAACCGGTAGCAGAATCAAAACCTGATCTCCTGGCTGAAAGTGGCGTAACCTGGACTTCTTATCATACCAAGTCTTCATCTTCTCCTGAGCAGCTCCTAAATTCTCTCTCGCCAGCTGTAAAGCAGTGGACAGCCGTTCTTTGAACTTCATCACATACTCTAGCAGGTTGACGTCATCTTCCTCCGACAGCCAGCATTCCTTGAGTAACTTAA
Source organism: Coenobita brevimanus (assembly GCF_032717465.1). Classification (NCBI taxonomy): domain Eukaryota; kingdom Metazoa; phylum Arthropoda; class Malacostraca; order Decapoda; family Coenobitidae; genus Coenobita; species Coenobita brevimanus. The sequence continues at coordinate 14,478,886 of NC_136960.1, read as the reverse complement.
GGGGTCCTCTTATTCATGGCCAAACAGTAGTTCAAAAGGTGAGAAGCCCAGTGATTCATTTGGAGATTCTCTTGCGGCAAATACAACGAATGGAAGACCTTTATCCCAGTCTTTCTGATGTTCCAAACAGTATTTCTTGAGCATTGATTTGAGTGTTTGATGATATCTCTCCAACGCTCCTTGGGTCTGGGGATGGTAAGCTGAAGACGTGATCTGCGTGATGCCCAACTCTTTCAGAGACTGCTTGAAAACGTTTGACATGAAATTACTTCCCCAGTCTGACTGTACCTCCTTGGGCAGACCAAACTTTGTGAAGAACCCTAGCATTTCCCTAACCACGTTCTTTGCTGAGATATTTCTAAGTGGAATGGCTTCAGGATAACGAGTAGCCATATCAATCAGGGTCAACACATAAGAAAATCCTGAAGAAGTCTTAGGAAGAGGGGCCCACAATATCCACCAATACACGGGTTAAAGGCGCCTCAAAAGGAGGAATGGGAACTAGAGGTGCAACCTTCTCGGTCTGATTACACTTGACAGGTGTGACAAGACTTACAATACCAGGAAACATCCCTGAAGATACCTGGCCAGTAGAAGTGTTTCAAAATGCGTGCCACAGTCTTCCTCACTCCAAGGTGTCCTGCCAAACTGGAATCATAAGCCACTCTAATGATATCCTGCCTACAAACACGAGGGATGACAACTTGATGTACAACCTCCCATTCACAGTCGGCTGATGCTGTTGGGGGTCTCCACTTCCTCATAAGTACTCCTGACTTTATATGATAACAAGTAGAAGCACCAGCTGACTCTTCCTCACTGCAAGCAGAGTTAGCTAGACCTTTCAACTCAGGGTCAGCAACCTGCAACTCAACCAACTCTTGACGAGACAAATTATCAACACTACGGGGTACTGCCTCATCTGGTAAGTGGTCCAAATTAGCAAGAAAAGTGTCAGCTAGGATAACATCATCATCATCATTATCCTCTAAATCACCAGTAACTTTAGACTTAACCCTAGTGACAGCACATGCAGGGAACACATCAGGGACATCACAATCCTGGGTCGCAGCCACTGGCTCACTAGACAACTGAGGAGCTGGACACACTTGACTTCCACCAATATCATTTCCAAGTAAGAAAGTTACACCTGACATTGGAAGTGTCTCAACCAACCCAACCATAACGGAACCATTAACAAAACCAGACTCTAAATTAACTCTGCACAGAGGGACAGAGATGTAATTATTCCCTACACCTTGTAAGATTACAGTTTCATCAGAGGAATTAACATTAGAGCCTAGAACACTGGTCAGCATAAGGGATTGGCAAGCACCTATATCACGATATATTTTAACTCATTTCCTGTCATTACTGTCCAGAGGACTGACAAAACCTTCAGACAGGAAATTAGCACATGATCTCTTGAGAGTGTCACCCACGTTACTGCTCAAAAGAGGAGCTTCATCATGAGGATTTAATTTACCCCTCAAAGCAGGTTCAGTTAACTCAGTTAAAGAAATCTGGGAACTCTTAAGGGTGGACACTAGACCAATTGACTGAATATTTAAAGACTCCTTTTTGTTCACATCACGCTGTCTCCTGAAACATTTCTCCGTAGTATGACCAAGCTAACTACAATAAGTACATTTACTTTTCTGAAATCTAGAGGTGAAGCTGGTATTTACCTCCTGAGAAACATCATCTTTATTCTCTTTCCTGTTACCTGTACTCTGAGTAGAGGCAACATACTTACTCTCAGCTTTCCCTTTTTCTTTAGAATATCTCTTGTGAGTGAGAACATATTCATCAGCTAAAACTGCAGCATCAGACAAATTATCTATTCTTTTCTCATCAAGATATAGGCTTACATCTTTATAAATACACCTTTTGAAGTCCTCCAGCAAAATCATCTGCTTAAATTTACCAAAATCAGAATCCACATTCTTAGAATTTAACCACTGCTCTAACAGATCTTCTTTGATTTTTGCATACTCAACATGGGATTGCTTATCTTGCTTATAAGTTGTCCTAAATTTTACCTATAGGCTTCAGGAACAAGCTCATAGGCCTTAAGAATCAAGCTCTTAACTACATCATAATTATCAGATTGATCCTGAGCCAAAGATGCATAAGTTACTTCAGCTTTACCGGTGAGAACAGTTTGAAGGAGTACTGGCCAATACTTTTTTGGCCAATTAATACCTGTAGCTACCCTCTCAAACAACTGAAAATACTCGATTAAATCAGATTCATTAAAAGGAGGGACAAGTTTAACATTTTTAGCCACATCAAAATCATCAGAGCTAGATGATCCAGTTCCACCTTGTTTCATGCGATACTCATGGTCTGCCTGAATCCTAGCAAGTTCAATTTGTGCCTGAGCCTGTATCTGTGCTTCCTGAATCCGAGCCTGAGATTCAGCCTCCTTAGCATTTGCTTGAAATTCAGCCTTCTTAACACAAGCCTCCTTAGCCTGAGACTCAGCCTCCTTAGCACGTGCTTGAAATTCAGCTTCCTTCACACGAGCCTCCTGCAGGGCTAGCTGTAACTTAGTTATTTCAATCTTCATTTGCTCATTTGGAGGAGTTATATTAAACAAGCTTTCATTAATCATGTCAACAATTTGATCTTTAGAATGATGAGAGCGAACAGCAATTCCCAATTGTTGAGCAACAAGCTTAAGTTCATTCTTTGTTCTGTTTTCTACATCACACACTGTTTGCACATTTGACGAAAAATATTTGGCTTCATCAAGTGTAGTAATAGTAGACATCATGAATAAATCACAGTCACAAAATATCGAGCAATATCCTTATGATAATATCCTGAATATCCTGATAAGAGGTCGCCAAATTTATGTTACGGAACAGAGAAAAATAATGTACACATTAAGTGAGAATACTAAAAATCACTACTGTCCCGTAAAGTTCCAGGTTCAAAACAAAAGAGTTAGGTAAAAGTACAAGTTAAAGTTTAATGCTCAAACTAACAACAAAACATTCAGGACTCATATGGATAATGTAATGGCAAAAAACAGGTTAAATATATGGTTAACTGCAATAGCCTCTATTAACACAAAATTAGCATGAGTAAATTTATCTAAGTCAGCCCTGTTAAAATGAGATACCAGATAATACTCAGTGAATGCCAGATATATTATTACAGATACAAAATATTATCAAATATGACTGACAAAAAGAACCTTACATGAATTACAAAAACCTCATTAGGCCTACAAATTAACACCTTACGCACCACAGTACAAGGAAAAATGCAATATCAGTTATACTCAAATTACACAGCTGCTAGATGGTTGGAGACTTCCTGAGCACTCACAATAATAACTGTACAGGGGAGGACAGAGATGTGAACAAAATCAGGAGTAGATCTAAGTGACAATAATGCAGAGACTGAGCTCATTATATAGGGGCCAGCAGAGCTTGATACAACTTGTAAGAAGGACGCGCAAATGAAGCCATGGGGACAAAGAGTTGACAATCCTGCTCTGAACAACAGAAAGGACGACTTACTCTACTATAATGGTAGATGGGGGGAACTGAGGCAGAACACGCTCGTAATCAAACATGCAGCCAACTGTGCGTTAAAATTACACAAAGGATGATGAAATCATAGGCTATGTAACAATATATAATATATATATATATATATATATATATATATATATATATATTTTTTTATGCGAGGAAGAAGGAATCAAAGGCCATGAGCCTGCAGTAACAGTTCCCTCCAAGAGAAAAACAAAATACAATAGAGAGCCAAATTCAAGATCCGATCATTTTGAGATCCCTGGACACACTTCGTTTGAAAGACTGGAGATCATAGGCAGGAGGAAATACAGACAGAGGGAGACAGTTCCAGAGCTGACCTGTTGCATGAATGAAAGACTGGGAGTAACGGTTAACTCTTGCATTAGAGAGTTGGACAGAAAAAGGATGAGAGTTTGCTGCCAGACGGGTGCTACGCGCCCGTCGTAGAGGTGGAGGAATGCAAGCAGACAGTTCAGAGGAGCAGTGACCATTAAAGTAGCGATAGAAAAGAGATAAAGATGCAACAGTGCGGCGAAGAGACAGAGGTTGAAGGGAGTCAGTAAGAGGAGGAGAGTTAATGAGACGAAAAGCCTTTGACTCCACCCTATTGAGAAGAGCTGTATGTGGGGAGCCTCCCCACACATGAGAGTTGTACTCCACACAGGGGCAGATAAAACCCCTGTATAGAGTCAACAATTGTGCAGGGGTAAAGAAAGAGCGGAGTCGGCTTAGCACACCCAATCTCTTGGAAGCAGATTTTACAAGAGATGTAATATGATCTTTCCAAGATAAGTCCCGAGTAAATGAAACCCCAAGCATGTTCAAGGATGACGCAGGATTAATCTGAATATTATTAAACATTAGTGGGTATACCTGTGGAAGATTTTGTCGGGTTGATAGGTGTAAGAACTGAGTCTTAGAAGCATTAAAGACAACCATATTATTTTTACCCCAGTCAGAGATATGAGCCAAGTCAGACATTAGGTGTGCCATAGCCTCAGCCCTTGTTTCTTGAAGTAACTGTTGAGATGGGCGTTGCGGGAACCGAATGGAAAGGTGAAGGGTGGAGTCATCAGCGTATGAGTGGATAGGGTTAGATGTACAGCTTAGAAGATCATTGATGAATAAAAGGAAGAGAGTTGGTGATAGGACAGAGCCCTGAGGAACACCACTGTTGATAGATCTAGGAGAAGAACGATGGCCGTCTACGACAGCAGCTATAGAACGACCAGAAAGGAAGCTAGCGATGAAGGTACAGATAGAAGGATAGAAACCGTAGGAGGGCAGTTTGAAAATTAAAAATTTGTGCCAGACTCGATCGAAAGCCTTTGAGATGTCAAGTGCAATGGCAAAGCTTTCGCCAAAGTCCCGAAAGGAGGATGACCAGGAGTCTGAAAGGTAGGTGAGAAGATCGCCAGTGGAGCGTCCCTGACGGAACCCATACTGACGATCGGAAAGAAGGTTGTGATAGGAAAGATGCCTTAAAATTTTTTATTAAGAATTGACTCGAAAACTTTTGAAATACAGGACGTTAAAGCAATTGGACGATAGTTGGAGGGTTGGGAGTGGTCACCCTTCTTTGGGACTGGCTGAATGAGAGCAAACTTCCAGCAAGAAGGAAAGGTACAAGTTGACAGACAAAGGCGAAATAGTTTGCCTAGGCAGGGTGTAAGTACAGAAGCACAGTTTTTGAGAACAACAGGAGGGACCCCATCAGGCCCATATGCCTTGTTAGTACTGAGGCCAGTAATGGCAGAAAATACATCAACTGAAGAAATTTTAATGTCAGCCATGAGGAAGTCAGAGGGGGGAAGTGATGGAGGAACAGCACCGGAATCGTCTAAGGTGGAATTGGAGGAGAAAGTCTGTGCGAAGAGATCTGCTTTATCAGTAGAAGAAATAGCTACAGAACCATCAGAGTAGAAAAGAGGAGGGAAGGATGATGAGGTAAAGTTGTTAGAAAGATTTATGGCAAGGTGCCAGAAGGAGCGGGAAGAATTCGAGTTGGAGAGTTGAGAGCATTTAGTATGGATGAAATTATTTTTAGTAGAGCGAAGAACAGACTTAGCACGATTCCGGGCAGAAACGTAAAGATTATGTGATTCAGGAGTGGATTGGCTCCGGTACCTTTTGTAGGCCTTCTCCTTGTTGCGGACAGCATTAGAACAAGCGTGATTAAACCAAGGCTTTCTTGCGTTAGTCAAAGGATATGAGAAAGGAATGTATGCTTCCATGCCCGAGAGAATAACCTCCGTAATGCGCAAGGCACACTCAGATGGCTCACGGCCATGGAAGCAATAATCATTCCAGGGAAAATCAAAGAAGTACTGCCTGAGGGCCTCCCAGTCCGCAGCTCCAAAATGCCAGAGACGACGTTTCCCTGGAGGGTATATATATATGTATATATATATATATATATATATATATATATATATATATATATTATATAGAACTGTCCTACATCCCATCCTTCCCCCCCCTCCTCTCAGTCATAAATACATAAAAGGATTACTGCAGGAGGTCGAATGACCCATGGAGACTATGGCGGTTAGGTCACTACTGCATAACAGTATGATATGCAATAGAATAAGAATGACACAAGCTCTCTCTCTCTCTCTCTCTCTCTCACACACACACACACACACACACACACACACACACACATATCCACTATCTATCATTGGCTGCAATACGGTAATCAACAGACAAAATATCTATTCCTTCATCGTTACTTTAAACTGACCTTAGTAATCTTTTAATATTTTCATAATCTCCACCACACTCATAAAAATCTCTTTTGGTAGATCTAGTGGTATAGGCTACAGAAATGTCTCTGTAACTTGTTTCAGAAACTTATTTCCATGTTTCCTTTAACACCGTAAACCTAACCATCAAATTAACACTAACCTGCACAACCTCCAGCCTGCCAACTCCATCACTAATTCATCACACAAGCATTACCATCCATCCGTACACTGTGATGGCAAGAGGCGTCATACATATTCACGCCAAGGCCGACACAGATCATCCATACTCATTATCCTTTTTTTTTTTTTTTTTTTCACCGCCACCCCGTGTCACCACAATTTCCACGTCAGGAGTTTCAGTGAGAGTTTATGTTTGCACCGTATCGAGCACTCAGCACACAAGCAGTTCAACCACAAAAATAAGGTAGTTGTAGTAGGGAATATGACACACCCTAATCCCACCAAACAGCAACGCTTAACTGACGATGTCGACGACTAATCACAATATACAACCACACAATTTTACTGACACTAAAATCGCTCGAAGCACCACCTATTGATCATCCAATAATCCTAAAAATACACATAAACTGTATCACTTATTCGGAAAAACGTTTGACAGAAATGGTCTACGAGATAAATCTACCTAAGCGTCATTTTTGGAAAGGTTGGCAGCCCTGATAAATAGCCTCTACGGCAGACAAAAGTAAACAAAGCTTAATTTTCTTAGTTTTCATTTTAAGTACAATATCTTTTCCAATGAAAATTATTACGTATACTTCAAGGTTCTTTATTTATGGTACATTGTGGTAGAAATTTATTGTGTAAAACGAATTATAAGCGTTAGGAAAAATATCCGTAGGAATGACTTAAGGCAACAGCCGCCACATGCCTGCTACCGAGCCCCTATCCAACACGTTAAAGATACATCTGCTGCTTCTCAAACGATTCACAGATAAAATGTATATTCTATGTGACTAAAATCCCAGCTTCACATCAGGCAGCTTTCAAATTACCAAGACGAAATAAGTGTGACCAAAGGTAGATGAACAACTGGAATGATGTGGTAGTGTACTAAGCGAAATCATTTGGAAACTGTCGCCCCATAGTTCATTCAGTTTCTCTTTATTCCTATTCCTTCTTTTATCTTTTTCTGCTACTTTCGTGAACCATAGCTATATATGTTCTATTGATTCAGTATTAGCAGCATAATACTGTACCTATTCTATCTTTCCTTATGCCTCACTTGACTTCCACCTTGTACGAGTTTACGCCATTTTTCACTACGAATCATCGTCGTCTTCATCTGCACATGAAGTGTGTCACTGTTCTTAACCCCTCCATGGCCATGGGTTCGGAATTTTCTGTGCACCCCATTTTCTGAAGTTTCGAAATTTTATTTTTTTTCTTGCCACATTGAAGACAAAGTTCAAACGCACCTAACAGTGCAAATCCCAGCTTCCTAGGCCCATTCTGTGGCTTGCAATGGAGAGCGAAAGTTGCAGAAATATCAGCAACCGATATCCGCCACCTTAAGCTACTGCCGCAGTGCAGCATTGCAGGTGATATCAATTTTTTTGCCCCCAAAACAATGTGAATGGTGCTGAAATGTTGTGCATGTATGAGATAAGAAAGATGATATCGAATGATTTCAGAACATAATATGTTAGGAATGGCTGGAAAAAAAAAAAAAGATTTTTTTCACCTTTTTGATATAAAATATGTTTATGGTAGTTTCGAGTTATTTTTTACGTTATCGTTGTGCCCATGCTTGGAAAAGGAAATGAAAGGGTTGAATTTTCAGTCCTAAATGAGAAAATTGACCGTCCTCCAAGGCTAGGCTCTCCCACAGATGAAAGTGGAGGGTCAGATCAGATTAGCAATACGGAAGTTGAGTCGCAACTTCCAGCTCCCACACCAAGTGCATGGCTAAAAATAGAATTGTAATGCAGTTTCAGAACTATGAATAAGTTTAATTATTACGAATACAGAGACAAAGCAGAAATAAATAGGCTACATTTACAAACGGGAGAAAACATATTTTTTCCATAATAACACGTTCACCTTTATCATTTTACCTTATTATTTTCGCAATATATGTTGCTGTCTCATAAACAGGGTGGTTGTGTGTGTTTTGCAAGGGAGGAAAAATATATTTTCTGTCTGGGTCGAGGTAATGGGTGTAACGATGTGTTTTTAGGCATGGCCACGAGCGAACAAATCGTACATCCACTCGTCTCGGCAGCAGGTGGTGAACTGACAGATGATATATGAGAGAGTGAAGTCAAGGTCAGTCTCATGTCCCAGATGTTAGTTCACTTCCCGAAAGTTTTCACAGTTTTCTACAAGTCGCTTTGCATGGAATGATCCAAACCATTACAACAAACCTGAGCAAATAAGTAAAGATACAAAGACAAATATGTATTTTTCACTTATTATCATGTCTTTTTTGTTTTTGCCTGTATTAATTCATAATCGTAAACAGGTGGATGTGTGTGTTTGCAAGAGAAGACAAAGATATTTTCTGCCTGGGTCGAGATAAGATGTTTGTGTGTGTGTGTGTGTGTGTGTGTGTGTGTGTGTGTGTGTGTGTGTGTGTGTCCGACTCTGGGCATAGGCTTCACTGCCTGCTACCAAGGCCCAGTAGTCCTCCTACATACCATACACATCTCACATCTCACCATTTCGGCGCTAACACCCACCGTCCATATTGAATTCATGCTAGGGCTGTCTCATACAGGACTGGTGTGTTGGTATTAGCGGGGGTATTTTTTACATGTCGGCGGGTCTTCTGGTTGACCAGTGAAGTCTTATTTAATGAAATTCAAATCCTTAAACTGTTCCCTGCCCAAGCCGGGATTTGAACCTGGGTCCGTTAGGACTGCAGGCCACCTCTCTATCGATTGAACCCCCCCCCCCTCGTTTAGGCATGGCCAGGAGCGAAAAAATAGAAAATTCACTCATCACAGCAGCAAGCTCTGAACTGCTTGATGGGATGTATGGAAGTGTAGTGTAGGTCAGTTTGAAGACGTTCAGAACATTCGTTCACTTCCCAAAAATTTTTGCGTTTTTTTTATAGGCCGCGCTCAAACGACGCCTGCGGCCATCTATCGGCTAAACGTCATTCAACGCCGCCGGTCATGGAGGGGTTAAGCTGTAATCGACAAGAAAGTGAAATTAAAACGAAAATCATCAACTACTTAGAAATATTATCACACAGCCGTTTATCGCAGAACTAGACAATTTGTTAGTTCCTCCAGTGATGTGTGAGAGAGAGAGAGAGAGAGAGAGGGAGAGAGAGAGAGTCGAATGACCACAGGAAATCATTTAACTCTTGGTAATTACATGGTCAGATATGGCCAGAACTGCACGCAACCAATTTGCATAATGTACTGTCAAAAACAAAGGAGATTCGTGCTGACATACTAACAACTGGCCAATTACCCCATTGATTGGATTATAATGGGGTAATTAGGACCGTGTGAGGAATGGAGACGGAGGGGAGAGATGGAGTGGAGAGGGTGCAGAGAAGAGATACACGGAAAAGTAGGCAGGCCATGTGGTGGGATGGAGAGAAGCTGTGTGAAAGGAAGAGGAAGAAGTTATGTGGAGGGGGAAGGAAAGAGGAATTGTAAGGAGGGGTGGAGGAAAGAGAAGCTGTAAGGAGAGCTGGAGGAAAGACAAGTTACGTGGAGGAATGAAGGGAAGGGAGGGTAAGGGATGGAGTTGTTATGTGGAAGGGTGGAGGATAGTGTAATTATGTACGGTGTAGGGATAAAGTGGAGAAGTTATGTGGAAGGCTGGAGGCAAGAGTAATTATGTACAGGGATGAAGGGGAAGGGTGGGTGTGGAGAAGAGGTAGGTGAAAAAGCAGGCAAACTATGTGGATGCATGGACAGAAGGTGGTTGGAGGGAAGGAGGGAGGGTGGAGGAAAGAAAAGCTATGTGGAGGGATGAAGGTGAATGGGTGGAGGAAAGAGAAGTCATGTGGAGGGATGAAGTGGAGGGTTGGGGGTGGAAGGAGCGGAAAGTGGAAAGGGTAGATATTACAGAATGCTGAGGGCTGGAGAAGAGGTAAAAAGAAGAAAAAAAAAAAAAGGAGAGAGGAGAAGCTTTGTGGAAGAGTGGAGGGGAGGGGAGGAAGAGGAGGGAGGGGAGAGAAAGTCAGTATTTTACGTCACTCTTCTCCCACTGCAACTCTCACTCCAGTTCCACGTCCCTTCTCACTTACTTTCGCACTGCCTCATCCTGGTTCGAACATACTCTCAGCCACTCACTTTAATCTCGATCTTTTTACTTTACAGCTTTCAAATTTTCCCATTTTCTTTGTGTGTGTGTGTGTGTGTGTGTGTGTGTGTGTGTGTGTGTGTGTGTGTGTGTGTGTGTGTGTGTGTGTGTGTGTGTGTGTGTGCGTGCGTGCGTGCGCTCGCGCGCGCGCGCGTATGAAAATAAAGGGTGAAACGGTGCCCAAGCTTTCTTTTCCACCATCACAGGTTTATTCCTATTATTTATATCGCGTTTTTTATCACTCTACATATTGGTTTGCCTTTAGTAATTTACGTAGACTCGTTTCTGTTCTTTCCTAAGTAATAACGGTATGTCCTTTTTTATTCTTTTCCTACATAAAAGAGGGGACTTAACACTGAAATATTAGGGGGTAAAATATATCCTTAAACCCAGTCACACTTCAATCCTTGCATGGAGGGCATAATGAATACAAATACTGTGCTCACAGGAACACAGTAAAAGAGGGGGGGGGGAGGGTATACAAATATATTCCGGTATCAACTGGAGGCACAGAAGTATAAGGCGGTATACTTGTAAAAATAAAAACTGCCACCAATGCAATCTATCTATCTATTGCCAGACGCCTCAATCCCTTTTACGGGATGGCCACAAACAAATCGCCTCCACGCCACCCTGTCCCCCGCCACTTCACTGCCCCGCACCCAACTCACACACCCCTCTCTCATATACCTCTCCACTCCATCCCTCCATCTTATCCTTGGCCTTCCTCTCCCTCTCTCCCTCTCCACCTCACTCACGTACATTCTCCGCGTCAGTCTCTTACCCTTCATCCTCTCCACATGGCCAAACCACCTCAGTGTGTTTCTCCTAATGCTTCCTATCACATCCACATCCACACCACAACGCTTCTTCACATCCTCATTTGTCAGTTTGTCTCTCCACGTGACTCCACAGGCTCCTCTCAGATAACTCATTTCTACTGCTCTCACTTTTGACTTGTGTCCCTCCAACAAGGTCCAAGCTTCACTTCCATACGTTAGAGTTGGTATCACATTACTGTCATATAATAACTTTTTCACTTCCGTGTTATGGAGGCAATGGCATAGAATGACGACGTGGGACATAGCTACTGATACTAATGGTGTGCGGGAAGTGTTAAGAGATAAAACAGCATCAGCATTCCCAGAAAGAGAGAGAGAGAGAGAGAGAGAGAGAGAGAAGATAAAACTGCCGCCAATACGAGGCACAGAAAGACAAAGACTAAATAAATACTGCTACCAATATGGGGCATAGGAAGACGAGGTGAGGTATATAAATAAATAGTTACCAACAGCAGGCAGTGGCATAGAATGACGACGTGGGATACAGCTAGTGATATTAATGGTGTGAGGGAAGTGATAAGAGATAAAGCAGCATCAGCATTCCCAGAAAATAGAAAAGAGAGAGAGAGAGAGAGAGAGAGAGAGAGAGAGAGAGAGAGAGAGAGAAGATAAAACACTGACGTAGGGAATAATGAGAATGCAGATATGGAGAACGTAGTAGAATGGGAAAGTGGACGATGACTGAGCAGAAAGAAGACACGGAGATAAATCAAGGAAAAGGAATGAACAGAAAGAGGAAAGGCAGGAGGGAAAAGGAAGGAGAAAAAGACCGAGGAGAGAATGGAATAATCAGAAATTAAGGCATACAATGGAAAGGAATGGTAAACACATAAAAGTTTGTAGCCATAATCCCCATTCCTTCCCTCATTCCATTTTTATCCTTGGACACCGCCATCGTCACAACACTCCCACCTTCAAATATTCCGGCCCTTTTGTGAGTCACATTAATCCCAAGTTTTGTCATATTCATCGTTTGTTGTAATGTTACCTGACTGACAGCAATGTCGTTTTCATTAACATCATTATCGCATGGGTATCTGTCATCGCTGTCATTACCATCCTTTTCACCGGTGAGTTGTCATCACAAATTTTATCGTCAGCTGTGTATGAATTCTCAAACATAATATTTTATCAAGTCTTCCACTTCCCTACTCCTCGCCTGTTAGGGTTAACCTATTATTGCTACTCTGCATCTTCCCTCCTGCCCGTTCCTTAATTACCCGTAACTATGGCAGTTCCCTAGCTTTAATACTCGGGTCTCGGGGTCCCGTCTTCCTGCTCTCGTGTTCTAGGCCCGGTCTTCCATCCCTCATATTCCAGGCCCGGTCTTCTACCTCTCGTGTTCCAGGCCCTGTCCTCAGCTTTCGTGTTCCTGGTCCTGTCTTCAGTTTTCGTGTTCCAGGCCCCATGTTCTAGCTTTCGTGTTCCGGGCAACTACTCTATTTTCAGCTCCTTGGATTGCAGTAATCCCCTCCAGTACCTCAAATCTCTGTTTACATTCGTGATCGGCGTTGCAGTTATCTCGGCTCAGTAATGCCTTTGAAAGTGTTTATGCTTGGAGCCAATTAAAAAAAAAAAAAGAAAATAGAAGCTGCTGTCACTTCTTCTCTGTACTTCATCCAAATACCGGTTGCCTCTCCCTTGCATGGCTCTGGGTCCCGTGTTGGCAGAAGATACACTATGATTCTAGACAGCAACGTGAGGAAGGAAAAGGGCATTATTTATGGCCTAAACAATACTGGGAGCGTCATGGAGGTGTGGGGATAATGCACGCAGAAGGATGTGGGAGTAGCAAGGAGAGGAGGAGAGAACGAATGGAGAAAAGGGAGAGAGGGAGGGGGAGTAGCAACGAGAGGGGAGGCGAGAACGAAAGGAGAAAAGGAGGGAGAGAGGGAGGGAAGAAATGAGCGATGGGATTGGAGGTATGAACAGGGATCGACAAATGAGAAACTGATGAAATGCATACAAAGAAGTAACTGCAGCAGATGTACTGGCCCTTATAAAACCTCCAGAGTATAATTAAGGGTTCTGTTCAGATAGTTATAAGAGGCTAAACATTTCTCCCACTTCACCAATCTCCCTGTCAAAACAGCTTCCCCCCCCCCCAAAAAAAAAGACGACTACCATACAGTAAAGAAATGCAGTCATGGATATTCACATCTCCTCATTTCCCCTCCATCTCTCTATCCTTCCAGTCATCCTTCTCACTCTAGCTCTTCCTCAAGCGGTCCCTTGCCCCGCCCCTCCCCCTTCCCCTCCCCTTAAGAGTGCCCCTGCCCCGTCCATCCCCCTTCTCCTAGAGCGCTGGGCTCCGTCCATCCCACCGCTAGTTGTGCCCCTTCCCCCCCGCCCCAACACACACACACACACACACACACACACGAGAGAGAGAGAGAGAGAGAGAGAGAGAGAGAGAGAATATAAGCATCAGAGCTCGTTTAGGCTAGATTTATTAGGGCGTAATTGTGTGGTATTCAGTGGGTAATTTAACCCCTATCAGATACTCCTCCATCAGAGTCACTGTTGTACTCCATTACCCTTGTTATATATGTGCTCTCTCTCTCTCTCTCTCTCTCTCTCTCTCTCTCTCTCTCTCTCTCTCTCTCTCTCTCTCATACATTTTTCCCTGCTACCTCGTTTGATTTTAGCTATTATACCATACTTGTCTCTTTATTACAGCTAGATCTGATGTAGGAACAATTTTGGAAATAACGATAACTGTCGTAGGTTTACAGATAACAGAAAAAAAGGCTTATCGGTAGGTAACTTTTGAAGTCCTTAATGTATCTTCTATCGCCATGAGCTAACCCACATAATCTTGTTTTCATCTGAGAGGGGGATGTAAAGGAAAGCCTATATATTTGGAAGGGGGGCATTGCTCAGAGGAGCAGGAAACTCCATATTCGGTCTCCCATTCACTTCAGTTGTATAAATTATGAGGGTGCTTTAAGCAAACGTGTTGGGAGGTGGAATCACCACATTCTTTACGCATACAATCACAGTACTTTTTTTCACAGTCGTCATCATCTTGCTTTTTTCTCACTAAGATGGGGTGAGATAAACGAAGTCTATAAACACTCAACAATTAGTTTCCTGTCCCTCAATTCCTGCGCCTCTGAGCAGCTTTTACATTACTCACGGACTAAATGGGAAAGACCGGTAATTCATCCTACAATAGACCTATACATGGTAAAGTAAAATGTAGTCAGTTGCAGGTGGTACACACAAATCATGAGGATGTGGTTGTGGCATCACACTGTCATCCGTCAATATCCCCAGAGATTTTATAGTGAAATATAGCTGTTTACACGTGCCAAACACCGGAACTGAGGCACATGTTATAGATCTTACTAAAGATAAGTAACAGATCTTATGCAAAAGATAAGATGAAGTGCACAAACTGAACTGATATTCTGCAGTTGCTTTGTGGTGCCGCGGATTGACTATTAGTATTCCAGCGAAGGTGGAGGCTCAGGGAGGACAAGAGGGAGGCACTGTGTTGGTAGAAAGGACCCGTGATGGAGCACCCCACATCCTTACGGCGTATATTGGTGAAGAAGTTCTGTGGTGGAGCACCTCATATCTTATCCAGAGGGCGTTGTGTTGGTGGAAAGGACCCCTGATGTAGCACTTCTCATTTCATCCAGAGGGCACTGTGTTGGTGGAGAAGTCCTGTGATGACGCACCTTATGCCTTATGTGGGTGATGCTGTGTTGGTGGAAAGGCCTTGTTATGGAACACATGACGCCTCATCCAAGGGGCGCTGGGTTTGTAGAGAAGCCCCAAGATGGAACATTTCACATTTTATCCAGAGGGCACTGTGTTGGTAGAGTCCCATCACTGTAGCTCCTTTCGCTTTGTCCAAGGGTGCTTCCCACTCTGACGGCCGGCTTCTAGGCAACATAGTTTTCAATGCTTGCCTAAGCTTGTGAATTCTACTGAGGGCAGAGAATTATATTCGGATTCTAAATTGTTCCTCCATTCAAATGCAACCAGGTTGGATGAAACACTGATGGTAAACGTGATTCAACAGCTGGTGGCCTGATATTTAGATGATTTAATTAATCATCCAATAAAGTTTTATAGGCGAAAAAAAAATGTAACAGCCGAAAGTGTGTGAAAAGTGAATACATTGGCCACTTCATCTCCTTCCTACTGTATAATAACGTCGGTATCATTACAGGAATCTATCTGGCTAGCCTGATCTACTCTCCCCCCACGCCCGCTGTTACACCCCTGTCACGCCAACCACCATAACAATAAAAGGTTTGTGTGTGTGTGTGTGTGTGTGTGTGTGTGTGTGTGTGTGTGTGTGAGAGAGAGAGAGAGAGAGAGAGAGAGAGAGAGAGAGAGAAAGGGGGGGAGCCTCGTTATGATGAAGAAACTTGTGTATCCCAGTGACCAGTGAAGCTATACTAGTCAGGTGCAACACAAAGTAGGTTCATTGGAAGGGATCAAATGGAAGCTGTCCTCATTCACAGTCATATACAATTATTCTCTATGGGGTACTGGTTAAACTCTCCCTATTAACCATGATTAGAAATCTCACCAGCCCGTGACTACTAGTTCCCATAAATGATGGAGCGGTTGGCCTTGGCGGTTGAGAGCCTCGGAGCCAAGGAATGATGCACTGGTATTCTCAATGGGAGATGATGTGCTAGAATGCTCTGAGGCTGACCCTAACGCAAAGACTGGCGACTACACGATTTCTCTCAAGCTAACGTCAGACGATTTATCTCCATCGTCGTCAAAGGGTGAAGGCCATCAACTCTATGTGCAAGGAAACGGCGCAATGCAGGAAATTCCTTGAAAGGAGCACAGTACTTAGTTTCATCTGCTAAAGTGGTCCGAGTAGAAATGGAAAGAGTAGAAGTTTATTGATTAATTCATTTTCCTGAGAGGACGCAACAGAAAAGAAAGAGAAGTACATGAAAAAAAAAAATATATATATATATATATATATATATATATATATATATATATATATATATATATATATATATATATGCATTCTTTATTTTCTTTAGGGGCGAGAAGTGGAAAAAAAAATAAGATTTGAAATATTTATTAACTATTATCATTTCCCCAAGTGTCTCGCAGAAGAAAAACAAGAGAGGTAGACATTTTTGTTATTTTCTTTGTCTTGACTTTGAAGAAGTAGGAAAGAAAAGATGGCAGACAGTTTATGGAGGGGGAGGAGCAGACAAGGAAGAAGACTATCCGAGTAGTCGTCCTCGAACCGGGAGGATGCAATGAATAAGAAAAAAGGATGAGTAGGGATGGGTAGTGGGGTGGGTGGAGGAGGTTAAAGATCAGGAGGATAATTCAAGTGTTATCGCAGCCGCGTCATACAGGTAAATAATGGTGGGCAGGTGTGGTATGGTGTGGACGGGTAGACTAGCGACGGTGTAATGATGAGGTGAGGTAAATTCAGTCATATGTTCCTCATACTTTATAGAGTCTATTTAAAGCATGTTGGTCACTTTCTCCCGGATGCATCAAAACAGCCATCTGTGGGCAGAAAAGCATACTAAACCTGATCTCAACACTGGAAGACAAGGTCTGGATTACTGTGTATATATCCCTTTAATAAGTCATACTGCATACTTTATATTTAAAGCCGAATACACTTTATCCTGGAAGCATCAAATCAAACAGAGCCATCAGTAAGCAGAAATGCATATTAATTCTAATCTAAGATTAGGAAGGTTAACTGCCTGGGGAGGCATAAGCAGCAACCTCTTAACATCACACTATGCAAGCGCGGTAGCCTAACCAGGGGACGTAAAAATCCGGAATAACTTTAACTGCGAGGCTTGTCTACCCCAGAACCGTCCGAAGATAGTACTTCTCCTCTCAGCGTGCATACTTGGTCATGGCTGGTGGAAACTGAACTGAACTGAACTGCTTCTCTTTGGAACTCACTCCCCAGATTGGCTTCCCCTCGAACTTCACCCTACAGCAGTTCATGTCCAACCGTTACAGATTTTTGTTATGAATGGAGGAAACCTGTAACCTGATGTAAGAATTTTATAAAATTTGTTTTTCCTTCCTCTGTTCATGTTCTGGAAAAAAAAAAAGGATAAAATGTTAGTGCACTGGCATTGCTGGGACAGACGGCATGGGCTATAGGCTTTAAGCTGGCAGAGGGTAGTGAGAAGCAGAAATGGGTGAAAATTAGGCGCACTTTATTCCTGGCTTGACACAGCTTACCGACCTTCTTTACCTCTCTGACAGGAGATTTATTATCCTTCTTTATTCATGCAGTACAGAACATTACAGCAGCGATATTCAGACACAAGCAGAGGAAAAATAGGCACGTACGATGAGCTACAGACAAAATCCAACTGATTGAACCACACCTCCATTCAGTCGAATCAAGTCTTAAAAATTGTACTCTGTACTGAATTTTTATTATACTTCCACAAAAAGAATCCTCTTATGCCAGAGAGAGAGAGAGAGAGAGAGAGAGAGAGAAATTATTGATACTCCCTGTCTGGTGCACCATTGTTTTTTATCTATGTGAAAACAAAGTGTGGGCCAGCAGGGTCAAAGGTCACGCCCAACAAATGTGCACACACAGGATTACCAAGCCGTGCATTAGGAAGTGGAGAGGAGGAGTACATGGTGGAGGGAAGCTTGGAGTGGTAGCAGGGAGTGAGGTATAGCACAAAAGGGAGGAAGGCTTGGAGTTGTGGCAGGGAGTGCAGTGGGGTATACAATGAAGGGAGACCAAGAGTGCATCAGCCAGTGTCAACGGAATGGAAGTGATACTGACACACGATTCTCTCCAGAGTCATCCAGTGTGACCACGAGATAAACACCTTCTATCTTCTCTGTCATCACTTGCACCATTCTTTACTATCAAAAGCTTTATAGCCCATCACCACGCATCAACATGTCACACCATTTCAGGCTTTCTATCACCACTTTCCTTTAGTTCCTTCAACTCACTCTGCCTCCCTCCCTCATGGATTCTCTCTCTCTCTCTCTCTCTCTCTCTCTCTCTCTCTCTCTCCAGTGAACCACAAAACATAGATAATGGCATATGTATTGCGACCGTGACCTCAGTGGACCGGTTAGGTATAAACAGTTGTCCTGCGCTTTTGCTCAGGAAAAAAAAAAAAAATGCTGCCTGAGCGATAAAGTGCATTGTTGTGGACGATAAAGAAGCTTGGTGTTGTAGGGGTTTCACTGTACTTCGGTCAAAGTTCACTAAGTTTAAAATAGGGTGGAGGTGGCGATGGGACTGGGAGGATCTTGGCACTGCTGTTTTGATAACCAACCTCGGGACTGCCCTGTCCCTCCCTCCCATCTTCTCTCTCTCTCTCTCTCTCTCTCTCTCTCTCTCTCTCTCTCTCTCTTTTCCCTCTCCAACCCCTCATCCTCCCTCCTTTGCTCCTTCCCACCCGACAGCTTTCCTATTTTCTTCACTCCTCTCTTCCCAACCTCCCTTACTCCGTCCTTTCTAGTCTCCCTCCTTCCCTCCCTCTCTCTTTCCAACCTCCCTCTAATCCTTCTCCCTCCTCCCTCCCTCCCTCTCACTTCTCAACTACCTCCAGCACGTTTCCCTCTTCCCTCTCTTCTACTCCTACTGAACGCTTCCTTTCCACATCACTTTAATTCAAAAACTAATATTAATTTTCCTGGGCAGATCATTCTTATCTTCGTTTTACCCATTTCACTGACAAGAAATATCTACTTTCACTTAAAGTCAGGTCACATTTATCAGCTGTTTACATTTCATTTTTCCATCATTTTTCGAGTCTCGCAAACGTTCACACAATACCTCTCTCTCTCTCTCTCTCTCTCTCTCTCTCTCTCTCTCTCTCTCTCAGACACACACACACACACACAGGTATAATACTGTATACTGGTCAAAGTGATGGGAGGCATACAGTATTTACAATGGGTCACCAACAAATCAACAACAATAAGCCAAGGCACATAAAGCAGCTGGGTAATGGTTCACCTGGATGACGTCTTTCACCCCTCACAGTGACGGGGTTAATGTGTGTGTTGTTAATGGTGTTGGGAAATGGTTCACCAAGATGACACCTCCGATCCCTCGCTGTGGAAGGGTTAATGTGGATCTGGGGGGGAGGGGGGTGATGGATGAAAAAGAGAAGTGATGGACCGGTTCGTGGTCTATTTCGTGTATATATCTTTTTCATTCAGTATGCGCCTATACACGTCTGTTAATTTATACAGTATATACTCGTTTTCTTTTATGACTGTAGAAGTAAATCTGCTTTTGCTGTGTATGCTCTGTTTGCAGCAGCATATATATATATATATATATATATATATATATATATATATATATATATATATATATATATATATATATATATATATATTTTCTTTAATGGGTCCGACTCTGGACAAAGGCTTCAGGGCGTATCCCAAGGCCCAGTGGTCCTTCTACACACTTCCACATGTCACCACTTCGGCGCTAACACCCACCGTCCATATGGAATTTATGCTAGGACGCTCATACAGGAATGGTGTACTGGTACGGTATGAGCGGGGATATTGTTACGACATGTTGGCAGGTCTTCTGGTAGATCAGTAAAGTCTGCTTTTTATGAAATTCGAATTCTTAAACTGTTCCCTGCCCCAGGAGGGATTAAATCCTGGGTCCATTAGGACTGCAGGCTGCCTCTCAACCGATTCAGCTGGAAGACAATTCTTTACAATAGGCCTTTTCCCCACTATATCAGACCCACCACTGATACACACTGACCTGCTAATCTAATATCACTTTCCCTCTCGCTGTTGCCTTTCCTTTCCCTGGTCTGGTCTGGGGGAGGGAGCAAGATGTAGTGTCAGAACATGAGATGCGAGGGCAAAATTCGCAATACTGACTCGTATACATCCACCAGATATTAATTATAGATAAATGCCAAGGTGAATACAGGCCAGGTGCCGTTGTGTGCGGGAGAACTTAACCTGTGTAGATGGATTCATGTCCTGGGTCATCTGAGGCTCTTACACCACTGACAGAGGGGAAAGGCAAGTGATGGATGGAGAGGGAGGGAGTCAAAAGTGAAAGGGGAAATCAGAAGGAATGGATGGAGTGGTGAAATGGGCAGAGAAAGAATGAGAAGAATGGGGGAGGGAAACGAAGGATGGGTAATGAAGTGGGAGGGAACAGAGAATATAGAAAGATGGAAAGGAAGGGAAAGAAGAAGAAGGGATGATGGAAAGGGATGGAATGGAGAAGATGAGAGAATGCACAGAGACAGGGGGAGACGGCGAGGATGGATAGAAAGGGGGAGGGAGCGAGAGGGGAAAGGTAAGATGGGAGGATGGAAAGGGAGTAAGGAGGATGAAAGAATGTGCTGGTGAGATGACTATATTACGTTGAGGAAGAAGAGTGTGTTGAAGACTGAATGTAGAATGTGTTGGAGGGAGATGGATGTATGCAGGATGGGTAACTATAGTGTGTTATATGGAGGAGGGTGTGTTGGAAGGTAGTTTGTGTACGTGTTGGAGGAAGGAATGAATGCTGGAGTGTGAAGGGTTAGTGAGGCAAGCCTTCTGAAGAGCAAAGGGGAGAAAGTGAGGGAGGAGGGTGTGTTAGAAAATGAGGGAGAAAGGTGATAGTAAGAGGGAAGGGGAAGTGTGCTTGAAAGTGATGGACGAAGGAATGGACTGTGTGAGGAGAAAGAGAGGAGTACAGGGGAGGGGAAAAAATGTTGGAGAGTGAGAAAATATGTATATCGCGATGGTAGACTTAGCGAGTAAATCTCATTATACCCTTACCCTCATTTACTACTCCCACTGCTTGCCTGTCAACCTGCTCCCCCCTCCCCCTCCTTACTATTCTAGTTTTTCTTTTTCGCCTCTCTTTCTATCCCTTCTCTTGTTTCTGTCACCGAATGTTGTGTCTATAGTAGGACTCGCCTAAGTTTGCGGCTGTGGTGTGGCCCGCACCTGTGTACAATGGTGCCACGTTTCCCCAACTTGCGATGTGAAACAGAAGCTATTTATGTACAAGGCAACACAAATACGATAAATTCAGATGAATAAAACTTACAATTGTGTATTTTGATGGATGAATCAACAGTAATCTTATTATGCATAAAATATTTATACAGTAACACAGAAACATGGCATACATATTGTACAGTGTTGCTAAAAAAAATTGTAGTCACTTTTAATGTTTTTTAGCGTAGTTTTAGGGTGGGTAATAATATTATAGTTATGGATATAAGAGAATGAGCCTGAAAAAAGAAGAAATATGCCAATATCCAAAGTAAAAGAAATAATTCATATAATTCTTGTGAGTGGCAACACTGACACACCCAGTCTGGCCTAAGGTAAAGTACAGTACGTACCTCCGTAGACCCAACCATAGCTTGTACAGGTGTTGCTAGGGGAAAATGCTCACATTTACTGGCTTTTACCGTAATTTTAAGGGCGAGGAATAATCACATTTATAATCATAAGCTAATATGTAGGACAAAATAGTAGGCATATGCCAATACTGAAGTAAAAAAAAAAAACATTATTCACTCGCGAGCGGCAACACTTCCACACCCAGTCGGTGGCCTTGATCTCAGAGGTGGTGTGGAAATGATGTCAAATTTACAATATATACAATATTATGTAAAAGAAAATATCCAATGTGTCTCTTGCAATAAAAGAGAGAGAGAGAGAGAGAGAGAGAGAGACGAGTGGTGGTGGTGGTGGAGGCATTGTCAGGCTGAGAGAGAGATGAAGGAAGGGGAAAGAGAATGAATGAATGAAAATCAATCATGGTACTGCAATAACGGGTCATCTGTTGCCGTATACAAAAAATGATATCACTAAATATAACAAAACCAAATTAACAAATGAAAGCACAATTATAAACAACTTATAAAAGAATCAGAAGTACTCAGGGTGGCTCACATCTCCCACCAGGAGAGAGAGAGAGAGAGAGAGAGAGAGAGAGGGAGAGAGATAACGGTATAGAAAACGTGGCACCACTGTACACAGGCGCGGGCCACACCACAGCCGCAAACTTAGGCGAGTCCTACTATAGTCTCCCAGTCTTCTCATTAAAATCTTTAACTCTGTTAATTCTAAGTATTTTTTCCTTGTAAGCTTTTCATAATACATTTGTTAAATGTGCATAAACACATCTTTTTACCTGCCTCTCCTAAAACAGTAAATTCATACTGAGAAGGGTGGGAGAAAAGAGAAGGAACATAGAAGAAAGAAACTGTGGTAAGATGAGAGGTGGAAAAAATGGAGAAAAGGAGGAGACTGAAGAAGAACAGAGAAGACTTAAGATGTGTATGATGACCACTTGAGAGTGGGTAACATTTTTGGGAATAAGATCCGCCTCAGTAAGTCTTCCGTGTCTAGGGATTACCACACACATAGGGTTAAATTTCAAGTACTTACACCGATATAAAGCATGCGAAGTAGCTTTTAACACCTTCACTACCATGACATTCTTATCATCTGATTCAGCAGACCAAAGACTACATAGGCTCCACACTACTGAGCTTCCTATTTCTTATCTTAACCTGCCATATCCCGTTGACCTATATAAACGTCCGAACGTATTGTCACTGTGACTCCCATTGATGTAGATAAATGTGCCTCAATTGCAAGATCTGTCATTTGCACATTTTTTAAATTTCATGCGTGATTTTTGGTACGTATACACGGGACCCCTTCATCTATAAGATGCCAGGCAGGGACAATGCCTTACCCCACATGACCTCCCCCCCCCACAACCCATTGTCTCGGCAATTCACCTGTTACCAGTGACCTGGCCAGTAAAGACATGCTGTCCACGATACTAAATTCAAGGCCAGAGTGATCCCCCAATTGATGACAACGTGGAGGACACAGTTTACGTAGCATTAGAGGAAGAAACAGTCAGAAATGATGATCAGATAATGTCGCCAAAAGAGGTCAGATATGTTGATGTGTATGGTGAGTGAAACAATGCTTATATTGCCTATATTACTGTGTGAAAACGAATAACTCTCGTGCTACATATAAATTTGTACCAAATAAATAAACAAATACTGTTTATGAGTGGTGTGGAATAGTTACCCTCCCATAGAACTTGTTTTCTTTGGAGCCAGCCTTATAGAAAACCCAGTAAGATAAGAGGTACTGCTACCTGTATCCAGTACTTTAACCCTTTAAACGCAGATCATCGCGTTTGCGACGCTCTGCAAAAAGGACATAACGGCGGAGCATCGCGTTTGCGATTCTAGTAAATTTTGAATAACCGCGGGCAGGCAGGCTCCAGCTAGTATT
Source organism: Coenobita brevimanus (assembly GCF_032717465.1). Lineage (NCBI taxonomy): Eukaryota > Metazoa > Arthropoda > Malacostraca > Decapoda > Coenobitidae > Coenobita > Coenobita brevimanus. The sequence goes on along the minus strand of NC_136960.1, from coordinate 14,455,189 downwards.
GTCTATTAGTACCACCACCCTTTAGCTACTTTTAGCACACTTGACCTTTGTACCACTGACCTCCGTTGTTGCCAAGTATCGCGTTTTTCCCCCGTCCCCCCCCACCATGGCCCCTGCCAGCCTGGCTGTGATACATGGCAGCGCTCTGAGTGCTCAGAACTGTAAATCTATGCTCTCCTCTCACAAGCAGTTTATGCTAATAGGAAACGCTTGTTTCCCCAGTTGTAACACTAGCTTTTTTTCTCACGGTTTGCCCCTGTTTAGCGTCAGTTTACCGCAGGGTTTCAAAGTGACATTATGGAGAGTTCTAGCTCTTCCGAGTCAGTGCAAGTGGCCGACAGGAACGAGAATAAAGTGGCGGGCGTAAGGCAGAATAAAAAGTGCGCCGTGGTGATCTTTTGAGAAGTAATATGATTTAAAATAATGTAGTATACATGTTTTTAGCTGTGAAAATGGAAATGTTTGTTGAGTGACGGGAAGACCGCCGCTGCACTGCATGTCGGCCGTACGCTCTGTTGATTTTAGCCTTATTTTCAGTGCTTATTGTACAAATATGGATTCCTAACTACCTTTACGTTGTAGTATAAAGTTTATTGTGACAGAATGAGGCTGTGGTAGAGGGGAAACCGGGTTGCTGGAGGTGTGAAAGTGAAGATTTGGTTACCCAACTTTGCAAGTCTCCACAAGTCCTTGGGTAGTCCATGAAGGCTCAACACCTGTCTCTGGAGAAAGCTGAATGTAAGTACTATCTGCCATACCAAGTATAATGTTCTAGGGTTAATCTCTGATTTTTGGCGAATATTTTCCTACAGGTACTCAGACCGCGATACAACCCCGCCACTCGGGGGAAAGCGACTGTACACGGCCGCGTTTAAGGGGTTAAACCTCAGGTGAGCGATTTCTCTATGGATTTTCTATGTTTCTCACGAAAAGCGGAGGATTGAACCAAAAAATTTTTTATTCCAACATTGGTCGGGATTGGGAGGAGTCAGTGGCAGAAAATCGGTCGGGATGAGGTGGGTTAACTGGATTTTTCTAAGACTTCTGAGAATCTTTCTTCTTCTTCTCCTTTCGGCTTTCCCCTTAGGGGTTGCCACAGCGGATCACCCGTCTCCATTTTACTCTGTCTTCTGCATCTTCTTCTCTTACACCTACCACCCGCATGTCCTCCTTCACTACATCCATAAACCTTCACTTTGGCCTTCCTCTCTTTCTCCTGCCTGGTAACTCCATTTCCAGCATCCTTCTTCCTACATACTCCTCATCCCTCCTCCACACATGACCAAACCATCTCAGTCTCGCCTTTCTAGCTTTGTCCCCAAACTGACTTACATGCGCTGTCCCTGTAATGTGTTCATTTCTAATTTTGTCCAACCTCGTCACTCCTAGTGAAAAATGCAACATCTTCAATTCTGCTACCTCCAACTGTGCCTCCTATCTTTTTGTCAGTGGTACTGTCTCCATTCCGTACAACATGGCTGGCCTCACTACAGTCTTATAAACTTTCCCTTTCATTTCTGCAGAGACCCTGCTGTCACAGATCACTCCTGTCACCTTGCTCCACCCACTCCATCCCGCTTGCACTCTCTTTTTTACCTCTCTACCACACTCTCCATTACTTTGTACAGTTAACCCCAAGTATTTGAATTCATCTACCTTTGCCACCTCTACATCTTGCAACCTCACGGTTCCCCTATCATCTTTTTAATTTACACACATGTACTGAGTCTTGCTTTTGCTTACTTTCATTCCCCTTCTCTCCAGTTCATATCTCCATCTCTCAAGCTCTGCCTCAGCTTCCTCCCGGCTCTCACTACATATCACAATGTCGTCCGCAAACATCATTGTCCGTGGAGGCTCCTGTCTAATCTCATCTGTCAATCTGTCCATCACCATTGCCTTCTGAGAATACAGAACACGAAATCAATTGCTAATACTAAAGAAACTGTGATGCGATGGGTGGTTCTGATGCATTAATTATCATTAGGAGGCAAATGCACAAGATGGTACATGACTATACAGGGTGTATGGGCGTGACCAGGAAAGCGGAAGACAGCAGTAGGCAGTGGCAACATGTGTGTGAGTGTGTGTGTGTGTGTGTGTGTGTGTGTGAGTTACAATTACCAGGTAGAGTTGGAGTTGGTGTGCGAAGTGAACCCTAGACAGGTATACAGGTGTGTTGACAAGATAAGTGTGGTACGGTGAACTTAATCACCATGTGGCGTGTTAAGGTTGGGGTCACCACTATGTTGTTTTAAGTTATGGGGATATATATTTTTCTAGGGGCTACACCAAGGCAAATGATTAGGATAAGTAAATGCCAATGTGTTGGGAAGAAATAGACAGGGCAGTGATTATTGATGTGGAACAATACAGAATTACTGCATGATTTCAAAATAGTACAAGGCCATTACATTACAGCATGTGTAGATCAATTACATGAATGAATGGTTACAGACTAAGAATATGAGTAATGAATTTAGTGAGAAGCGAGAGTGCCGTGCTGTTGTGTTTATGTGTATCGTATATGTAAAGTTGTACCACGTGGCCAGATTTTACCAGGAGAGATGGAGAGCAAGGCAGGTAGTAGCCGGGTGAAGTTCTGAGAGGAAAAGAAGGGTGAGCAAGGTCTCCCTCTCAGTTTTAAGCCCCTTAACCCCCTCCGTGGTCGCCGGCGTCAAATGATGTTTGGCTGATCAATGGCCGCTGGCGTCGTTTAAATGTGGCCTTTAAAAAACTGCAAAAATTTTTGGGAAGTGAACGAACATTCTGAACATCTTCACACTGACCTACACTACATTCCCATACACCTCGCCAAGCGGTTCAAAGCCTGCTGCTGTGATCAGTGGATTTTCAATTTTTTTTCGCTCCTAGCCATGCCTAAACAAGCACAACTACACCCATTATCTCGACCCAGGCAGAACATGTCATCTTTGTCCTCTCTTGCAAAACACACACAACCACCTGTTTATGATTATGAAGTAATTCAATCACATACAAATAAGAAATGATAAGTGAAAAATACATTTTTGTCTTTGTATCTTTATCTTTTTGCTCAGATTTGCTGTCATGGTTTGGATCATTTGATGCAGTGCAACTTGTAGAAAACTGTGAAAACTTTCGGGAAGTGAACGAAAATCTGGGGCATGAGACTGACCTTGACTTCACCCTCTCACGTATCTGTTAGTTCACCACCTGCTGTCATGACGAGTGGATGTACGATTTTTTCGCTCGTGGCCAGGCCTAAAAACTCATAGTTACACCTATTATCTCGACCCTTGCAGAAAATACAATCTTTTTCCTCCCTTTGCAAAACACATACAACCACCCTGTTTACGAGAAAGCAATATATATTGCGAAAATAACAAGGTACAATGCTAAAAGATGAATGTAAAATGATAAAGATGACCATGTTATTACGGAAAAAATACGTTTTCCCCCATCTGTAAACTTATTTATTTCTGCTTTGTATCTGTATTCGTAATAATTAGACTTCTGAAACTGCATTACGATTCTATTTTTAGCCATGCTCGTGGTGTGGTAGCTCGAAGTTGCAACTAAAATTCCACATTGCTAATCGGATCAGACCCTCCACTTTATTCTTCTGTGGCAGGGTCTAACCTTGGAGAACTTGCAGTTTTCTCATTTAGGACCGAAAATTCAACTCTTTCGCTCCCTTTTCCAAGCATGGGCACAACGATAACGTAAAAAGTAACTCAAAATTACCATAAACATATTTTATATCCAATGGGTGAAAAGGTATTCATAATTTTTTTTCCAGCCATTCCTAACAGATTATGTACTTAAATCGTTCGATATCATCATATCTCATATATGTACAACATTTCAGCACCATTCGTATTGTTTTGGGAGGTAAAAAAAAAATAACAACACCTCCCCAGTTGCGTTGCGGCAGTTTCCCTGGGCGGCGGATATTGGTTGCCGATATTTCTGCAACTTCCGTGCTCCATTGCAAGCCATATAATGCGTCTAGGAAGCTGGGATTTGCACTGTTAGGTGCATCTGAACTTTCTCTTCAATATGGGAAGAAAAAAAAATCAATTTTCAAAACTTGAAAAAATGGCCCCGGCGTCGGCCTGGCGTGCACGGAAAATTCCGGGCCTTCAGCCACGGAGGGGTTAATAAGGTAGGAGAAGCACCAGTAGGCCTAAGTTGCCTGAATAGGCAAATTTGATTGGTTTATGTACCACTGCAGGTGAGCAGGGAAGAGAAATTGAATATTATTGGAAGCGGCACTGGTACAGATGAGGAAGGATGAGAAATTGAATACTATTGGTAGCGGCATGATTAGTCATGATAATTCCAAGAACAAAATGGGGAAAAGCCACGAGGGAAGGAAACCACGTGTGTTGGTGAAATGCGGAAAAGCCACAAAGGAAGGAAACCACGTGTGCAAGGTCCAATACTTCATGGTGTAATATACGCCACAGAACTCCCCCTCCCCTCTTCCGTTTATGGCAACAAAACAGGAAGAAAAGAGGAACAAAGAATATGATTAGGTTACAAGGTAAAAAAAAAAAAGAAAAAATATATATATACAATTTTCAAAGTGAGCGAACATTGGAATGTGATTTGAATGCATTAATTACAAATAGCAGTTGTTATAGACTAAGAAATAGTATCTGGGCATAACTTTCTATATGAGAATTTGACTAGTGCTTAGTTATAATGAGCAAATGAATGAGAGTTAAGCCCGCCTTTACAATTGAGCTATTACATGGGGTAGCAAACATGCAAAAACAATTCTGTACTATATGAATGCAACATAGGTGTGATGACATGGAGTGTCTGTGGATTTTGGTATCAGATTATGCTGAGATGTAAAATTGTGGTGGTTTGCTGAGATGGCCTGATTGTGTGTAGGTAAATGTGGTAGTTATTGATGCAGTTTGTAGGGTTGTGGTTAGTGGTGGAGGGATTACAGGAAAAATGGGTGTTGCTGGATGAGGGGTATTGACTGGGGGAGGGGTGAGGACTGGTGGGAAAGAGTATGGGGTGGGATCGCCTGAGGTTGACAGAGAGGGTGGGTTTGGGCTAAGGACTGGGTAAGGGGCAGGAGCTGGGGTTGACAGAAAGGGTGGATGAGGTGTAAGGACGGGTTAAGGGATGGTGGGTGGGGGAGTAAGGTGAGAGGTAGGATCGTGTGAGGTTGACAGAGAGGGTGGGTTAGTGGTAGTAGCGTTAGAGCTGGACGTAGGGTTTGTGGATGGTAGTGTGGGTGGTAGTGAGGGAGAGTTTGCGTCAGTGGTAGAGGTTTGCTGTACTGCATGATGCCTGAGTCGATGTGTGGTGATGACAGGTAGCAGAGGGTACGAATTGACAAAGGGGATGGGGTGTGTGTGTGTGTGTGGGTGGTGTTGGTGCTGGGATATAAGGTGTTGGTTGTGTGTGTGTGGTTGGTGGGCTGGCAAGGTTGGGGGATGAAGTGTGGGGTGCTGTCTGTGACTGGGTTTGTGGTGTGGATGGTTTGACTCTGTCAGCAGTGATTGTGGATGGTTTCCCCTGTTTGTATATCGTGACTGTTTTGTCTGAGTTTGTGATCACAGGGTATGGGCCTTCGTGTGGGGTTTGGAGTGGTGAAGTGCATTGACCCCTCCTCACGAAGACCTGTTCGGCGTCTGGTAGGGAGTGCGGGATGAATGTTGTCTGGTGTTGGCGAGAATGAGGAGGGACTGGTCGTAGTGCCTGCATTGCCTGCTGGAGCTCTGGGAGGAAAACCAGGGCTGGCGTGCCTGGTTGCAGGGCGAACTGCCCCAGCAGCCTCAAGTCTTCCCCGTATGTTAGCTCCGCCGGGGAATTCCCAATGTCCTCTTTCTCTGTAACTCTCAAGTTTAGGAGGATGATTGGCAGCAGGGCCACCCAGTTTACTGGGTGGGGAAGTGCCCTCAGTGCTTCCTTCAGGCAACAATGGCAGTACTCAATCATCCTGTTTGCCTGAGGGTGATATGCGGAGGTTTTGTGGCGTTTAGCACCCAGAAAGTCCATTAGGTCCTGCCAGGCCCGAGATTCGAATTGGGGGCCTTGGTCTGTGATGATGACATGCAGGGCACCAAAACAAGTGACCCAGGATGTCAGGAAGTGATATGCCACATGGTCAGTTGTAGCATCCAGCATGGGCGTGGCCTCGACCCGCCCTGTTGCTCCATCTATGCACGTTAAGATATAGTGGTTACCCCTAGATTCGGGGAGGGGGCCGAGGATGTCAGTGTGGACCGTGTGGAAATGTTGAGTTGGTGTGGGCTGTGGTTGAAGTGGTGTCTTGGTGTGGCAATGCACTTTTGCTGACTGACACACCACGCATGCCTCATCCCTGGCCATACCACTCGCTGGCTAAGTAAGCTGTGCATGCCATGAATGCCTGGGTGCGCCATCTCGTGGTAATGACTAAAGACTTGCCTTCGGAATCATTGGGGAATATAGGGCCGTGCTGTCCCGCTTGATATGTCAGACCAGAGTTTTTGGGGTGTGCCGGTGACATAAAACTGTTACAGTTGGAATGAGGTCATGGCCTGCATCAATTCTTGGAGTTCCTGATCATCCTTCTGCTCCCAGGCCAAGGCTTCTTGGTCAAGCAGGGGTAGTGTAGGGCTGACAGCTGAAACTCCACAGGACAGGGCATCCGCAACCTTGTTCAGGTCCCCACTGATGTGGTGGATGCTAGTGGAAACTCTGAAATGAAGGCTATCTGTCTTGCCACCCAAGGAGACCAATTTTCACCTTTCTGAGCCATGGAGTAAGTAAGGGGTTCATAGTCAGTGAGGATGGTGATTCCTTCCAGAAAATGCCTGAAATGTCTGACTGCCTCATATATAACCAGCAACTCTCTGTCGAAGGCACTGTACAGTATTTGCGCTGGGCATGGTTAAGGCGCTGGCTGTAGAATGCAACAGGCACATTTGCACCATTGACTTGTTGTTGTAGGACTGCACCCACAGCTTTGGCAGAGGCATCTGTGGTGAATGTGATGGGGGCATCTGGTGATGGGTATGCCAGGTGGGTGATGTGGTTTTTGAGAGTGATGAAGGGATGATCTGACTGTGCAGTCCACTGAAGAGGCTTGGAGGATGTCTTCTTTGTCCCCTTCAGGAGATCTTTAAGGGGGGCGAATGTGGCTACGGCGTTTCTCAGGAACCTGTAATAATAATTGACCATCCCCAAGAATCCCCTGAGCCTGCAAGGTGCAGCAGGGTGTGGAAAGTCCTTGAATGGCGTCCACCTTCTGTGAGAGGGGCATGATACCCGTGGCGTATACCCTGTGCCCCAAGAAATCCAATTCGTCTACACTGAGTATACACGTCGCCGGGTGCACATGCAGCCTGTAGTCCTACAGGCAATGGAACAGCATTTGGAGGTGTGTTTTGTGCTGCTCAAGGGAATCAGAAGCTATAAGGATGTCATCGATGTAGACCATAACGAGATCTAGCCCCCTGACAACCTGGTCCATAAATCTCTGAAACGTTTGTGCAGCGTTTCTGAGGCTGAAATTCATCTTTGTGTTTTCAAACAGGCCAAAGGGGGTGGTTACCGCCATCTTGGGGATGTCCTTCTCCGCCACAGGGATTTGGTGGAATGCCCCGACTAAATCGATCTTGGAAAATACACGATAGCCATGTAGTTGGTGGTGGAAATCCTGGATGTGGGGAATGGGATATCTATTAGGAACTGTCATGGCATTAATTGCCCTGTAGTCCCCACATGCTCTCCACTCACCCTGCTGTGCCTTCGGTACCATGTGTATAGGGAATGCCCAGCAGCCGAATGATGCCCTCATCGAGCATTGCCTGAAACTCCTTTTCCGCTGCTTGACGACATTTTGAGGGAAGGCATCTTTACGGGTGAAACAGGGGGGTGCGGAAGTGATGATGCAGTGCTCTACACCATGGTCTGTACGGCCATTGTTGGGCGAGTGAAAGGTCAGGAATCGTATGAGGATTTCTGGTGAAGGTGTGTAATGAGTGGAGGATTACCAGCACACCCAGTTACTTTGATGGACGAGTTTGAGGGTCTATGATATAGATTCTGTCCTCTGGTATCCACGAGCAAGTCACATACCTCCAGGATGTCGACGCCAATAATGGGTCGATTAACGTCTGCGACAAGGAACGGCCAAGTAAATGACACTGACTGGACGAGTGCCATGTGATGGGGTTCTGTGCCATATGTGGCTATGGGGGTGCCGTTTGCTGCTATCAGGTCAAATGCGGGTTGCTGAACCATTTTGTGGTCAGAGGGAGGAGGGACTATACCGAATGCGGCTCCAGTGTCAATCAGGTATTTTGTACCGGAGATGGGGTCTTTATTCCATAGTAGTTCCCTGGAGCCAGTGGAATGTGTCGTGGCTTTGGGTGTGCTGATCCTGAGTGGGCGTTTGGTGTGTGTGGCGGGAGACATTACCGGAACTGTCTCCTGCCATATGCATTTCCCGTGAATATGCAGGGTGGTGCACATCGTCTGGCTTCCATGCCAAAGTGCTTGTGATATGTACACGACACGAAATTGTCCCTTGCTGTTTGGGGATTAGCATTACGAGCACGGTTCACTGGGGGAACACTTTTGGAACATGGAGGGACTGGGGGATGAATTGCAAGACTGGAGGTCTGAGTGGTGAAGCCACTTATTTTACTTTCCAGCTCATCTATTCTACCTGTATTTGTTAACATTGCTAATAAGGTACCCAGCTCTGACATGGAACCAATTTTGTTTGCAACACTGTTCACTGACACAGGTCTTTCACTTGGGGTAGCACTGGGGGCTATGACAGGGAAAGAGAGGAGTGTACACTTACTGAGCGGTTGGCGTAATGCTGTTGAGTTTCGTATAGAATGTCCGCCCTCTCGATGAACTCAGTAAGCGATGTGCCAGGGCCCAGGGATGTTAGATGGAGTTGGAAGTCTGGTGGCATGAGCTGGAAAAGTCGGTGCCGGAGGAGGTCATATGATAGTGTGGCCCCAGCTGCCGTGAGAGTGGCTTGAATGTGGGCAAAGAGGGCCGAGGGATGCTGCTGTTAGGAGCGAATGGCATCTAGCTCCAATAAAAGTGCCTGCTTTGATTTGCCCAGGTCGTCTGCTCGGTTTTAAGCCCCTTAACCCGAGGCATCCCATTGAAGTATGGGTACGTCCGTTTTGTCACAGCTAGACCTGTCGACGTACTAGTACGTCGCTCAATTGCATGGTTCATAATTTGCACAATTTTCAATTTTTGCACGTGATTTTTGGTACGTATACACGGGACACCTTCCTCTATTCCTCTATAAGATACCAGGCTGGGACAATGCCTTACCCTGCATGACCTCCCCCCCTGCACGCCTGTAACTTGCAATACTTTGGTGATAGAAACTCCGTGTACAAACAGCTAGATAAGGAGTTTATTACAAGCTCACAGTAAAACAGTCTGCCTGGCTAGGATGTCTGCTATCAACTGATGCAATAACACCGTCTTCAGGCGTGGGAGAGCATGCTGACCTAGCAAATTTAGTGGGGGCATGTATGCACTGGGGGGGGACATATATACATCGGGGGTAGACATATTGTGGAGGGGGTACACTACTCCCCTGGGTAGCTGAGATGGTGTCTCCTGACACCAGGAGTTAAATGGTGGGTGATTATAGTAGTAAGGCAGGACCGGGGAAGTTTGTACAAGGGATAAGTATGATACAGGGGCAGTAGGGGAGACATGGCCATGTTGAGGGGAGGGAATTAGAACGATATATACAGATGAGATATACAAGGATTAATAGGTACAAATTCAGTAAGGGTCGAAGGGATATATGAACATAATGGGAATGACACAATAATAGTTTGATACATGATAAACAAGGAGTATATATGAGAGTTCTATTGTTGTTCTTCCTTCATTTTTTTTTTTTTAATTTATGTGGATTTTCTGTAGGACACACTGTCACTGAGTAATGCATGAAAGAAATACCATCATTTTCTAGTAGGCAGAGTGCTGTTCACAGTTTGGTTAATTATCAGATGGCATTGCTAGTCACTGAATGTGAGGGCACTAAGTACGGGGAGTTTCTACGTCGTGTGTAGGGCGTACTACGCCTGTAGCGACTCTGATTTCCTGGAGTCGACGTTCCATTTTTCTGACACAACAATGCACTGCACAGATGATGAGTAGAAAACCTATGAAAGCGATAACCACAGGGGGAAACACAACTGTCGGATGAACCCATGAACGGCTGAAGGCCAGAGAAAATTGATCTATAATGAAATCACTGTCATTGAGGAAGGTGAGCATGTGCAAGTGAGGGGAGGTGATGGTAATGTTGGCAGATGGTAGGGTTGAAGGCATGTCGATTGGTTGAAAGATGTCATAGTAGTGTTTACGAACAGCTTGGTGATAGCGAGTGGCGTAAGTGATGACGGACTCTGATTTGACGGTACAATAGTCAGGTGCTTTGTAGAGACCACTAGCGGGGACGGAGCGAACGGAAGAACCAGGACACATGATTGTGACAGAGATGGGAACAGCAAAGAAGAAGTACTGGACATGGTTGAGGTGAGCATGGTGGACCGGGAGGTCAGGAGCTGGGACAAAAGAACAGGCCGAGTAGATGGACTGGTTGCAGACTAAAGCAGACTCACAGGGTGTAGCACTGCTAGGAAGATAAGCGAAAAGGTGGGCAGCACAGAGACGAGAGGTCGGAGTAAGGGAGGAACATTGCTGGAGGTCTGTGGAAGAAAGGAAGGCAACGGAAAGATGATCATGGGAGAGGAGGAAATATTCTGAAGGAACAGATACCTGTAACAAGGAGTTGTTGAGGCGGAAAGGGAAGGGAATGATGTGGAAAAGGTTAAAGGTTATGGCAGAACGGAGAGAAATATGGACGACGACGTATGTAGTGAGAAGAGTGGCTTCGAGAACAGGATAATAATATTCAAGGGAGGAGTAAGGGAGGACTGGGGAGAGACCGAAGGTGGAGTGAGCCCATTCCAGGACAGAACGGAGAGCTGAGACAGGTACTAAGTCGGCAGTGACACGTCCATTGATAGCATCGACCAGGATACGAACCAAGGTAGAGACTTGAGACAGGAGAGAGTCAACGGCCAGTTGGAGATTATCCATGTTGAGTATGAGGTAGAATAATTGAGAGATAACGTTGAGATCTGAAAGGTGGCGTTGTAAGATATCAGGGAAATTGTTTAGAGTGGACGTGACTTCATTGAGTTGGGTTGTGAGCTTCTGTAACATAGTGTGTTGGATTTTAATGACTCGGCGTTGTGATTCTAGGGCTGAAGCTAAATGAGTGAGATCAGATTTGAAGCCAGAAATGTCACGGGCTGTAGCAACGCCAAACAAGCCACTCAGAATCTCACCGCCGAAGTCGAAGAGACCTCGTTTCACACGAGAACGACCCACGGGTGTCTGAATGGAAAATGTGTCATTGAGCTCAGTGAATCTGTGACTTATGTATTGCAACTGCCAGGAGAGTGGGAGGAAAAGGTTATAGAGATACTCATTCGGGTTGTGTGTCCCCATGAGGGCCGTGAGATGGTTCCTGATTCCGTGGAGCTGGTGCGCGTAGGCAGGTAGGGCAATGGCTACGTCGGCCAGGGGCACAAGATCGTAGCGCAAAGAGGCGATGTCGTCGATAAGCATTACCTCGCCTCCCGAGCCGACCAAGGCCCCGGGACGTACTCCACCATCGTCCTGACCTGACCTAGACCCCAGGAGGGTCAGCACTGCCAGCAAGGAGATCGCTAACATCGTACCTAGAAAATCAGGGTAGAGTTAATGGGGATGGTCGTGAAGAGGTTGATGGGCAGAGCGCAGTTTGTACCGATATTGATTGGTTGATGAATGAGCAGGTGGAGGTGGAGATGAAGGAGACTGAGGGATAGGTGGAGACAAGGTAGACTGAAGGATGGGAGGAGGGGAAGAGGGGGCAGGAGGTTGTGTAAATGACTCTTCCAACACGAGGCCACGGGGTGCTCGCTTTAAGTCATCGACGTGGACCCATCTGGTGTCCCTAGTGGACAGGTCTTGGAGGTGAAATTTGTTGCCTTGTCGAGTGAGGACGCGGTGAGGCCCTGTAAATTTGTCATCCAACTTAGAGGAACGCGTATGGGAATGGGCAAAGACAAGATCGCCTACATTGATAGTGATAGGAGAGGCGGACTTATGTTGGCGCTGCAGCATGTCCTCCTGAGAGGAAGCCAAAGTGGATTGGACATACTGGTGGATTGTCTGGAAGTTGGCCAATTTTAGTTTAACATAATCATCCATGTTGTAGATGGGTTCTGGCTTTGAGGATAAGAGAGAGTATGGGAGGTCCTTGTCAAAGCCAAAGAGGACGAAGAAGGGAGATTCGGCAATGGATGCATTGATGGAGCTATTGATTGAGGATGCCACTTGGGGAATCCAGTCATCCCAGGACGAACTATGGGAGCCTAGATGTCTAAGGCACTCTAAGATTTTTCGGTTGTGGCGTTCTACAAGGCCATTGGAAGCCGGATGGTTAGGCACGACATTGCACTTACTGATATGAAAGTGGCGACAGATCTCATCGAGAAGGCTATTGTTGAATTCTGTACCGTTGTCAGTAAGAATGGTATGAGGGGTACTGAATGGGCAAATTACGTGATCTACAAGGGCACGTGCAACGCTCTTCGCGGTCTTGTCGGAGAGGGGTACGAGGACACAGTAGCGGGAGAAGTGGTCGACCGCTACGAACAAGTACTCAGCGCCAGATTCTGTGAGAGGTAGTTTTAAGAGATCAATTGAGACAGTTTCCCATGGTTGTGATGGGATTGGGTATGGTAAGAGAGGTGCTGGTAAGCCGGTTGATCCTTTGTGGCGGTGGCAGGAGAGGCAAGAGTCACAGTGGGCATTGATATCACGGCGCATGGTTGGCCAATAGTATTTGAGACGTGCTTGGCGCAAGCATCGGTCTTTACCTGGATGGGAAGCTTGAGGAGTATTATGAACAATATGAAGAACCTTTGGTATCAAGGCAGTGGGGACAACAAGTTGGTGTACTTCGCGATTGGGCATATCTTTGCCTGTTAGCAGTGTTTTCCTGTACAAGAGATCATCATCTAGCATGAACTCATCTAGTGATACTGGCAGAGTAGGTAAGGTCGAGGCATCGCCAGATTCTAGGAAATAAATGACTTTGGACCACATGGGGTCTTGGCGTTGAAAATTTCGAACAACTTCTGACGTTAGTGTAGTATTTTCAGTTACTTCAGGCTGCACTGATGTTATAGCTGCTGCTACGTGACGTGAGAGTGCGTCTGCGACTACATTCAACTTGCCTGGTACATATTGAAAAGTGGGATTAAAGTCCTGGATGATGACAGACCATCTAGCTAACCTACCTGTTAGGTTGCGATTCTTGAACAAATCACATAGTGGAAGGTGGTCTGTTTGGATATGCACTGGATAACCATAGACTATATCTCTGAAATGTTTCAAGGACCAGATTACCGCTAGCGCTTCGAGATCTGTGACACTGTAGTTACGTTCAGCGGTTGTAAGGGTGCGACTAGCATACGCTATTACGCGCTTCCTTGATGCTTCATCGAGTTGCATCAAAACGGCACCAAGTCCAGTGCCTGAGGCGTCTGTGCAGAGAAGGAATGGTGTGGCATAATCAGGGAACGCTAGAATAGGGGCATTTACAAGAGCTGTCTTTAGCTTTTGGAAAGCCTGTGACTGGTCGTTAGTCCAAACAAAGGGCACATTCTGCTTGAGTAAGTGGGTCAGAGGAGCGGCGATCTTCACGTAATCGCGGATAAAGCGACGATAATAGCCACTGAGGCCCAGGAAACTTCGTACAGCGTCGGTAGTGGTAGGTTCTGGGAAGTTAATGATTGCCTTAGTTTTATCCTCATTAGTATGAATGCCTTGTGCATCTACGACATGGCCTAGGAATTTGATTTTCTTTCGCAGGAAGTCACATTTACTGAGATTGATTTTCAGGCCTGCGAGCTGGAGGCGTTCAAAGACTTGCTGGAGTTTGGTAAAATGATCAGGGATGGATTTACTCACAACAATGATATCATCTAGGTAAGCAAAAAGAGAGTGTCCCATCATACCGCTGAAGACTGAATGGGTAAGTCGCATGAACACGGAAGGAGCATTTCTCAGACCAAAAGGGAGTCTCTTAAACTGAAAATGTCCGGAAGGGGTGCTAAAAGCTGTAACTGGGCAAGAGGACTCTTCCATTTCGACCTGCCAGTACCCGCTGAGGAGGTCTAAAGATGAAAAGACTACGTTATTGTCACCAAGGGATTCTAGCAAATCAGTGAGGACAGGTAGCGGGAAACGGTCTGGAACGGTGACAGAATTGACCTTACGATAGTCGACTACTGGTCTAAGGTTGCCGTCCTTCTTTGGTACTAAGAAAAGTGGGCTATTCCATGGACTGACGGAGGATTCAATAATGTCCTGGTCTAACATGTTCTGTACCATTTGATCTGTTTGCTTTCTCTGGCTGTGAGGCAATCGATACGCTGGTATGTAAATCGGCTGAGTTCCTGGGAGTAGTTCAATCGTATGTTTGACAAGGTCTGTTCTACCCATCGGTTCACCGGGTAAGGCAACCACGTTTCTGTATGAGGTCAGAAGGTCGAGGAGTTGAGGCGTATGTTCTGGGAAATCTGTGCAAGTGAGATGTGAGAGCATATCGGGTGAATGCATCGGCGCAGATCCCGTAGAGTTAATAGTACATACACCGATTGGCGTATCATCAGTCTGAATAGTAGGAATTGAGGAATCCTGGCACACCTTTACGGCCGCTGGGTATACTAGGAAGTCTCCAATCTTTACACCACTTTTAAGTTTTAGTGGAGCATTTGTGACATTGAGCAAGTACAGGTAGCATAAACTGTCCTCTAAGACTGTACACCACGCTGACTCATAAGTCAAGCCATTCACACAACATGTCTCAGGTAGGGTTAGTACATCCACTCCTTCTTTCGCACCGGCAACACAAACAGAGACTTTGGTGAACTCATGCAGTAACAAAATTGTGCACGTATTCGTTACTGCACGTTTCGTCTCTGCGTGTTGGAGAAGATCATTCAGACTGTGTGAGGTAGGTAACTGAGACATGTCTGAGTCAGCGATAGTGTTGTCGGGAGAGGATGTAAGAGCCATGTTCGAGGGCTGAGATGATGTATCAGGAGACATTGAGGAATTTATGTCCTTGCTCACAGTCAGTAAAGGAATGATCTCTGTATTCTCAGATGATGAGAGTGGTGGTTTGGGCTGGGTTGGACTTTTTGGTAGTGATAGGGCAGAGGTAATTGAAGGACTGATTTGATCGTAAGAACAGGACGGGGACATTCCATAGTGTAAACCGGGAATCCAGAAATGTCTATACTACCACAAGCAGGTAATAATGCAATGGAATGTTGTGCCATGGTGGAGAAACCAATAAGGGCATCTGTGGGGTACTGCAAGTCATTAGTGACATGAAATTCAATGAGGATAGGGGGCAAAGCTCTGTGGAGTTTGACTTCAAGGGTGACTCTTCCCTTAACCTTAAACTCTGAGCTGTTAACACCACATAGGCGAATGTCTGGTGGTTCTAGGAAACTGACGTGGTTGTGATGGCGATGAATAATTTGTAAGGAATGTTCGGAGATGAGATTTACTATAGATCCCGTGTCCAAGAAGAATGACGTTGGTATGTCATGACTGCTTCCGAGAATGACTAAACCCGAGGATGTTATGGGACCTACATGGCGGATGGGGAGTTGGGTTTCTGGTTCTACGTGATATTGGTCCGATACGGGCGCGGCGCTTCCCCCGACTGTGAGCGGTTGAGGTAATGACATTCCTCAGTGGTGTGAGTCATGCTTGATTTGTGGTATTTGCAGTGTGGACGACGTGAGCGGGAAGGCGTACACTGTCTGGTTTGGGAGTGAGGACGTCTGTGTGTACGGTCGCAACTGGATGCTCGATGTCCAGGATGACCACAGTACCAGCAAAGAATCGAAGATCGTCTGTCCCGTCGGGCGCTAGATTGATCACGGCCTGCTGTAGGAGAGCGATGTGTGGCAGGTCTGCTGCGTGTGGTGGGACAGGAGCGAGATTGGTCTGGGGTAGTGGAGATGTGACAGACTGAGGAGGCCAAGGGTTGGGTGGTGCCCTGACGCGTGTAGTTCGAACCTGTTCTTTCATGAATGGCTTTAGTGACCTGAATAATTTTATCTCCTGGATTGAAACCGATTTCCAAGGCTAGCTCTCGCTGTTTAGGAGTAAGCCAGTGAAGGAATCTCAGGTAACCAATTAAGTCAGCAAAGTTGGTGAGTGAAAGCATTGGAACGCCATTCTTGTCTTCTAACCATTTCGTGCCTACCAGTAATTGGAGCAACTCGCTACTAGTTACTTTCATGGCGGCGGCAGCTTCGCGGAGCTTGGCATATTGCGCTGGGACGCGCAAGTCCTCATCTAGTTGGTTTAGGAGATTAATGAATCCCATGAGAGATGCGGAATTTGAATGCTGGCAACAAAGGCTGATGAGTTCCGTAGGAAAATCAGCAAAGGTACGAATGCTATCGAAATGTCCTGCACGGATCGCGGATCCGATGTCTGATTTACCGTGATGCAAGCGACCGAGGAGGTTAGCTACTTTGAGCGATTCCTCGGTAATTTGTCTATTATTTATTTCGGTTTCGACTTCTCTGAGGAAATCATAGACAGACCAAGTTGGGTCCTGGCCGGTAAATTTGGGACGATTGGCATCGTCGAGATAGATAGACTGTGGAGAGTTGGCCATGGCTGGAAGTGCAGAAGTGGCGGGAGGAGAGGTGTGGGAGAGAGAGAAGGCAGTGGCAGTTAAGGGCGAGGAAGACGGGATATGAAGGGAGGCAGGAGAAGTAACGACAGTGGGAGGAGTAGAGGAAGAAGAAGGGAGAGTAGAGGCAGGAGTAGAGGAGGAAGTATCTGGATTTACGAGGGTAGGACGGGTAGTAAGTGATTCTGCGGGAAGTGAAACGGGAGTCTCAGGGACAGGGCGGTGGTACTCTTTGCCACTTCGTAAATGAGTGATTGTGTTAGAGTCGGCAGACGAGGTATGAGCAGGTGATGTTTCCAGGTCGAGAGGGCTGGTGGTAAGCGGTTGACGTGGAAAGTATGACATTGAATGCGGCAATGGAAGATGAAAGGATGAAGATGGATACGTAGGTGGAAATGTATAAATAACAATGAGAGAATGGAATACACTAGGTGTGAAAATGAATGAAGGTGCAGGCATGGATGGTTTAAATAAAATGCGAAGGATGAGATGGATAATAAATAACGTAGGTGAAGATGAAAACGGGGTAATGGAAATGAGATGGAATATTTACAATAACCAATCTGTAGAGAAAATCGAGGATAATCTCTAGAGAAAGGAAAGATATACTATAGTTACACAGTAGAAACGGGAGTGTCGAGAGGTATGACGTGCTGGGTGGCTGGGCGTAGCTGGGCTGGGGCGGGGCGGGGCGGGGCGACGGGGCGGGGCTGGGCGGGGCTGGGCTGCGGGGTAGAGACAGCTGGGAGGAGAGGAGAGGAGACGCCGCGATGAATCACCGGCAGGGAGTGGCGGTCTTAGGAGGCTCCATAATGCAGACCAGATGCGGGCGACGGCGGAGGCCGGTGGTGGGTGGTGAGGCAGATGTCGGCGCAAGGCAGGTGTAGAGCTGGTGAATTGCAAATGCAGAGAATGGTGGTGGGCAGACAGTGGGCAGACAGTGATAAGTGGCACCGTGGGGGCAGGAGCTATGATGAGTCCGGAACAGGTGCTGGGAACAGGTGCAACAGGTGCGTAGGTCAGCGACGGTGACACTTGCGGTCAGGAACAAGGGGTATGGGTGCGGTTGTTTGAGAGGTGAGCACTGGCGAGAAAAATGGTACACTCGAAAAGCACAGCCAAGATATAGAGGCACGGAGGAAGGGGCGAGGCTGGCAGATGCGAGACGTCGTGTATCTTGTTGTATCACTAAAAATCCAAGGAGACGGTCAGAATGTGATGGTTCGAAACACCGCTGCTACCAAATGTAACTTGCAATACTTTGGTGATAGAAACTCCGTGTACAAACAGCTAGATAAGGAGTTTATTACAAGCTCACAGTAAAACAGTCTGCCCGGCTAGGATGTCTGCTATCAACTGATGCAATAACGCCGTCTTCAGGCGTGGGAGAGCATGCTGACCTAGCAAATTTACTGGGGGCATGTATGCATTGGGGGGGGACATATATACATCGGGGGTAGACATATTGTGGAGGGGGTACACGCCATTGTCTTCGCAATTCACCTGTTACTAGTGACCTGGCCTATAAAGACATTCAGGGCCAGAGTTATTCCCCAATCGATGACAATGTGGAGGATTAAGTTTACGTAGCATTAGCGGAAGAAACAGTCAGATATGATGATCAGGTAATGTCGCCAAAAAAGGTCAGGTATGTTGATGAGTTAATGAGTGAAACAATACTTATAATGCCTATATTACTGTTTGAAAACCAATATACTCTTGTACTACATATAAATTAGTACCAAATAAATAAATAAATAAATACCGTTTATGAGTGGTGTGGAATAGTTACCCTCCCATAGAACTCATTTTCTTTGGAGCCAGCCTGATAGAAAACCCAGTAAGGTAAGGAGGTACTGCTACCTGTATCGAGTATTTTAAACCTCAGGTGAGCGATTTTTCTATGAATTTTCGATGGTTGTCGACAAAAGCGGAGGTTTGAGCCAAAATTTTTTTTATCCAAAATTGGTCGGGAATGGGGGGAGTCAGTGGTGGAAAATCAGTCGGGAAGTGACGGGTTAATTAGGTAGGTGGAGCACCGGTAGGCCTAGGTTCCCTGAATAGGCAAATTTGATTGGTTTAGGCACCACCACAGGTGAGGAAGGAAGAGAAATTGAATATTATTGGAAGTGGCACTGGTACAGATGAGGGAGGATGAGAAATTGAATACTATTGGTAGTGGCACGAGTAGCCATGCTAATTCCGAGAACAAGGTGGGGAAAAGTCATGAGGGAAGGAAACCACATGTGTAGGTGAAATGCAGATAAGCCACGAGGGAAGGAAACCACGCGTGTAAGTGAAATATGAGGTCCAATACTTCCTGGTGTAATATACGCCACAGACATACCTCACCATCATCATCATCCAAATCCTACACATGTTCAAACGAGGCCAGGGAAATGAATGGTAAGTAAGAGGGTGAAGGGTTGGGGCTGAGTCAGGTGGTGTGCTCAACCTTTTCAATGGGATCCACAGAACACTTTATCGTCTGACTCAAGTGCTCTTCTTCATCCAAATTAGGACAGGCTGACTCAACATAAGAACTGCACAGGAAAATCAGTCTTACTGAAATTTGTAGGAATATGTTCGGTAAACCATGACTGTAAACACACAAAAATGTATTGACACTATCCTTGATAAAAACAGAAGATGCATACACCCAACACTGCTATAAAAGTGACGTCTGTGTTGGGATGTGATAACTCTTAAGGTTTTTAGTAATAGCTGTAGTAATAAATGAATTAAGGGAAAAAGAATTCATTTAGCGTTTTTCTTGTTTGGCCTTTTCGTCTCAGCAGCATGGAATAGTTGCCATCTGACCTATACTGTCTGCTGTCTGCATTTGCCAGCGCCAACAGGAGTGCCAGTTTATGATGACGTGAGTGGCTTAATGCAAGTATTTTCTCAGTAAAAGTAAATACTTATGGGTGGTTGGGTTCTATATGTCCACTGTAGGAACCCTCGCTGTTTACAAGACACCTCAGAGTTGGTGTAAATACTGGATAATAAGACTTTTATCTCTATATAAGCACATGGACTAATGATGCCAAATACAGCCACTTGGAACGAAAAGAAAACAGTAAGTCCTCTGGTGGAGAAACCTAGACAAAAGGTGTAAAAAATGGAAGTTTAACACGGACCCATGCTGACATTTGTTTAAGCGTTTAATGCCATATCGAGCCAAGAGCGAGAGACTGACATGCACAGGTTGGAGGGTGAGGGAGGGAAGTCCTAGAACAAGGTGGAGAGATGAAGCAGAGGAGCATATGAGGAAGGATGGTGCTTCGTGGAAGATGCCATTACTGAGAAGGGAGCGAAAGGTCTGGGCGTGATACAAGGTGGGAGTGAGTTGGGGCGAGTGGTGAGGCATGCAGGGTCAACAACATCCTCTCTCAACCTCTGCTCCACAAACATATCACACGAGCTTCAAATATTTAATGTGCCGGTACCACATTGTGACGGCTTGCCACATGTACTCCAAATACAGAAAAATAACTAACTGGCGGCACAGGGTTTCTCTATAACTAAAATCGTCGGGAATTAACTTGCATTATATCGCTCTAAGTTAGTGACAAAAAAAAAAAAAAATCAAATACCGGAGTGCAGGAGTCGATTGGAGGCAATGAATTGAAATGGATGGGAAGGGGAACATAAGGATAGAGGGCGCTGAAAAAGAACTGAGAGGTGGGACAGGGTTTAAGACTGGAATATCGATCCGGGGAGCAAACTATGATGATTCCATGCAACACTCTCGTCTCTCCGTATTTACACCAACGCAAAACTCAGACGTTCGAATTTGTTAAGAGTTTTGGCCTTAACATTTGTGCAGTTCTGGAGTGCCTGGGTAACAAGGTAATATAAATTGGTGGTGCAGTGAAGGGTGTGTCAGGGAGTGAAGAGGCCTGGAGTGTTGGCACAAAGACCCTCTTCATCACAACCACCAGTTGCCACATTTTCTTGTTGGTATTTACCGCACTTGAAGCCTTGCCTGAGTCCACACACCAAGCACTCCAGCTCGTCAATACACACACACACACCTCTCTCTCTCTCTCTCTCTCTCTCTCTCCTGACATATCATGCTCTAGACCTAATAATCCACCCACGTGCCAAGAGATAGATCCACACACCCTGACACGATACCACTTGAGCTTCGATGCCCACCATCTACAGTATATTGCAACGTGCTACGAATACCCTACCTTATTCGGGGCTTATATAATAAAACAGGCAAGATTTCCCTTGGGATGCGTCTGTGAAACTTACGGAAAATCGATAACTCATTACAAAACTCATATCGTCAGGTTTCTTCCCTCAACATCTGGAATTCTATTTAGGAACCGTGATACCTGGGTCCACTTCCCCGAAACCAGGTCACCACTTCACGCTGGACTGCCACTCACCACCATCCTCCCTCCGCCACCTCCCTCTGGGCTGCCACTCACCACCACCCTTCCTCCTGAACTGACAGTCACCATTCCTAACCCTTTCCACCTCCCTTAGGCTGCCACTCACCACCACTCTCCCTCCACCACCTCCCTGTGGGCTGCCACTCACCACCACCCTCCCTCCACCACCTCCCCCTGGGCTGTCACTCACCACCACCCTCCCTCTACCACCTCCCCGTGGGCAGCCACTCACCACCACCCTCCCTCCACCACCTCCCCCTGGGCTGCCACTCACCACCACCCTCCCTCTACCACCTCCCCCAGGGCTGTCACTCACCACCACCCTTCCTCCACCACCTCCCCCTGGGCTGCCACTCACCACCACCCTCCCTCTACCACCTCCCCGTGGGCTGCAACTCACCACCACCCTCCCTCCACCACCTCCCTTGGGCTACCACTCACCACCAACATCCCTCCACCTACTCTCCCTGGGCTGCCACTCACCACCAACCTCCCTCCACCACCTCCCCCTGGGCTGCCACTCACCACCACCCTCCCTCCACCACCTCTCCCTGGTCTGCCACTCACCACCACTCTCCCTCCACCACCTCCCCCTGAGCTGCCACTCATCACCACCCTCCCTCTACCACCTCCCCCTGGGCTGCCACTCACCACCACCCTCTTTCCACCACCTCCCCCTGGGCTGCCACTCACCACCAGCCTCCCTCATGTGTTAGTTATGAGTGATGTTTCAATCTGGTGCGTTGTCTAAATTTCATGGCTGGCAGGCTGCAAGAGTGTTAGGGGCGGGAGTGAGTTATTAACCAGGTGGAGTGTGGACACATGGGGGCGAGAGGGGTTAAGTGTCAGTGAACGGAGAGCGAGTGCCAGGAAATCGCACAAAAATCTATTCTTGACACAAATTTTGCATAATTTGTGTTTGAGATGACTAATACTTGAAATTTGCAACATCTAGCATATATATTTTTTTATTCATTTAGTTTTTCCTTTCTCTGTTCTATTAAAAAAAAAAAAAAAAAAAAAAAAGGCAGGTCTAAACTTCTGTAAGATCATTTGTGCTACGATGATGGAATGATAATTTTGATAATCTTTAACTTCTTTATGGATTTCTACCTTAACACTATAACCATTATTAAATTTAAACTGAGACAGTGCTAGCTACACACTTGCAGAAAATTCGCATTATTCTAGAATCAAGACAAAATTATTTAAATTTTCAGTTACAACACCACTTTTCCTGATACCTGGTGTTATGTTCGTCTTTAGTGGTATCCATGCCATAAAGACCCACCCAGTTACATGCAACGTCCAATATTTTAACGAACGAGCCATTCACCCGCATCTCAAGGCCCTGACGACACCACCAGTTACTGCTGCCGGGCCGGAGTGCCTCAAGGTCACTAAATACCTGATAGATCATTATTATATGAGGCGTTTAAGTCATTAGAACTACTGTAACGACGAATCATTAGGCGGAGTGTATATCTGTATAAAGTGGTGTCTGTCATGACGCCCAAGCCACTACGTAACTCCTATTGTTTGGACTGGGTTACACACATGCTTCTTACCAAGACTGCTGACCATCTACAGTGATATTACATTATATATTTATATATATATATATATATATATATATATATATATATATATATATATATATATATATATATATATATATATATATATATATATAAAATTTGGTTTTACGCCAGGTATCCCCGAAGGGTCTAAGGCGTTGCCCCTGGGTAGAGGACTTTGGACTGGAACATGTAGCATTTTATGACCGGATGCCCTTCCTGATGTCTACCAATGACCCTTGGGTGGATTCGATCCTCCGACCCTTCGGTCAGAGCGGAGCGCTCTAAACCACTTAGCCACGGCTGCCTATATATATATATATATATATATATATATATATATATATATATATATATATATATATATATATATATATATATATATATATATATATATATTAACTGATGTTTGGTGCAGTATCCTATAAGAAATGGCCCCAACAAAAACAAATCCAGGTATTCTGGTCGTTGGTCGTGCTCAGTGACAACCTCACCTCCGAAGATATACCATTGTCCCTCAAAAATCCAGAGCCTCATTCTTCCCCCGTTTTCACAGTCTATCTCCTCTCTATCAACATACAAACCACTCTCATGTATAATCCCACAGTTTACCTCTTTTCTTGTAACCCCATCCTGCTCGTTCACAAACTCATTATGTTGACCGCTTCTCACTCACGGCTCATTTCACATGGCCAACTCCTCCCCCCCCCCCCCAACCTCGTAAATACTGCCAGCAGAGAGAATAGATCAAGAGAGTGGTTTAGGAGGAAACCGTTCTCTCCGTCAGGTGCATCATTGTATGGGTACTTCCAGAATCAGGCCTTTAAATAATTTAATAAACGACATGAATGAAGTTAAAATGCTTGATTTTGAACTAGTGATAAACTGGCCTGCTGCATCAGAACACGGCCGGTGCGAACTAGAATGGCTGGAGTGGATCTAAGCTAACTATCCATGTATTCCCGCGTCTCTTAAAAACGCACCTGAAAGAGATGGGAGTGGAGCGACTTCAAATTCCTCTTGATATAAGTGTGACCCCCTTACTCGCCACATGTAGAATTTTTTTTTTTTTCTCTCTCTCTCTCTCTCTCTCTCTCTCTCTCTCTCTCTCTCTCTCTCTCTCTCTCTCTCTCTCTCTCTCTCTCTCTCTCAATCCATTCTGTCTCGTATCCTCTATCATTTCATACCCTTTCTCTTCTCACACTTTCCTACTTATTAAATATTCCGTTTTTTAAGATTCTTTTCATTCTCACACCATTTAATTTCTCACAACTATTTCCATCTCGCATTCGTATCCTTTAATTTTGAAAAATCCTCCTCTCCACTCTTTTCTCTTTTCTAATTTGGATATTCTCTTATTCGTGTATACTGTATCTTTTTTTATTAGTCTTTGTTTTTTTCATCTCTCATCACATCATCCTCATTCGCCACAGTACATGCAAAGGCCACATCACTGACTCTGAACACAAGATGGCAACGCGTTTACGAGTTGTCCGTGACCCTCCGTATCAATGCCCTGAAAGGTGGAACGAAAGCTTAAGCGTGGGCCTGTGTGATTCCATAGGTTTTGGGTGGAATAATATCTTCCTGTTGACGTTTATGGAGAGAGAGAGAGAGAGAGAGAGAGAGAGAGGAGAGAGAGAGTGTGTGTGTGTGATACATTCTCATAAATTCTTCTCACTGCAGATAACTCCGAGCCATAAAAGAAAAAAAAAAAAAAAATCCCGCTGAATGCCTACGTGCTTGAACAAAGATGAATGAGTGAGGAACTAGGTGTTGCAAGGAACACATACAGACCTCGGCCAAATGGAGAGAGACAGGTGTGGCAGGTCACTGAAAGGGCTAGACAGGTGGGCGAGGGGGCACTGGAGGTGAGGGAGGGGGGCGTCGGTTCCTACCTGTATTACCAAAGGATCCCGTATCATCGACATTTGAGGATGCTTACTAAATCCATTTCCTAAGCTATTTTTTTTTTATTACACCTAACTGTCCTCGAACGTGTTGCATAAATCCTTCCAATATCACTACACTGCATAAATAACTCACAGAAAGATAATAATTAGCCATATCCAAAAATAAATCGCTAAGGAGGAGGTTTTAGGGAGCTTCCTTAACCGGCGCGAATACGAGTCCTGGAGATGTGAGGAAAGCACTGGGACAGACATATCACCGAAAGGTATCAAAACAACGCCGCTTTCTCATAGGTGTGAAAGGGTCCTAAATGGCGACGGTCAGATGTTTCCACGGGTGACAGCACCACCTCCGCTCCCATAAACTCGTGGACCTGATCACTGCATCGGTCCAAGGCGTCAGGGACAGGGTGGTACTTGCATATCAATCACAGCCTCGGGATGGCCAAACGAAGGAGGGAGAGCGAGAGAAGGCTGGCAGGATGCAATATGTGTAGGAGGAAACTTGTTATATTGCCGACATGGCCTTACTGGTAAGTGGTCCTGACGGATAACTGCCTCCTATCAATGGTATTCATGTGAGAGGTAAGTGGATTTACTTACAGCTGAAATACAAGCTTCAGGAAATCGCAAAAACGACTACGACTATGACGACTATACATCGATAACAATGACGACGACGACAGTGGTAATAAGGACAATGATGATTATGTTGATAATGCTGATGATACAATGAAGATGTAGGGACGAAACACTGCTAAGTCGGACTCTCTCTCTCTCTCTCTCTCTCTCTCTTGGCCCTAAAAGATAAAATGAAGTGTTTAACTATAAGCGATTGACCACCTGTCCTTTACACTTTCTGGGCCTCTGTCAGCTCAGTTAACTTCCCCTAACTTTCTTTCACCATCTCCTATTTTTCCTTTCTCTCCATCTCCTTCTCTCCATTCTTTCATTTTCCCTTTCAAGTTCTCTCCGCCTCTCTCTCTCTTGGCCATTCTTCAATCTCCTGTATCAGCTTTTCTTTGCCCATTCTCTGTCCTCCAGTTTTCTTCCATCTCCCATCTCATATCTCTATCATTCCAAGTGTTCATTCTCTATGTTCTTCCCAGTCTTTACCTTACCAATTCTCTCTTCCCTCAGTTCTCTCCATCATTCGTCGTCTCACATTCTCTCACTCTTTCTTCACCCACTCTCAACGTGTTTAGTCATTAGGAAGGGAAGACTGTCGTGATGGTGGTGATGACAGCTGCTAATTGGTGCCAAATATGTATTCCTTACCCGCTAATTCCCGTGGACTTTATTACCTGCTGGCGAGATAAGGTGTATTTTTATCCTCTTATGACGGCTCACTGCCAAAATGGAATCCTCCTTGCCTTTTTTGCTGTGTAAAATGTCAGCATCCTGAAGACTGTGATGTGCTTGTGTTAAATTCTGAGCCTTAGCCGACGCAAGATCCATCAAAATCCATCATGCCTTTCTTATACCGTATGTCTGTGGTAAAGAGATAAGTACAGTACGCCTAATGCGGTATACATGGAATTAAAGGAATAAGAAATACTACCCATGTATTCCCCGCCGGAAAAAAAGAAAAAAGAAAAGCCGATGTGGAGTGCTGGAGGTGCCTCTCTCTCTCTCTCTCTCTCTCTCTCTCTCTCTCTCTCTCTCTCTCTCTCTCTCCTCCAAACCCTTAATCTCATCAAAGCACTGAAAGCTTCTCCACATTCTCCCTCGCCTCCAGATCGCCCACTCATTCTCTACCCGTTCCTCCACCGGCTTCCCTACTCTCTCAGATAACATCCTTTTCCCCTTTCCACCTTACCATGATCCCCTTCAAGCCGATAACACAAGCCACCATTTCTCCCGCCATACCGCCTCCTCCCTACAACCAGTGAAATCATTTATCCTGTACGGCTTCGTCACCGACTTCGGTATGTTTAAGCTGAGAAAACTGAGTCACTGAGAATCGCTGTTCCAATCAAATGTTTCTTATCGTTCTGAGTTATTACTTTCTCGTTTGCTTTACAAAGACTTAGGAATTGGGCTGAAATGAAGTAAAATACCTTTCCTTTACTGTATGACAGCTTTTTGGATTATATAACGGTTTAGCATACTGTTCCCGAGTCTAATACTGCATAAGCCTGGGAGGTCAAAACATTAATGGCGGCAATAATGTGGGGTGCGGGCTATGCACACCTTACACTGAAGTTAATTTCTATTTCTGCCATTACCAAACTTACAGGATCTCGGGTACCTTCTCCTGGAGCTTTATCGAGCCACACATTCCACGGCACATCTCATCTTCGCTAGTTGGCCGATAATAACTTCGATTATCATATCTTTTTCGCAAGGCTCTGATGACGCAAGGAAACCAAGACAAAAATAAACCAGACTGGAAGCACAAGTGACGAAAAAATTGGGATGTGGGAAAGTGAAGCAAAAAAAAATATCCCTTACTGGGAAGAGTGAGAGTGAGCGCTGACAAGAACAAAAGGTAAATAGAATAGTGGCTGGAGAAAGAAAACTGAACATCATGCGAAAAGTAATGACGTGAGATTAGAAGGACTAAAAGATTACTCCAGTACCTTCCCCCATCCCCAACTTGTGGCAGGAGAGGAAAAGGCAGCGGGATAATGTAGATGCTTTCCTCGTGGGTGGCAGATGAAGGGGTATGGGGGTGAACGAGGACCTGCTATTTAGTCGTCTATTAATCTCATCGTTACCAATGGTACGTTCTTGGAGGGGTAAAATCGCCTTCGGCAGAAAAAAAACAATCATTGTAATAAGCGTGTTACTGGGGACAGGCTAGCTCCTTTATTATATCAACACAGGTCTCATAATGGATACCTCACTAATTCATCTTCAAAGGGGTTAATGCAGCGAGCCACAACAGTCCTGTTTATATCTCGTTAATCTATCCTTCATTCTTTACTCAATAGAGTGTAGGCTTCACTATGCACTAAACCATGGTTGTGACAGTTATATGGAAGTTAAAGATTAGTATTTATATTTGCTGAGTGGTTATATTGGTGCCACCACCTGAAGGCTTCCCTCTCCAGCACCGGATAACAGTGGTGATGAACTGACAGAGAGGCTTGCTGGAGTCTTTTACCTGTCTTGGCCACCAAAGACATGGTATGGGACTGGGTGTTTGCCAGTAGACAGACAGATATGGAAAAGTTTGATTTGTGTATCAATGGAGTTTCTGTTGGGGCATCTCTGCATGAACTCTGGAATTAAACGTCTGGCAATAAATAGATAAAAGGCAAGCAATGGGTGTGATG
Organism: Coenobita brevimanus; assembly: GCF_032717465.1. NCBI lineage: Eukaryota > Metazoa > Arthropoda > Malacostraca > Decapoda > Coenobitidae > Coenobita > Coenobita brevimanus. The sequence goes on along the minus strand of NC_136960.1, from coordinate 14,427,238 downwards.
TGAGTCTTAATGGAGATTGGGCTACCTCGTACTAGAGTGTAACATAACTCACCGCGTCAGACTCGCCTGCAGCGCGCCCTACCAACCCGAGTATTTGGTGAGCGATATCCCACAAATGTTCCGCTAAATACACCCTGCGCTGGCTACCTAAGATGTCAGTATAGCCAACCCGACTCTAGGTATGTCTGACGAGGAGGCACTTCCATAAAAAAAACTGTAATCCGTGGGAAACATTACAGAGAAGGCAAAATCAGTCTTCAGTCAATCGTTTTGGGGTCAAGACTCCAGTGTACTGTATATCAGTTTGCTGTTTGTTCTTTTAAGAGTATAGCAGCCAGTGTTTTCATCCTGTTTGCAAGAAATTACTGCTGATTAGGGGAAATTTATTATACCTTCCTCCATGCCGCTTTCCCTGTTATTTGGCTATCCCACCTCCTTTCGTTCCGCCTTCCTTCTGAGTTTGTCCTCTCCCTCCTCTCACATTTGTAATACATTTTGCAGTCCACATCCTCCCACTCCCTCTCACACTTGCATCTAATTCTGTAATCCACATCCTCACCTTCCATCTAACTTAGCTCTTCCTAACATGTATCTCCCAACCTGTTATTTACTTGTCAATCCTCTAATCTTTTTTCTTCTCGCACACTTTTCCTTCCTCTAACATTTTCTTGACTTACCGCTCTTCCTTTCTAGCCCTTTTATAACCTTCCCTATTATCTCTTCTCCCATACCGCTTATCATCCCTTTCTTTTCTCCACTGTTTTATCCTTACCTTTCCTTTCCTTCTTTCATTCCGTGATGATATGTAGTGATAGAGAGGCTTGTAATGGCGAGAGGAAGTGCTGATACAGAGGTTTGGGCTCGTCTTCTTGTCGCCTAAAGACGCTCCATAACACCTATTCTCAAACGATTCATTTTTAGATATGGCTGGTTAATGTCCTTTTGTACGTTATTATGCTGAATATGGCGATTTTTGGAAGATTTTATACAACACAGAAAACAGTAAGGTGTAATACGCAAAATAAATCGCTTAGGAAAATTTGTTACGGAACTTCCTTAACCCATGAAAGTATGGGCCTTGGAGTGGCAGGGGATAGTAGTGATGAAGGAATCTGGAGTGGTGGAAGGAAATGGTGACAGAGGAACTTGGGGGGGCAAGAGAAACTGGTAATAAAGAGGACTGAAGTGACGGGAGGGAGTGAAGACAAAGGCTTCGTGGTATTTGTGTTCAGGGTGACTGTCCTGTGATGAAGAGAGGGTGTAGTGTACCCATAACAGCCTCTACAGAAGCAACACTCCCAGACAACCTCCCACCGCTTCTGTCTTTATCACACTTTTTTTTCCAAGGTGTCAAATATTTCCCTTCTCTTCCTAATTAAGAGCAAAGGCGAGGGGTCAAGTAAAGGATTGAACGGTCTCCTTCGACATCCAGTACGCAAAGTAATAAAGTTCTCAGTTTGGATGCGTCAGAACACATGGCGCAAATCACGGATGGGTTAAGGTTTGAATGCCAGTGACCGCCACGGTGAAATTCCCATGCATTTTTAGGAATGTTTAGAAAAACCCTGCCATGGAGATATTATCAGTATATATTTTTCCTTGGATGTGGTTTTCTTGTGAGTGATTTCCAAAGGGTGTGTGGCGCGATAGGCAGCCGAGTACGTATCCGGCTCAGGGAAGATGGACGCTCCTGCCCTGCACAGTTCCGGGTCACCCTTTGGTAAGGTGGAGCATCCGATGCCCCACCAAAAAGGTAGCAGACGAGTGGTTACCATCGTTCGGGAGGTGCTACCGTGGGAGTGAAGTGGGAATGAAGCTTGTGGTAGGTGGGTCTGTTGGACCAGACACACAGGGGTAGAGCAAAAACAATAACAAGTGGGAGTGTTGATATGGCCACAGTCTGCATTCAGCATGGGGCAGTGTCAACGCGACGAAAGCCTGCCGGCAGTAAGTGGCAGAGTAGATATGGTAATGTACTGGGGCAGTGTTTCCCTGGACCCAAGATCATAATAAAGCTGTTTATTCAAACCAGACGGCCAGGTCAACTACCCTTGAGGGTAAGATAAGTTGCCGTAACCTCTTACTACCACCCACCTCGCACATACTTCCCCTGAAATCAGAAACCTACCTGGATAACAGTTTTTTAAAGAGAATCCTGTATTAGATAAAACCTGTTCAAACGTTTTCTCATAGATGTTTATACACCTTCCTGGTGGCACATCCATGTAAGTTGATAGAATCTAAGTCGATGACTGAGGCAGTTTAATTGGTGTGTGTTTTATAATATATAGGATGAGTCAAGGAAACGAAAGGCTTCTTTGGAAAGTGAATGAATGTGTTGACTATTTTGCCTGTCAGTTTCCTTTTCTTCTGTTTAAATAGCGAGTTGGGATACGATTTTAGAATTCATTATGACGATAATTATGACTGTATCTGCGATAACGACGGCGACGACGGCGTAAAGGGTAGCGTCTTGCAGTCTTTCAGTCAGTTGAGGCAACATACTGTACTGTCAACTTATTCTGGGTGCCATGATGATATCTTATACTGAGGCAAAGTATGCTATAATATTTCTGAACATCCATATTCGATCTCAGCTGAATAACCTAACAACTCTACTTCTGAATACAGGCTTAAATTATGTCACTAAAGTCTTTTAAAAAATGGTTGTAAATATGTAGAAGGGTAGAGAAATTCAAAAGAGAAGGGAAGAAGAGAAAGATGGAACTGTAAAATGTATGTGGTTTGATTAAAAAGTTATGTGCTGTCTCTTCCTCCTTTTATCTGCCTTTATGTGCATTTTTATCCCTTTCCGTTTCTCTGGGTTGTTTGACTGTCCATTTACCCTTTCTGAGGGTTTATGTTTCTTGTCTCCCTCTTTTCTGTTTTGTTATTATCTATTAACCTATCTCAAGATCCTTCTCAGCAGCATTGTCTGTACATTTCTCTCTCTCTCTCTCTCTCTCTCTCTCTCTCTCTCTCTCTCTCTCTCTCTCTCTCTCTCTCTCTCAAACCATTGTTATAATCTGTATATGGTTTTGCACAAGTTCCGTCATCATAACCACCATCGTAATTTGTATATAGTTTCTGTACACACTTGCGTCTCCCCTTCTTCCCTCAGTCTTTTTACTGTCCCCTTCGTTAGTAATGCGTACTTGCAGTTTTTCTCAATTTTCCAGTCCCTTTTTTTTCTTTTTTTAGATACCGTTTCACATACATGGGCTCTCCATTACGTTCTGCTGATTACTTAATGTATCTGACGAATATGTTCCTAGTTTATAGTTACTTAATCACCATCTTCTAATTACTACAAGAGAGTTATACCACAGTTTGCATACACTAGGATTTAGCACGTTTGATATAATTTAATACCTTTTCTTCTATCAACCTGCTTCTCTGTTATTTTAGCTGAAAAAAGTAATCTTCAACTATTACATCCCACATTTTATTGTTTTGTTTATCGCCTGTACATCACTTTTAGTACCGTGTCTCTTTCTGTGTCAGTCTATCTGTCTGTCTGCCCGACTGTGTGGGTTGTAATTTTTTTAGGTCTTCTCCTAGAAACCTGGGTTATTGAACATCGGACGCTGTTATTCATTTATAAAGCCAAAGTTCGAATATAATGGTAATGGTCAGTACATTGCAGAGATATACCCCATGAGAGGGTCGTCCCCCATAAAGGGAGCATTCTACTTTCACTTTTTCTTGTCCCTTTGCTTACAACATTAAAACAAATTTTGTTTTATAGCTTTGGCCCAATTTATCCATCTACGTGATATCAAATTTCTGTGGTAGTTCACTCCAGAAAGATTACTTATTTCAAAATATCAACGAAGAAAGCAACGATAGCATCGTCACCAACAAAATCCTACCACTTCCTCGTATCTCAAGGATTACCAGTCCACAACTCGTGCTGTAACAAAACCCAACTCTTTAGAAGTCCACCCCGTCCCCAAACGTTCTCCTGCATTGTTCCTGCGGGAAAATAACGCTCTGGGATAAAAGGTGGTGTTAGCTGGTAAAGTCATAAGAAAAAGTATCGTTACCCCAGGAATGTTCGATGTTAAACGAACGTTAGTTGGTCTATGTGGGCGGGTCCTTGCTGTTCGTTCCTCCCCTAGCTACAGTAGTGTTGCCATATCACAATGCCATATGGCGGGGAAATATATAGGAGGTGTTTGCATTACCCTGAACGCCGCGCCGCGGATTAATAATGAAACTCCGCAGGTTTATTATTTTCCTACACTTTAACACTTATTATCTATAGAATACAACAAATAAATTATTCTGGAGGGTATTAAATCTATAGGCATCAACTTTTTTTTTTTAATGATAGTCTAGCAGGGATGCTCGAGTTCATTTATTTGCTTTAGATGGGTAGTTAAATGCTTCAGATGGATGCTACAGACGTCTAGAGGCTGTTTTGGAAGCAGGGGACGGGTATACAAAATATTAAAGCAATGAGACTGAACATGTATCATTTTTTTCCCTCTACTTAACATTTATTATATGTAGAAAGCTATACATATTATTACACTGAAATTTACTAACTTGGCTTGTATCGGCTGAAGTACTATCATACGTCTGGCATGGGTGCACATACTCATTGCCCGTCTGCATGTGTGTTGCCGACTTCAGACCATTCGGTTATATTTTTATTTAACCCGCCCCATCCCTACCACTTTTCCACCACTGACTCCCCCCAATCCTGACCATTTTAGGAAAAAATTTTTTTTGGCTCAAACCTTCGCTTTTGGTGAGAAACATCGAAAATTCATAGAGAAATTGCTCATCTGAGGTTTAAAATACTCATTACAGGTAGGAGTACCTCCTTACCTTACTGGTTTTCTATCAGGCTGGCACCAAAGAAAACGAGTTCTATGGGAGGATAACTATTTCACACCATTCATTAACGGTATTTATTTATTTACTTGGTACGAATTTATATGTAGTACAAGAGTATATTGGTTTTCAAACAGTAATATTGGCACTATATGCATTGTTTCTCTCACTAATACCTGATCTTTTTTTGCCACATTACCTGATCATCATTTCTGTTTCTTCCTCTAATGCTATGTAAAGTTTGTCCTCCACATTGTCATTGATTGGGGAATCACTCTGGCCCTGAATTTCGTACCGTGGGATGACATGGCTATACTGGCCCGGTCACTGATAACAGGTGAATTGCTGAGACAATGGCATGCAGGGGGGGAAGGAGGTCATGCTGGGTAAGGCATTGTCCCTGCCTGGCATCTTGTTGAGGAAGGTGTCACGTGTATACGTACCAAAATTGACTTGCGAAAATTGAAAATTGTGCAAATTAGGGACCTTGCAATTTTTTTGTGTTTATGTACGTTGACGGGATTGGCAGTGACAAAACGTGTGGACATTAAAAAACATCGACGGGACGCCGCGGGTTAATGAATTCGGTGCCGGATAATAAAGCATATTGTCTCTATGCACAGAGGCCAAACGATCTAATTAGTTTTTATTACCTCTAGCACAAATCCTATTATCTGTCTCACATAACCGACGTTGACGGGTTTGAGGTAAAAACTTTCCTGTCCCGTCATTCCACAACACTTCGTCGTTGTCATACCAACTAAGTGACGATCCTCCATTCTTCACCCCTGCCAGCCTCCGCCCCTCCTCCAAACACCTGTATAATGGTGTGTCAGCTACTTTTTATGGCATCCCTTGAATGTGAAATGACTTTTCTTTCTTTTCCTCTGACAAGGAATTTACATAAATGGAACACAATTCATTTTTTTTTTTATTGTTCATGCATACGGCTGTGCATTGAGTTAACCACTTCCCTAGGGGTTGACTTACTGCTTCGTTTATTATTACTATCTCCATACGATTTAATTCAGGTTATAAGAGATTTTCTGAACTGCTCTTCACTACGAGAAACTTCCAGGGTTCGAAAAAAAAAACTATAAATAGCAAGAATAAGATGGATTATTACATCATCAGACTGAAAGGCTTAAACCTCCATGTATGACGGCGCTTTCTTTTTTTTTTTTCTTTGCCGACTTGCGACTACATTCACCTTAGGGGAGACATCGTGATAAAGGGAGTAGGAACGTTCCTCTGGTTTTCTTCTTTACTCCTGCTGCCAGCTGATTTATACGTTGCTCACGGGAGACACCGTAATGAAGGGACGGAAAAGTTTGTTCCCAAGGCTGATCAATTCACTGCCATACCAACAAGCAATACATACACCAGTCATTATTACATACTTAAACCAACTGCTTATACTGAGAAAAGGAAGGACATCTCACACAAGTCTAGGGGACTGACGGGAGGTCCTTCCTGGGTTTAATCAGATCGTCTGGTGATAGCAATAATATAACAAATATTATTGTCAAGAAAGAGGATGGGGGATTATTACACCTGCGAGCTAAAGTGCGAGGAGGATATGTGTCTGATTCGTTTTGTTTGTACATCATTTTGTTCGTCGGCATAATCATGAAAAAAGTTACTGGGTGGAATCACACACACACACACACACACACACACACACACACACACACACACAACTGCACTATCAAGCTCAATAAGAACCACGGCCTACCGAGTTTAGCTTCAGCACCTGCATCTGTTCCATGTATCTACCCCTGCTGCAGAAAAGAGAACGAAATACAAGCAAGTAGCGAATGAAGAAATATGAGCGAAGAAGCGAATGTGGGGAAGTGTTGTCATGAGCTGGGGGCATTGCAAGGAATGTCTATTGCTGACCGGCTGGTATGGGAGGAAAAACATATACAATTAACAGAGAAAAGGCAGAACAGTCATACATGGTTAAATAACAGGCAAATAACTGGATACATGACAGGGACGAATGAAGAGATAAAAAAAATAAATACAAAATGGAGGCAGGTTAATAGATGCAGTAAGAACGGGAGTAGAAAAGTGAAAGGAAACTATATAAAATTATGAAAATCAAATCGGCTGGTTGTAAGAAGAATAACCTATTATGACTGAGGATATGGGGGAGAAGGGAGGCATCAGACCTACAGACTGAAGATAGCCTACCGGTAGCTGCTGTCCCAACCCTGTACTTCATGAAATGGAGAAGGTTGTGCGCGAATACAAACCGGATGAGTCTTATTGCCGAATTAATTTAAAAAAAAAAAAAAGCAAATGGTGAAAACACTTAGAGGTTAGAAGATGATATACACGGGCTGAAGAATTAAGAAAAGGAAATAAGCAAAGAATGTATGGGTACAAAATGAAAAAGAGTTCTCTGTGAGAAAGGGTAATTATATAAGAAACTTTAAAACTGCAAAAAGTGTGGGCATCTTTTATATATATATATACGTGTGTGTGTGTGTGTGTGTGTGTGTGTGTGTGTGTGTGTGTGTAAAGTAAAAGAAAGTAAAGAGAAAAGACAAAAGTCAGGATAGACTGAGACACTCTCCCATCCTAACCGCACACCTCAGAAGTCGGTGCGAAAGCCGGTGTGGTGATGAAGCACTAATATTCTCCAATGCAGGACATGAAATAGAGGAGGGTGGGTGGGGACGTTGAAATCTTGCCTTGTAACATAGCTAGGCAGTAGTTTACCGCGGTCCATCAGACTAAGCCATCCAAATGCCTTCACATGAGGTAATTTAGTACTAATACCCACCGCTTACACTGAGATGGTCTTAAATACAATGATAATTATTGTGATCATTAAGGTGGATACTGTTTTTGATCTAATTACTGGCCTGTGGTGGAGCATTCTTGTAACGACTGGGATGTTGAAGTGTCTGTGGTCTAGAGACGACGTGAGGTGATGTTCAGGTAAGGCTGTACCGAAAAACAGTTGGCGATAAAGACTCTAAGAGACGGTAAATACAAGCGGCAGAAGAAGAACGCACAAAAGATATATGTTGTATTTTAAAAATGGAGCAAGTATAATAACTTCCATGACACATCTGTATAATCTTTCCATTCATGAAGGCTCTTCAGTACTAAATGATAACTTGTTTGCAATTACTAATACGATTTTGTTGCCTGAAGTTGACTAAGTAACCTTCTTAATATATAACCATGACTGTATAGCCTTTGCTTGTCTTTTACAAACACAGCAACAAAATTGCATTAAACTAGGCTCGTAAGCCAAAAAAATTTCGACTACAAAATCCAGCTATGAAGGAGAAATATATGAAAATTTTTAAAGACATAGCATGGTTTATGTGCAATATATTAGCATTGTAATAGTGGCACATGTCACAGGTGTGTCAGAATAGGTGAAGATGGGTTAGTGAAGGTTGGGAACTACTGATTCAGTGCGGTATTCTCGACAGATACTAAAAGTTCCGTACTTACGTGGAACATAATGAAAAAGGTAAAGGGTTGCCTGGCACTTCTGTTGGAATTTGTTACATTCTATACGTTTTAATTTCTGCGTTACGCCATTTTCACAAAGAATTCTACATCAAACTCCGATTTCACGCCAGTGTGATGTGACAAGAATTACTGCAAACTGCAGCTACTTGTCTAGTTCTGCACGGAGTAAGAATGAGGATCGTAATATTCCTTCTACCGCTTATTGCCGCATATCCTCTGCTTCTTAACGTCGCATCCAAAAGTAACATACAAAAGAATTCAAAATTCACTGCAATTGCACAATATCCTCGTTGTATAAATAGCTTTCAAAAAACACAGTGTGAAATACTAAGATGTACCATATAAAATTCACTGCTAAGAAATTAAACCTCATATGTACTTCTAACAGTGATGGAAAACTAGTCACTAACGAGAATGGTGTTAATGAGACAAATGCTATTTGTACCACAAATCCTCATTACGTTGTCGTGGTGGAGTTTAGGATGGTGGAAGAATTCCACCTACGTGTTCATACACTGATTCGAACACCAATTAATTTCGAAGCATAATGATTACCAGTGACTTTGAACATTATACAAGGAGACAACGATGCACCAACAATCTACCACTGATAACACGAATTAGGTGTATAAAGCATAAAAAAGAAAAAAAATTCAACACGTACAGTACATACATACATACATACATACATGGAATACATACCGTACTACACAAGACTACTAAAACACACCTGTCTACCGGCTTATCTATTTAGCTATCTATCTACTTTATGTATCTGTCCCGGCCAGTCAGTCAATCAATCAATCAACCTATCTATCCATCAATCTATCTATCTGTTTATCCCGGTCTATAACTATCTATATATCTATGCATCTATTCCGGTCAATCTATTTATCTTTCTATTTCATGCCAGCACATCCAACTAGGGGTGACTTCATCAACCTATTTATGCCGGCCTATGAATCAATCAACCTATCTATATATCTACCCCGGTCTATAACTATCTATCTATCTATTCCAGTCAATCTATCTCTCTATTGCTAGACAGCGCATCCAATTAGGGGTGACTTCGATAAATGGATCACCATGTACTGTATTTCTGCCCATCTTAATCACTCCTGCCACAACACATCAGCCTATCTCACATAGCCCCCTGTCACGAGTCGGGGCGATTTTGTATTTGAATCAACTCGTGACATCAACTTTGGTGGGAAACCGCGAATTCTGGTCGAATCCCAGTATTTATCGCTCAGTTTAACCACTACGTATTCACCTGGTCGGGAGTGTTTTCAGAACAATTTTTCATTGTGTCATAAATGATCGTCTTTGTGCGAGACATTAGCACTTCCACTGAGCGATTTATTATGGGCGTGTTTCGCTCATTCTAGATGTTAGCAATGCGGCCACGACACTTGCCTCTCTCCCACAATTTGAATCAGTCAAGGTTTGAGCGCCGCGGAAGCAGGTAGTGTGTGTGGCAGCGTCCTTCCTCGCAACGATGCCTAGTTCCCACCACCACCGTTTGATTCCCACCTAGCGTCATTGGCGAGAGACTTAGCGTGTGCAGTGTCCTTCTTTAGTAACGACACCCGGTCATCCGCTTGTTCCACTTTTCGTTTTTCCTAGGTTTAAGAGTTAGCTTTTGAGTGAACGAGTGAGTGCGATCTCCTTATTTTGAATTCATTTTGAAATGTAACATAAATTTATTTTATTGTAATCAATAAATTTAACAGTTCTTTTTCTTGAGCTTAATGTAATGTAAACTCGTGTTTTATTTTCCATATTAAGCTTATTTCACTTATAGCTCCTAGTTTGCATAAACGCTTTGCTATTCATAACTGGTACTTAGGCCAGTCCTTTTGTATTAAGCTCATAATCCGTTGTGCAACCAGGAGTTAATGCATCAGCAAGAACCTGTTATCATTAATAGCATTAGTTATTGATTGTCAGGGGTGAAGTCACTTTCTCCAGAGGCTAACAGTACTAACAAACAGCAATTGTGAGGAATTAGTCTCTGCTGTGTACTGTTGAGAAAGTTTATAAATTCTCGTCCTTAGAGAATCGGCGAAATAAGCCGGCATAAAGTAATCAATGCTTGATTTTCACAAGACAATTCATTGTCTTGTTCTCAGTATTATTGAATAATATCCTTTAATATTATATATACATTAAAAACCCTGTGACAATTGGTGACCTCATTCCAGGATATTAACTCCTAGCTCTAAAGTTATTCATGAGATAATACTCACTCACTCATACTTAGGTATTTTTCATTAAAGTCTATAGGCACTGTCTTACTGATGATTATTGATTCAATTGTATTAATTTACGTAATAGTTTTCACAGTCAGTTGTTTGTTTAATTTTCTTTCTTTACCAGTTTAATTAGATAAAACTGGTCACCACTAACCTGTGCCTATATTCTTTATTTTTTATATTGGCATCTCTCTTTGCAAAAATTGCAGTCAGTACTGAGTTGCTAGTTTACTTAGATTGAGTTAGCATCGTGTCTACTAGCGTCTATATAGAGGAAGCCAAAGATATGGGGCTTACAGACCCAACTGAAGTAAAGAATTATGTCCTCTCTCGGCTTAGTCACGAGCAGCAACGAGAGAGTGATGCTCGTGAAGAGCGTAGAATCCATCGCGAACACGAGTGAGAACAGCGCGAACATGAACAAAAACAATGCGAACTCGAGTTAGAACAACGAGAGAGAGAACGTGAATACGAGCGAGAACAATGAGAACATGAACGTGCTGAGCGAGAAGCATGCGAAAGACATGAACTTGAAGTGCTGAAGCTCAAGCGAGATTCCTTGGCTTCAGACACATCTGGTGCAGCTGCCCCAAGCTCCACGAGCGTTCTCCCTGCACATGTTCTGGCGACCCCACACATAAAGCTTCCCCCATACAAGGAAGGCGAGCGAATCAAGCCATACATAGCTCGTTTTGAAGACATGGCTCAACTGTACCAGCTGGATGATGCAGCTAAACGGCTTCAGTTTCTTAGCCTGTTTGAGGGCCCTGCCCTTGATATTCTCCACAGAGTTCGTGGAGACAATCTCATGTATGAGATGATGAAGGCCACACTTGTCAAAGCATATGGTCTCACAGTTGACGACACCAAGAGTCAGTTCATGAGGGCGCGTTTACAGGATAAATAGACTGCCGTTCAGTTTCTTGACCGGCTTACTGCTTACTTAGATGAGTGGATGGAGAAAGATGAAACTCCTTCCACGTGTGAGGGGATAATTGACCTTATGCTGCCCACACAGCTAGAAAAGTCGTGGCCTACTGAACTTATGGCTCAGCTTAAGATCTGCCAGGTAAGAGATGCCAGCCAAATGGTGAAGAAGGCTGATGCATTCTTCACTGCATACGGGTATCAAACTTGCAAGCACCATGCCTGGAATAGGAAACCTGATAAATCTGGGAAACTGTCTCAGACTGAACCCCAGCAACAAGGCTGTTCTCAGAATAATGGCCAAGGTCCAAAACCGCAGAAGAAGGACCCGGGGCAAAACACTCAGAAACCTGAGTGGAGGCGGTACGATAAGCAGAGCCCTAACCAGCAGCAGTACCGGTATTTCAAGCAGCAGCAGGGCAAGGACAAACCACGTAACCCTCAGTCAGGACAGTCGACTTTAGTGTATCGTAGGCAGGATGCAAATGCAGCCCTTATGCCACAACAAGCGTACAGTGGTGCCAACCCCAGCAGTACAGGTATTCCCCCACAGTTCTCTAGTCCCACAGCGACAGTGAACCCCCCTCCACAGATGGCCAATGTTCCATCTCCCCAGGCAGTGAGTACGACCCCTCAGGTATCTAGTTCACAAGGCACCATGTTTGCTGCATCATTTATTCAGCAGCCTAATCAGTGGGTAGCTGCTTCCTCCACAGGCCCTCCCACAGGTGACAGTGCCTTCCTTGTTCAGCCAGGGTTAGTTGGAGCCATTCCTGTGAAGGTCCTGAGAGACAATGGTTCCTCAGGTTGCTCTGTCAGGCAGAGTCTTGTTCGGCCTGAGGAGTACACAGGTTGACAGATCCAAGCTAACCTTATTGATGGATCAGTGAGATTGTTCCCTGAGGCATGTATCCAGATGGCATCTCCATTTTACACTGGTACAACAGTCGCAGTTGTCATGCCAGAACCTTTATTTGACCTAATCATAGGCAATAATCCAGGTGTCAAGCATAGTTGCACCATAGATGATGCAACTCAGACTTCGGCTGGAGTAACACGAGCCATGGCTGAGGCTCCGAACTGTGTCACCCCTGTGACCATTGAATTGCCGCAAGATCTGATGTGTAGCCAAGTTGTTGTTCAAGAACAACATTCTGACCCGACACTTGCTGCTGTGCGAAAGAGACAAAAGGGTAGAGTGATAAAGTATTCACGAGGAGGTCAAGCCAAGTTCCTTCATAAACAAGGACGGCTCTACTGTGAGCCATGAACACCCAAGGGCGAGGTTCGACTGCAGTTTGTCGTTCCTGCCTAGTACCACCAAGCATTGTTAGAATGGGGTCATTGTTCAGCGTCAGGAGGTCACATGGGCAAAAGGAAGACCCAGGGCCGTATCCGAGCTGACTTTTTCTGGCCAGGGATGGGACAAGAGATAGATAGTTTTGTGCGTTCCTGCAATGTGTGTCCACGTACCACTAATCAGGGACATGTCCTTACTGTGCTGTTTGAAACCACACCCGTAATCTCTGAGTCAGTTGAGAGACAGGGTAGTGGTGAAGTGGGTGCAGACCTGACGTCTTGCCCGTTGGCCCCACAGGACACAGTATCTCCAGGGCCTGTACGTACATACGTACTGTAAGTTAAGGGGGAAGTTTGAAAACCCCGCAGAGACAGTCCGAGGCTGTGTATGAATTACCTTGTGGAACGTCTCGAGCTGTGGGCCTCTCAGAGGATTCCTGGAGAATGCATATTATCCACATGAGTATTCACACCAATGGTGGGTGTTAAAATGTGACCTGCCTGAGAGTGCGTAGGGATTCTCAGCTTCCTGTCGTTAATTGTAAGTGTAGAGTTAGTTTAACCAGTAAACTGGGTTCCAGAGAATCGCAGTGTTTGATGTCCTGCACAGACGCCCAGTCTTTTTCCTCATGACCACGTTCCCTGGTTAATTTAGTGAATTGCAGCATATGATGTCCTGCACAAACGCCCAATCTTTTCTGAAGAGGTGAAACAGGCTGTGGCACAAAAGAAGAGAGCATACAATGAATGGATGAGAAATAGGGGTGTGGAAGAAGTTGAGAGGCGGAAGAGAGAGTTATATATAGAAAGAAAGAGAGAGGTGAAAAGATTAGTAAGAGAGAGTAAGAAGAGAGTGGATGAGGAATTTGGAAGGAATCTGAGTGTAAAGTGGAGGGACTGTAAGTAAATGTTCTGGAAAGAGGTGAAAAGAGTAAGACAGGGTGGAAGTGAAGTTAGCAGGGGAGTGAAAGATAAAAATGGTAGATTACTAGTGGAGAAGGGAGAAAAAGTGAGCAGATGGAGAGAACACTTTAAGGATTTGTTGAACGTAGAGGATGGAAGTAATGCGAGTATAAGTGGCTGGGGAATGGCTGGGAGAAGGAGGGAGGTGAGAAGACAGGAAGAAATCAGTAGGATAGAAGTTGTGTAAGCAATGAAGAAAGTTAAATCGGGGAAAGCCCCAGGAATTGATGGAGTGTGTGGTGAAATGCTGAAGCATGGGGGAGAGATAGTAGTAGAATGGATGTGGAAGATGTGCAGATTGGCCTGGGAGGAAGGTAGAGTCCCGGAGGATTGGAAGTCAGGTATAATTATTCCCTTGTACAAAGGAAAAGGGGAAAAAGAAGTGTGTGGTAATCATAGGGGCATTTGTCTTCTTAGTATAATAGGAAAAGTGTATGATAGGATACTTATTGACAGAGTTAGAGAAAGAACAGAGAAATTAGTTGGTGAAGAACAGGGAGGCTTTAGGAAGGGAAGTGGTTGTGTAGATCAGATATTCATTCTTAGATCTTTAGTGGAAAAGTTTCTAGAGAAGGGAAAGAAGTTCTATGCGACCTTCATGGATTTGGAGAAAGCATATGACAGGGTGGATAGACAAGGATTGTGGAACGTATTAAGAATATATGGAGCAGATAGGAAGTTGTTGAATGCTATGAAGAGTATGTATGATGGTGCTAAGGCTGCAGTGCGTGTGGATGGTGAACTAAGTGAATTTTTCTCTTTGAAAGTTGGGTTGAAACAGGGATGTGTCATGTCTCCATGGTTGTTCAATCTGTTCATGGATGGGGTAATAAAAGAGGTACAAGGTAGGGTAGTGGATGTTGGAGTGGCCCTGGTGAGAGAGGATAGTGTTTGGAAACTCCCTGTACTGTTGTTTGCAGATGATACTGTGTTGTTGAGTGAAGACGAAGGGGAGCTGCAAGGCTTGGTGGATGAGTTTGGGAGAGTGTGTAAGAAACGGAATCTAAAGGTGAATGTAGGGAAGAGTAAAGTGATGGTCTTTGAGAGAGATGAAGTCAGTGAATGTACAGCGAGATTGGATGCTGAGGAATTGGAAAATGTGAGTACGTTTAAGTACTTGGGTAGTGTGATGAGTAAGGATGGAGGTTTGGAGGGTGAAGTGCTTGAAAGGGTACAGCAGGGAAGAAAGGTTGCTGGTTCTTTGAAAGCAGTGATAAGAAACAGGGAAGTGAGCATGGAAGTGAAAAAGTTACTACATGACAGTATTGTGATACCAACTCTACCGTACGGAAGCGAAGCTTGGACGATGTTGGAAGGACACAAGTCAAGAGTGAGAGCAGTGGAAATGAGTTATTTAAGAGGAGCCTGTGGAGTCACATGGAGAGACAGGCTGACGAATGAGGATATAAAGGAGCGTTTTGGTGTTGATGTGGATGTGATAGGAAGCGTTATGAGGAACACACTGAGGTGGTTTGGCCATGTGGAGAAGATGGAGGGTGAAAGACTGACGAAGAGAGTGTATGTGAGTGAGGTGGAGGGGGGAAGAGGGAGGGGGAGGCCGAGGATGAGATGGAAGGATGGGGTAGAGAGGTATATGAGAGAGGGGGGTGTGAGTTGGGAGCAGGGCAGTGAAATGGCAGGGGACAGGGTGACTTGGAGGCGATTTGTTTGTGTACACCCTAAACGGGATTGAGGCGTCTGGCAATAGATGGATAGATAGTTTAACCAGTAAACCAGGTTCCATTAGCGAATCGCAGCGTTTGATGTCCTGCACAGACGCCCAGTCTTATCAGTCATGACCACGTTCCCTGGTTGATTTAGTGAATTGCAGCGTTTGATGTCCTGCTCAAACGCCCAGTCTTTTCGCTAATTAAGTTTAGGGTTTAACCAGTAAACTGAGTCAGCATTTGATGTCCTGCAGAAATGCCTCTACTACGTTTCGTGGTTAATAATGTAAATAGTGTATTTTTTGTAACATAAGTACTGATTGCTAGGCAGAGAGAGAGAAATGACACTTTTGATGTTCCACCTTGATTGTTTTCGCTGGTGCAGCTGGCGGGTGCAGTATTGCTGTGCAGAACAGCTGATCGTCCTTGACACATGCTGCCGCCTTTTCTCTTCTGCCTCGTCGTCATCATTTACTATTGATTTGCATTATGTAATTTTATACGTAGGTACAGTTACACCACAACTGTCACACCTACACTGTGTATTACATATATCACGCTACATAACAATTAGTTGTTAATGTAAATGTAGCGAACTTTTCACTCAGTTTGACCTGAGTACAGGATTTTTCATCATCGTCACGGAGTTTTTCCCTCAAGCTTGCTTCTATTAACATAAATACGAGTTTTTTTTTCGCTCACTGGCGACTGTGACTTTCTCCTGTAGCAGGATAGCACACACACACCACAGTGTGAATATTGTGTGACTGAGTTAGGATTTATATGTATGTATATTGAAATTTTTTCTGAAGAAAAAAAAATTTTGATTTTTATGGGGCGTAATGTCATGAGTCAGCGCATTTTTGTATTTGAATAAACTCGTGACATCAACTTTGCTGGAAAACCGCGAATTCTAATGGAATCCCAGTATTTATCGCTCAGTTTAACCGCTACGTATTCACCTGGTCGGGAGTGTTTTCAGAACAATTTTTCACTGTGTCATAAATGATCGTCTTTGTGCGAGACATTAGCACTTCCGCTGAGCGATTTATTATGGGTGTGTTTCGCTCATTCTAGCTGTTAGCAATGTGGCCACGACACTTGCCTCTCTCCCACAATTTGAATCAGTCAAGGTTTGAGCCCCGTGGCAGCAGGTAGTGTGTGTGGCAGCATCCTTCCTCACAATGACGCCTAGTTCCCACCGCCGCCGTTTGATTCCCACCTAGCATCATTGGCGAGAGACTTAGCGTGTGCAGTGTCCTTCCTCAGTAACGACACCCAGTCATCCGTTTGGTCCACTTTTCTGACCAGTATTTTCTTTTCGTTTTTCCTAGGTTTAAGAGTTAGCTTTTGAGTGAGCGAGTGAGTGCGATCTCCTTATTTTGAATTCATTTTGAAATGTAACATAAATTTATTTTAATGTAATCAATAATTTTAACAGTTCTTTTTCTTGAGCTTAATGTAATGTAAACTCATGTTTTATTTTCCATATTAAGCTTATTTCACTTATAGCTCCTAGTTTGCATAAACGCTTTGATATTCATAACTGGTACTTAGGCCAGTCCTTTTGTATTAAGCTCATAATCCGTTGTGCAACCAGGAGTTAATGCTTCAGCAAGAACCTGTTATCATTAATAGGATTAGTTATTGATTGTCAGGTGTGAAGTCACTTTTCTCCAGAGGCTAACAGTACTAACAAACAGCAATTGTGAGGAATTAGTCTCTGCTGTGTACTGTTGAGAAAGTTTATAAATTCTCGTCCTTAGAGAATCGGCGAAATAAGCCGGAATAAAGTAATCAATGCTTGATTTTCACAAGACAGTTCATTGTCTTGTTCTCAGTATTATTGAATAATATACTTTATTATTGCATCTATACATGAAAACCCCGTGACACCCCCCACACCTTGTCGTATGGGAAAATTCCCTAACACCTCTTCTTAAGTGATTTAGTTTGCATGTTACACCTTACTGTTTTCCTGTGTTTCATAAATCCATCTAATATCTCCAAACTCTACAAAAATAACGTACAAAAGGATATTAACCAGACATATCCAAAAATTAATCGCTAAGGACGAGAGGCGTGGGAACATCCTTACCCGACGAGAATACAGGCCCTTGTCCTTGAGTCTCATTCGTGATCTGTTACTCCCCCCTCTCCCTCACCTCAAGGAGTCATCCTCCCTCATATACTTCCCTATCTTGCCCCTTCACTTCGTTGTTTTTGGACTTTTTTTCCCTTCCCTCTTACACCATTCATACAACTTTCCTTTATACCCAATATACAATACCGGTACTAACCCATTTTGCCTTCGCCACCTCTTTCTTGGTGTACGTACTCCACACGTGCCCTCGAACATATGTTGACAACACGGATGGCAATATGATTGGGTACATGACTGTATGCAGCAGTATTTGGACAGATGTATGCAAACATGTTTCAGTGCAGCTTCGAGCACTGGCAGCAGAGGCGATGGGATATGAATGTCCATACCAGGCAGCTGAGACATCATGATGATGTTGCTAACATGATCTGGACGCTGCTGTTCCCAACATGTTTGCAGCGTGTTCGTTATTGTGTTGCATACATGTTGCCAGCATTTTTTCGAGCACACATGTGGACGTGACCTTATGGTCATTCTATTATGTCCTCCCTTACATATTTCCCCTCCCTCTGCTCCCTACACTCCGTACCTTATCTACCATTGTGTTTTTCCCAATCAATACTTGCTCATATACCCAGCTACTCCTTCTACTTTAAACTGGCCCAGATATTTGTCCTTTTGCAGATTAATTCACGCTGTTTAGTGGCAGAGTAACACAATACTGTGGTTCTACATCTTATTCGTAGTACTTCTTCGTGACTACCATCATGATATAGTGTTCATCCATTCTGGTAACTCAACATTGGAGGTGGAGAGATGGCAATTTTAGGCCAAGACAGTAAAGAGAGAGAGAGAAAAAAAACTATAGTCTATCTCTCTACTGCTCCATCCACCTCTGCACTGCAATCTTCGCGTCATCATGTGTTATGTCTTCAGGTTACAGTACAGGTAAATCAATCGTTGCATGTTTCCACTGGGCAGACACTTCACTTTTGTCCTTCAAACATTATCCACATCTGACTACCGTACGTCAATCCAAGACCTAATTTAAGAAGAAATGATACAGGAGAGAAAAGGCGAGGAATGATGACAGAAGACAAAAAAGATAATGGGAAAGATATGGGAGGATGGGTAAAAGTGCACGAATGGAAGGAGAGGGAGAGGAAAAAGTACAAGACTGAAAAGAAGAAACGCAAGCAAATGAAAGAAAATTAGAGTGACCAACACATAGGGCCACCAAAACGTTACTCTGTCCTTAAATCACAGTATAATTGACCTCTGTAAGTCAGTCATAGGCACACACACTCATTTATCCACGTTCTGTGTGTGTGTGTGTGTGTGTGTGTGTGTGTGTGTGTGTGTGTGTGTGTGTACTTCCTATTCGTGTTCGTGTACGTGTTCATTGGCATGTCCGCGTGTTTAGCCTTCCTAATAACTGTGTCCAATATCGTGTTTAGATTCCACTGCCTGATTTTTTGTATTCGTTTTTCTTCTCCAGTCGCACTGTTGCTTGTACAGGTGTGCTTGCTAAATGTTTAAATGTCCAATATCGTGTTTAGATTCCACTGCCTGATTTTTTGTATTCGTTTTTCTTCTCTAGTCGCACTGTTGCTTGTACAGGTGTGCTTGCTAAATATTTAAATGTTGAGAAATATTTGATCTCAGAATCCAGTACATATTTTCTCATCATAAATTCTGTTCACGTCTGGAGGATTAGTTTTCTTGATTACTGCTCTATCAGGGTAAGGTGGGGATAAATAAGGTTAGGGTGGGAAAGGTTATGTGTACGTAATGTTATGTGATGGTAAGCGTGTTAGTTTAAGCTGATTGACGTTATGCATACTTTTTTATGACTCCCCCCCCCCTCTTTCTCTATGCTGTCATTATTGTCTCCTCTTACTACCCGTATCACCAACCGTTGTCCTAACTTACGAGTAATATCTTTTGGTTATAAAAAATTCGATGGCGTCTTATTACGGTACTTCATACTAACATCATGGAAGACTTTTTATTCAGCTTGGGAGAGACCTCTCAGTGCTAATGATGGAAGGGGTTAATAGATGAGGAGGAAATGGGGGAGGGGAAGATTGAAAATTACTTAGGAGAGAGAAGGGACAATGCATTCACTTTTAACTGGGAAATGTGATACCTGGCTCACGACATGCACGACAATTGATATTAAAACACACAGAAATGAACCAGCATGAAGAAAAAAGTGAAAGGGTAACAGGAAGGAGGAGGTGGAGGAGAAGCGAATATTCTGTGAAGACGAGAGTACGGTACTTACCCTTTCAAACCTTTGACTCAGTTTGTTTCTCTCTTCCAACATACGCTAGATTTTAGATCAAGAAAGACTCTGCTGGCGGAAAGGAGTAAGATACGGCCTTAAGCACACATTCCACTACAAGACATCTCCCCTAAGCTGAATAAATCGTCTGGAAGTAGCATGAATATTGACAGATTCTTCATTACACTGAAGGAGTTATTTTCTACTCTCTTCCTTCCAGTGTCAAGCCAACCCCTTCCCCCCCCCCCCCTTTCCACTCTCCTCTCCTTGATCGCTGTAAGTACTTGATCTATCTTTTAATATAAAAACAGGTGCATAAAAAGTGGGAGCATACACACTTTACACAACCCCCTCCGGAATCTAAACAATATCGCAGAAGTCTTCAAGGCTGATTACATTACATTGGAGTGGAGGAGTAAGTGTGTTCCGTCTCCAGTTGTACTTGCCTTTAAGATTAATTGCCATAACAGTAAGGCCGTGCGACGCTAATAAGGTATGACCATGAATGCCGACAAATCCTTCATAGGTCAAGCTCATTGACAGATTACGGCGAGATAGTCAGCCAGGATGAAAGGGTCAGGCTTAAGGACACGATGATGACGAGTGACAACACCTAGTCGTTGAAGGATCAAGGACGAGGTGATGAGCAAGTGATGTCAGCCACCATACAGATTAAAGGACGAGATGATGACGAGTGATGTCGGCCAGGATGCAGGGGCCAGGCTCAACGACGAGATACTAACGATCGTCGATTGTCTGTATACAGGGGCAATTCACCCCTTACAGGTCACGGACGTCCTACTTTATTCATTAGAGACACAAAGGAATCATTATATTTAGTTTTTCTCTTCGAACTGTATGGGTTATAGGCAGCGTTCATTAAAAACCTTCACCACAAGGGTGTTTTCAAAGGAAGAAAATAAAATGTTAACAAAGGGAATAAAATAAAATTGTATATACTCGGCCGGAAGGGGATTCTCATGACGGGGAAGAACATCACACTCGCCCTTCCTGAAATAGGCTTAATTATATTTTAAATTTTTTCAGTGAGCTCTGAGGTTAACAACTGGTAGGCTATTAACACGGCTGCGTGAGAACTGGAGTCATAATAAGATGTCCTGCGATGCCATCACTCTTCGAGTAGCCTACCAAAAGTTTCTCTAAAATCATAAGTCTATCTCTCTCTCTCATATATATACAGTATATATCTATCTATCTATCTATCTATCTATCTATCTATCTATATATATATATATATATATATATATATATATATATATATATAACCGTTAACCGTTACTCCCAGTCCTTCATTTATGCAACAGGTCAACTCTGGAACTGCCTCCCTCTGTCTGTATTTCCTGCTTCCTTTTCACTTCCATGCTCACTTCCCTGTTTCTTATCACTGCTTTCAAGGAACCAGCAACCTTTCTTCCCTGCTGTACCCTTTCAAGCACTTCACCCTCCAAACCTCCATCCTTACTTATCACACTACCGAAGTACTTAAACGTACTCACATTTTCCAATTCCTCACCATATATCTATCTATCTATCTACCTATCTATCTATCTATCTATCTATCTATCTATCTATATATATATATATATATATATATATATATATATATATATATATATATATATATATATATATATATATATATATATATATATATATATATATATATATATTTATATATATAAATATATATTATATATATATATATATATATATATATATATATATATTTATATTTATATTTATATATATATATATATATATATATATATATATATATATATATATATATATATATATATATATATATATATATATATATATATATATATATATATATATATATATATATATATATATATATATATACTGTATATATATATATATATATATATATATATATATATATATATATATATATATATAATGCTAGGATGAAGGAAAGAAAGGCCACGAGCCCACAAAAACTGTTCCTTCCAAGAGAAGAAGAAAATACAAGAGAGAGCCAAATTCAAGATCCGATCATTTCGAGATGACTAGAAACACTGCCCTTGAAAGACTGGAAATCATAGGAAGCAGGAAATACAGACAGAGGAAGGCAGTTCCAGAGTTGACCTGTTGCAATAATGAAGGACTGGGAGTAACGGTTAACTCTTGCATTAGAGAGTTAGACAGAAAAGGGATGAGAGTTTGCTGCTAGACGGGTGCTACGCACCCATCGTAGAGGTCGTGGAATGCATGCAGACAGTTCAGAGGAGCAGCGACCATTGAAGTTGCGATAGAAAAGAGATAAAGATGTAACAGTGCAGCAAAGAGACAGAGGTTGAGGGGAGCCAGTAGGAGGAGGAGAGTTAATGAAACGAAAAGCCTTTGGCTCCACTCTATTGAGAAAGACTGTAAGTGGAGATCCTCCCCACACATGCGAGTTGTATTCCACACAGGGGCAGATAAAACCCCTGTATAGAGTCAACAATTTTCCAGGGGTAAAAAAGGAACGGAGTCGGCTTAGGTCACAAAATCCTTGGAAGCAGATTTTACAAGAGATGTAATATGATCTTTCCAAGATAAGTCCCGAGTGAATGAAACCCCAAGCATGTTCAAGGATGATGCAGGATTAAGCTGATTATTATTAAACATTAGTAGGTACATTTGTGGAAGATTTTTTCGGGTTGATAGGTGTAAGAACTGAGTCTTTGATGCATTAAAAACATCAAGATTAATTTTAACCCAGTCAGAGATACGAGCCAAGTCAGACATTAGGTGTGCCATAGCCTCATCCCTTGTTTGTTAAAGTAACTGCTGAGATGGGCGTTGCGGGAACCGAATGGAAAGGTGAAGGGTGAAGTCATCAGCGTACGAGTGAACAGGGTTAAATGTACAGCTTAGAAGGTCATTGATGAATAAAAGGACGAGAGTTGGTGATAATAGAGCCCTCAGGAACACCACTGTTGATATATCTAGGAGAAGAACGATAGTCGTCTACAAACGATAGTCGTCTACAACTGCGGCTATAGAACTACCAGAAAGGAAGCTATAGATGAAGGCACAGATAGAAGACTAGAAACCGTAAGACGGCAGTTTGGAAATTAAAGTTTTATGCCAGACTCGATCGAAAACCTTTGAGATTGCAAGTGCAATGGCAAAGCTTTCGCCAAAGTCCCGAAAGGACGATGACCAGGAGTCTGAAAGGTAGGTGAGAAGATCGCCAGTGGAGCGTCCCTAACGGAACCCATACTGAC
>NC_136960.1:14364139-14399139 GCF_032717465.1 Coenobita brevimanus | reverse complement strand
CTTTCCCTTCCAATCTCACCATTCCACCCATTCAAACTCCACCTCATTCTACTCCACCCTCTGCCTCTACACGTAGTCTCACCTCTCCCATTCCCCTCTCACAATTGCTTCCTTGTATAATTCCTTCGTCCTCACTTTATATCATTCCTTTCGTCCTCATTTTGTATAACTCCTTAGTACGCCTGCGCTGGAAGTACTGTGTTCAGTTTTGGTCACCGCATTATATAAAGGATATGGAAAAGCTTGAAAGAGTGCGACTACTTCACTATTGATCACTCGAATTATGCTAGAGGAATGGGCATAGAATAATTGGCAAACGATTCCAGTCGCGTGAAGCCAAGCATTTCTTCTTTAAGAGTCGTAAATATATGGAATAAATTGCTCGCCAAGGTAGTAAATTGTAATACAGTATTGACCTTTAAAGGTCGCCTGGATAAGTACTTGTCGTCTAATCCCCAGCTTAATATGTTAATTCCAGAATAAAACACTTGTATATATATATATATATATATATATATATATATATATATATATATATATATATATATATATATATATATATATATATATATATATATATATATATATATATATATATATATATATATATATATATATATATATATATATATATATATATATATATATATATATATATATATATTTTAGAGAGACTGGATCAATTTATTAAATGCAAATATAGTTTATGAACAGACTAGCATATGCACAGATAGCCCTGAGTTAACGGTCACTGCTCATACTTTCGACCTGTGATGGGCTGAGGATCACTGAGGATCCCTGTTGGTTAAGTGACCACCATCGGGATTTTTTTTTTAATGTACCAGGGGTCACTGCATCAGGAGGTGACTTGTGTGTTTGTCCCACATGGGAAAGTTCCTCGTCTCAGTGGAATGAACGGAGCTGGGGCCTGATTGACTGCTGCCTAGCTTAATAGTGCCAGGCAAGGCTGCTGCACCACCCCTGAACATCCACACTGGGCACTGGGCAATTTTCACGCTGTGTCCGCAGACGCCCCGTTACCTAGACGTATTCGTACATAGTCATGCGTTATTTATTTATTCGATTTTTCATTTTACTGTACTACTTTCTCTTTCAGGTTATTCGTACTGGTAGCTTATAGATAAAATATTATAGAATGTAGCTTTTCCTTTTCAGTCTTTCCTATGAAATTCTGATGTCAGGTTTTCCATGCTGCATGGTAGTTTTTCTCACTTTTTCTTGCCAGTTTTAAGTGGAGATTTTGGAGGCGGGGGGAGCCTTCTTGCTTTACTAACCTTATCCTTCAGCAAATAGAGTTCGATCTCGTAGTCATAGTCTACTCTGTAACAAACAGCCTCGAAAGGACCATAAGGTCAGTTGCTGTTTGCTTTCCTTTGTACTCTTTGTTTTACTCAGTCGTATATTAATTCTTTTTTGCCTTCCCTTCCCTTCCATTTTCATGTCATCCACAATTCTAACCTACAGTATATCACCCATTTTCATCTCTCTCCTTTACCTCCAGTCCTCATCTTTCTCACACACACACACACACACACACACACACACACACACACACACACACACACACACACACACACACACACACACACACACCAGGCACTGTCACAACTGATTTTGGTTTCTCAAGCTCAACCCACATTCTCATTTGTCATTGGCACTTTTCATCATTCAGGGAAGACGGAAAAGGAGACAGTGAAGTAGGGAGAACTGGGGTGGAAACAGCTGAAGTGAAAGAGAAAGACGAAGAGGAAGAAGCAGGATAACGAGAAAACAAAAACAACGAGACGAGAGGAGAAAAGTACAGAAGGAATGAAGGAAGAGAGCAGAAGATATAAAAGTGATGAGAGAAGAATGACAGAAAGGCACGAGAAAATAGAAGCATGAGAGTAGGTAAGGGGAAAGGTAATTAGATGAGAGAGAGAGAGAGAGAGAGAGAGAGAGAGAGAGAGAGAGAGAGAATCATAAGCAACATTTGCAGACATAAGCAATTACAGATCACAAATTAAGGAACAAATGAAAGGCAAGTCAAGAGCAAACGGAGCGAGACTAAGGGTGTTAGAGACCCAGCCAGTGTATTGTTGAAATTATAGACAATGATGATTGATATGAAAATAATGACGACGATGATAATGATGCTGCTGTGGTGAGGTAGGAAAACAGAGCGCAGTACTTCGTGTGGTAAAGTCTAGTGCAACAAGCGACTGATGATGATGATGATGCAGAGAGTGTGCAATAGGTGGTGTAGTATGGCCTGGTGTTACATACAGCTGAAAATTACCACTGCGTCGCGGATCGACACAAACAACACGACTCCCAAAAGTAGTTGGGTTAGGTCACGCCTGCAGCCTCCAACCACCGCCTCAAAACCCATAAATAGACCCACAGATGGTAACTGAAAAAAGTGATATAATGCGACAGAAATACAAGTCAGGGATACTGTTTGTCTCACCTGGGCAACGCAATCAGGTTGGGGTATCAGGGAATTACTGAGACTTCTGAATTAAAAAATAATAATAATAAGTAAGGTACGCTGAAAGAAACCAGGAGCTGATCAGTGGCGACAGTGTAATCAGATTGGGGAATTTATTACCCTTTCAGACGATGAAAAGAAACATGTACAAACAAGGTGGGGAAGGAAGGGGATCTGTTGACGTGTAGCTTAAAGTGAGAGAAGAGAAAGAGGGGAAAGGAAATGGGACCGGATGGACAAAAGTGAAGGGGACAAGGAAGAAGGGCAGAAGGGAAAGCGGAAATGGAAGGCGTAGGAAAGAGGGAAACGGAGAGGATGAGGGTGACAGAATCGAGAGGAAAAAGAAAGAGAAGAGAAGAGAAGCTGCAGAGACAGGGGGGAAAAGAAAGGAAGAGAGGGATAGGGAGAGAGATAGAAGAATGAAATGAAAGGATCAAAGAATTGTTACGGAATGAGAGAAGAAAAAAGATGAGAAATAGACACAGACAAGAAAGGAGAATAGAAAGGACGAGAGAAGAAGGAGAACGGAGAGAAAAAGAGAAGGCAGGATGAACAACAAAGACAAACCAATGGAACTAGGAAAACCAGATGTGCCAGTTGAGAAACTGGCACAGTAGGAAAGCCAGACAGGTTTGCACTATAATCCTGAGGTGTGATAATGGCCGGGTGGAGACAATGGATGTGTGTGTGTGTGTGTGTGTGTGTGTGTGTGTGTGTGTGTGTGTGTGTTTCTCTCTCTCTCTCTCTCTCTCTCTCTCTCTCTCTCTCTCTCTCTCTCTCTCTTTGAACTCGGTATACCTTTCCATTCCCTACGTAGTTTCACAAATACACCACCAGAGTCACAATCTTCAGCCATTAGCCACTCCATAACTTCGTTTCCAGGCGCTTATACCCATCCCGAAACCTAAGAGTAAATCCCATATGTATTTTCAGTGTTATATTAAGAGTTTAATTTAAGCAATATTTATCTGTCCCTATCAAGATTGATTACTACATGCTCTTAAGATTAGCATACAAGAATCTGAAGGTTAAACTAGGCTCGAAGTGGGTATCGACAAAGTTTTACACAAGTGCTTTATAATCAGACTTGAATATATACCGTGTGTGTTTACTTCTGCTTACGAGGTTGGGTAAATTTAAGCAACGTCAGTCTGTCCCCACCAAAGTCAATACTGCCGGATGAGTTGTAAGCAATTAAGAGACTGGAGGCAGCATCACATCCCAGCAGATATCAAATGGCTGTTAACAAAGAAGTCCGCACAATCAAGCTTGAGTACATACACATTTTTCTACCACAAACATCGAACTTGTGCAAATATTTAGACAACGTCAAGCTGTCCCTCCAATGGCCGAACAAAACATGGGCTTCAGTTTAAATGGATTCCAGAGGAATAATTGTCCTTCATCCTGGTATTACTCCCCGCTCCCCTAAGAAAAAGTGAAAGAAAGGAAAAACGGACAGAAAAATTAAGAAAACAGAAAAAGAATGAAAACAGAGAAAAAGAAAACCAAGTCCAGAGAATATTGATTTTTCTTCTTCAAAGCAGACTTCGTAGCTTGGTTAATTTAAAAAGTCCAGGCAATGGATTTACTTTCAGCAATTAAGAGTGTGGATGCAAAGTCAACTCGTGTGTGTGTGTGTGTGTGTGTGTGTGTGAGTGTGTGTGTGTGTGTGTGTGTGTGAGTGTGTGTGTGTGTGTGTGTGTGTGTGTGTGTGTGTGTGTGTGTGTGTGTGTGTGTGTGTGTGTGTGTGTGTGAGAACACGTTCCTTAATCGTATTAAACTGGGCATCAAGACCCCCCCAAAAAAAAAAAAATAATCACCCCCTCCCCTTCACAATGGCAGGTCCCTTTGCCCCACAACATGCACCCCCTTGTAGCTCTGTACCACTTATGACTCACCCTCCACTTGGTAAACACTGAACCATACTGAACACAAAGGCCTGGGATCCTCATGGTCAGACAGGTAATTAAACACTGCCTTATACGCGGCTCACAAAGGCTACAAGGGAAGTTCAGTGCAAACAGTTTTCATCGCCTTTTCGTGCCGTCGCTGACAAAGTATTAATTTGCTACTGCTTGGCGGATGAGGAAGTGTGAGATGGTGGAGAGAGGGGGAGAGATGGGAGGAGGGAAGGGTGGCGGATTACAGCACATAATTTCTCTCCCTCGGATCAGCTGCAGTTTAATATCTCATCATAATCCACCTTTAAGCGTATCAAGTGTCCTGACTTATTGTTTTAGAAGCAAACCCAAATTGTAACTTAATGAGTCCCCGGGCAAATTTTCTCCTATTATACTCTTTCATTCACACTAATTAGAGCCTATATATTATCTGTGCTCATTTCTTATCATAAAACCTCACTGATATATTCTCATTACGGCATGATAATTCTTCTTATTATTTCCAGCCGGCATCGGATGAAACAATTGGTGGATGATGTTAAGCGGAGCACTTTGTACCTTAATATACCCTGTTTGACTGTGCAGCTGAGATGTATGGGGTGAGCAGGGTGTGTTTGAATCGCGGCTGCTGATTGGCCGCCGATGTTTTGAATCTACACTTTTTTTTTATTTTAACACATATATATTTATATTTTTAAACTGCCTTGCTCAATCGGTAGAGACGTGGCCTGCCGTTCTAATGGACCCAGGTTCAAATCCCCGCTGGGGCAGGGAACAGTTTAAGGATTTGAATTTCATTAAATCAAGCTTTACTGATCTAGCAGAAGACTCGCCGACATGTCGTAAAAATACCCCCGCTAATACCAATACACCAGTCCTGTATGAGACAGCCCTAGCATGTATTCAATATGGACGGTGGGTGTTAGCGCCGAAGTGGTGACATGTGGAGGTGTATGGTATGTAGGAGGACTGTTGGGCCTTGATAGCAGGCTGTGAAGCCTATGCCCAGAGTCGAACACATAAAAAAAAAAAAAAAAAAAAAAAGCAGCTAGATTAAATATGGCATAATTTCCGAAAGTGAAGAGGTCAAAATTAGCTATAAAAATTTACTGTTATCAAAGAAAATAAAACAATTATAAAGTTTTATAAAACGATGAGTGATGTTTGGAGCAAATTATGCACCCACGGCGTACACCCACGTCCGCATGGTGCACTACATCCACCCGCGGTGTACCGCTACGTCCACATGTTGCACTATAATATCCACCCAGGGTGTACACACAGCAAAAAAACTATCGTTACAGGGGGGTCCGATGTGTTTCATACTGACCAACCTGGCTGTCTCGCTAGGGTTGGTAAGCCTGACAGTGGGTGAGTTGCCAAATAGGACGAGGTAGAAATATGCATGGGAGAAGCAATGGATATAGCTTATAATAAATATGCAACAAACACACGCAGGGATACCAATGGAGGAGACTGTTATCAAAAACCTTCATTCGTGTGTCATTTTATATCGCGCAGAAGGTGTAACGATAGTTTTGTTGTTGTGTGTACACCTATGTCCGCATGTTGCACTACAATACATGCCTGCATTTACTTCAATAACATCATCGGCGACCAATCAGCAGCCGCGAAACAACCACACCCTGCTTGCCCCATACATCTCCGGTGCACAGGTCAATCAAATAGACTGTAACTTCCTTTAACCCTCTAGTGATCGAGACGGCTCTAATATTCTATGCACTGCAGCTAAAGTCGTATGATTTTGACCAAGTGAGTCGAAGCAGCACTTGCCAATACCCCTCTCTTGGTGGGAGCAATTCTAGTATTCAATTCCAGTTAACGCCGTTCATTTAGCTGGGAGTGAGTCACAGGATCCTGAGTATTAACCATAACCAAGTAAAATCATAGCCCCTCACCTCTCTCTCTCTCTCTCTCTCTCTCTCTCTCTCTCTCTCTCTCTCTCTCTCCTATAAAACTTCCATGTTTCTTCTTTCATATAAGCATGGTGTTTATATTTTCTATCCTTTTCCTGCTGGTTTTACCAGTTGGTGTGGTGGGTGGGAGAAAACTTTTTTTTTTTTTCCATCATTTTCTCTTACACGGTGGTTACATCTTGGTAGTATCAGCATTTTTACTAGCAGACAACCTCGGACAAGGCTGCTCCTATAACTAATCCCGCGTCTAAAATGAGGGACGCTGAAATTAATAAGAATAAAAAGGAATGAACATGGAGCAGAGCAAGGTAACGCCAAAAGTGACCAGAAATATAGGGGGATGTTGACAAATAAAAAGATGAAGAAATTTACAACAGTACGGAAAAAAAACGTCAAAAGAGAGAAGAGAAGGGGGGAGGAGAGTGATAACACTGGAGAGGAAGTACTGTCGTCGAAAAGGAAAAAAATATCGGAAAGCAGAATCAAGGAAAATGAAGGTGAAAAAATGACAAGAATGCAACATAATAAAGAGCTATACATGCATGTCCACGCCCCCTGCCGGCATGGCTAGCAATGGCTGTGATGACTGTGGCGATATATAAATATTTCAATTATATTCCGCTCCCTCCCTCTCTCTCTCTCTCTCTCTCTCTCTCTCTCTCTCTCTCTCTCTCTCACACACGAGGTAGGTAGACAAAGAGTGGTTGGAGAAGGCAGGCAAAACACACCTGTACACACACAAATAACGGACAAACCGGATAGGTAAACAATCAGGCAGGTACACAGCCACACAGGTACCTTCGTATAGCAAGAGAGAGAAATAATAAGATACCACGACTATCAAGTACTATTAGTATACGTCTGAGATGATGGACAACATCTGAGCTTTTAATCCATCCGGCAGATATCATGAGCCTAACACAACAGCAAAGCTTCTTACAAACCTTTCTGCATACTCAAAATCTGGATATGATAAATAATTCGACTCTTATTTTTAGCAGTAAGTGAGAGCTACCATATCAATGTTGGTCCCTGACTGAATAAGGTCAGACAATCAAACCAGGGATGACGAAACGGCAAGCTTAGCGAGGAACAGTCACAGGATTATAGAGTACTGGTGGCGTTGGTGGCGTTGCTCTTACAGGGAAATACTGTGGCTGTAAGTGATCTTCATGGGTTGAATTCCACCTTAGGTATAGGAATAGGCCTACGTGATTTCGGCAGCTTTTTCTTTTATTGTAACAAAAATCCCCCCCCCTCTCTCTCTCTCTCTCTCTCTCTCACACACACACACACACACACACACACACACACACGCAGGAGAGAGAGAGAGAGAGAGAGAGAGAGAGAGAGAGAGAGAAAGAGTTGAACAATTTGACATACTAAAATACAACGATCGACTGATACACCTGGAGACATAAACATAAACATTAAACTGGAGAAAAACAATATAAATAACAATGACCTAACCTTGCTGTGATGGGTGAGTCACTTGTAGGTGGGGGGTGAGGGAGGTGGCGGTGGGTGGAGGAATGTGGGTAAGAAGGTGACAGGAAGGAGAGGAGAGAGGGTTGGGGGTGGAGGGAAAAAGTGGAGGTATTAAACATGCTTAACATTGATTGTGCTGATGGAGAGGGTGGATGAGGGAGAGGATGGAAGAAGAAGGAAGATTAAAAGATATCTAATAAGGAAGGAGTTGAAGATGGAGAGAGAGAGAGAGACAGACAGACAGAGACATAAACAGAGACAGACAGACAGACAGACAGACAGAAGGACAATATTTCGGGGTAGAAAGGGAGTTTAGTCTGGGACTGGGGAAAGAAAAATCGGGAAATGGGAGTAAGTGAAAAATCAAGCAGCTTATATGGAAAGAAGACATGAAAGGGGAACAGAAAGAACAAAGGTAGGAATGGCGAGGAAATTTTACGTTTAACACTTATCATATTCACTTCCATCGCTATTTCAGCCTTACAGTTGTCTCATCCTAAGGTCCCCGTGCTAAGTTTATGATATTTTCCTCTATTACAAAAGATACATAAAAAAGGAACACTCCACCACTAGCTAATTATTGTTTTCTGGCTGACAACGATTGAGTAAATATTAGGGTCGAATGCTGATGCCTAAAATTGCAAAGTGGGATGCAGATCACATTTTTTTTTTTTTTTTTAGCACGTGATGATGATGGAGAGTATCTGGCCCTCCTATATGGCTGCTAGCTACATTCTGTAACATGGGATGCTGGCTAACATACCTAGTAACTGCGGGTGTTCCATAAATGGCCTTCAGTAAGTAGGGGTTTCCATTCCATTTTTCCACATACGGTTTAAGCATACCACAAATGAAAAAAAGCATTGGTCCGTCCGCGTGTCCTGCATTGTGCTTATCGAGTCTGCCCTTACAGTTGCCTCAATGTTACTGTTTTTCCTCGTGTGGTCAGCAATAGTAGTAGCAATGGTACGAGGAAGAGGAGGAGGAGGAGGAGGAGGAGGAAGGGGAGGAGGAGGAGGAGGAGGAAGAGGAGGAGGAGGAAAGAAAAAAAAATGAACGAGGAAGAATAAAAGAGCAAGAGAAAGCCGGAAAAGGAGGGTCGGAAGTTGAGCAAAGATAAAAAATATGAAAGGTGAAAGCGAATAAGAAAAAAAATAAGGCGAAAGGAAGACAAAGAGAAAAAAGGATGAATTCTGGAATGAGACATGGAAGACGATCACAGAAAAAGAAGAAAAAGAACTAGGAAGAGCAAGAAAGAATGGAATTGGAGAAGGAAACGGTAAAGAAAATATACCAGGTTACATTTGGTCTGCTCTTGCGATTATTTACACACCTTATGCTGCCCCTTCTTTGTCTTGGAGTTTAAACCTTTATCTCGAGTGTACAGTCAAATAGAAAAGTCCGTTCGCCTCTCCTGCCTCTCTTTCTCCTCTGGATTCAAAGACGCTCGAATATGACGTAGTGAAATGCAGATGATCCTCCTTCTGATAGTGATTCTGCACTTTGGTCTCACTGAAGCATCTTTGAACCCACGATCTTTTGTATTTGACTGTACCTGTCTTCGCCACCAGGTAATGTAGTGGAGGCGGTGCAGAGGTCGGTGGTGATAGATAGTGGCAGGGTCCAATATTTACCCCCTGACCTCCACGCACCCACTCATCCCCCCGGCCAGCTAGCTACCCCGCCAACTCCTGTTGCCCGGTAATATGACCACATCACGCTCTTCTCCCATCCCTTTTCCTTCACCACCTTCAACTCGTGTCAACACCCGCATCAGATACTGGTTTTCAACCCAGGATTATATCTCAATAAACTTATCCTTTATGAAACAGAGTTAACGCGAGATATAGTTTTTTTTTTTTTTTCTTTTTCTAAGAATGATGGAGTGGCATTTTAAACTCGGTAGTAAGAATTAATGTATTTTGTTTTTAATGTGTCCGACTCTGGGCAAAGGCATCAGGGCCTATTTCTCTGGGGCAGTTGCCTATCCCAAAGCCCAGTAGTCCTCCTACACCTCCACATGTCACCACTTTGGCGCTAACACCCACCGTCCATATTGAATACATGCTAGGGCTGTCTCATATAGGATTGGTGTACTGTTATTAGCGAGGGTACTTTTACAACATGTCGGCGGGTCTTCTGGTAGACCAGGAAACTCTGCTTTAATGAAATTCAAATCCTTAAACTGTTCCCTTCCCCACCCGGAATTCGTACCTGGGTCCAGTAGGACTGCAAGCCGCCTCTCATCAGCGTGGCTGCGATCTGTTTACCGTATACTCGTATGCCCGCTGTGGAGCGAAGCAGAAGTGGGAGGTAGGAGGCCAGGCAAGACGGAGTGAAGGTGTGGTACTCGCTATCACATGATTGATGCAAAACATGGTACGGTAAGTAGATGAATAAGAAGTGTGACAGGAAGAGGATCACTGTAAGAGAAGTGAGGAAAAAGGATGGAGTAAAGAAGAAGACTCAAGACAAGGATTTTCTTATGAAGCGTATGGCCACGAGAGGAAAAAAAAAAACTGAATACAGGAAAAGGGAGAAAAAGGAAGTACGAAAAAGAGAAAGAAGTTTGAGTGGAGGTATAATACTGAGGGAAACAGAGGAAAGGCGTGAAAGCATAGAAGGCAGAACAAAATAAATGAAAAAGAACCCCACCCTCTAATATACACAAACCTGAGTCTTTCAACAGTTTTCCAGAAACGATAATGAGATGTGAAATTTTACTCGAAGATGTTTCACCACTTTACATGCCCACTCTTGATTAGTTCTTTCACTATCATATTTTCTCCTTTTGCTGGATCACTGGACTCTCCTGCAAGTGGAAAACGGGGCAGGATGATGATGATGATGATAATCGATAATAATAATGATGATGGTTGGTGATGACTGATAATTGACGACGACGACGACGACGACGACGATGGTGATGATGATGATGATGATGATGAATCCCTGACTTGACATATGGACTGACCGTACTGTTAAGCGCTGCTCAGAGAAACATATCTTCATAGTTTCACCGTGCACTACCACCAGCAATACAGCCAACACACACCACATCACATAAGACTAAGTTACTGTTCTAATGCCTGATCCGTGTGTGGGAAACAATTGTACACATGTATTTCTCAACCCGTATAACTGTAGCCTATGCTGGGTATCTTCAGGTTATACAAGAGAAAACGTATTAGAAAAAGTCACCAGAATAAAACCAAGCATTTCTCTGGGGCAGTTGCCTATCCCAAAGCCCAGTAGTCCTCCTACACCTCCACATGTCACCACTTTGGCGCTAACACCCACCGTCCATATTGAATACATGCTAGGGCTGTCTCATATAGGATTGGTGTACTGTTATTAGCGAGGGTACTTTTACAACATGTCGGCGGGTCTTCTGGTAGACCAGGAAACTCTGCTTTAATGAAATTCAAATCCTTAAACTGTTCCCTTCCCCACCCGGAATTCGTACCTGGGTCCAGTAGGACTGCAAGCCGCCT
Source organism: Coenobita brevimanus (assembly GCF_032717465.1). Taxonomy (NCBI): domain Eukaryota; kingdom Metazoa; phylum Arthropoda; class Malacostraca; order Decapoda; family Coenobitidae; genus Coenobita; species Coenobita brevimanus. Next base: position 14,387,825 of record NC_136960.1, on the reverse strand, counting down.
CTCATCAGCGTGGCTGCGATCTGTTTACCGTATACTCGTATGCCCGCTGTGGAGCGAAGCAGAAGTGGGAGGTAGGAGGCCAGGCAAGACGGAGTGAAGGTGTGGTACTCGCTATCACATGATTGATGCAAAACATGGTACGGTAAGTAGATGAATAAGAAGTGTGACAGGAAGAGGATCACTGTAAGAGAAGTGTGGAAATAGGATGGATTAAAGAAGAAGACTCAAGACAAGGATTTTCTTATGAAGCGTATGGCCACGAGAGGAAAAAAAAAAAAAACTGAATACAGGAAAAGGGAGCAAATGGACGTACGAACAAGAGAAAGAAGTTTGAGTGGAGGGATAATACTGAGGGAAACAGAGGCAAGGCGTGAAAGCATCGAAGGCAGAACAAAATAAATGAAAAAGAACCCCACCCTCTAATATACACAAACCTGAGTCTTTCAACAGTTTTCCAGAAACGATAATGAGATGTGAAATTTTACTCGAAGATGTTTCACCACTTTACATGCCCACTCTTGATTAGTTCTTTCACTATCATATTTTCTCCTTTTGCTGGATCACTGGACTCTCCTGCAAGTGGAAAACGGGGCAGGATGATGATGATGATGATAATCGATAATAATAATGATGATGGTTGGTGATGACTGATAATTGACGACGACGACGACGACGACGACGATGGTGATGATGATGATGATGATGATGAATCCCTGACTTGACATATGGACTGACCGTACTGTTAAGCGCTGCTCAGAGAAACATATCTTCATAGTTTCACCGTGCACTACCACCAGCAATACAGCCAACACACACCACATCACATAAGACTAAGTTACTGTTCTAATGCCTGATCCGTGTGTGGGAAACAATTGTACACATGTATTTCTCAACCCGTATAACTGTAGCCTATGCTGGGTATCTTCAGGTTATACAAGAGAAAACGTATTAGAAAAAGTCACCAGAATAAAACCAAGCATTTCTCTGGGGCAGTTGCCTATCCCAAAGCCCAGTAGTCCTCCTACACCTCCACATGTCACCACTTTGGCGCTAACACCCACCGTCCATATTGAATACATGCTAGGGCTGTCTCATATAGGATTGGTGTACTGTTATTAGCGAGGGTACTTTTACAACATGTCGGCGGGTCTTCTGGTAGACCAGGAAACTCTGCTTTAATGAAATTCAAATCCTTAAACTGTTCCCTTCCCCACCCGGAATTCGTACCTGGGTCCAGTAGGACTGCAAGCCGCCTCTCATCAGCGTGGCTGCGATCTGTTTACCGTATACTCGTATGCCCGCTGTGGAGCGAAGCAGAAGTGGGAGGTAGGAGGCCAGGCAAGACGGAGTGAAGGTGTGGTACTCGCTATCACATGATTGATGCAAAACATGGTACGGTAAGTAGATGAATAAGAAGTGTGACAGGAAGAGGATCACTGTAAGAGAAGTGAGGAAAAAGGATGGAGTAAAGAAGAAGACTCAAGACAAGGATTTTCTTATGAAGCGTATGGCCACGAGAGGAAAAAAAAAAAAAAACTGAATACAGGAAAAGGGAGAAAAAGGAAGTACGAAAAAGAGAAAGAAGTTTGAGTGGAGGTATAATACTGAGGGAAACAGAGGAAAGGCGTGAAAGCATAGAAGGCAGAACAAAATAAATGAAAAAGAACCCCACCCTCTAATATACACAAACCTGAGTCTTTCAACAGTTTTCCAGAAACGATAATGAGATGTGAAATTTTACTCGAAGATGTTTCACCACTTTACATGCCCACTCTTGATTAGTTCTTTCACTATCATATTTTCTCCTTTTGCTGGATCACTGGACTCTCCTGCAAGTGGAAAACGGGGCAGGATGATGATGATGATGATAATCGATAATAATAATGATGATGGTTGGTGATGACTGATAATTGACGACGACGACGACGACGACGACGACGATGGTGATGATGATGATGATGATGATGAATCCCTGACTTGACATATGGACTGACTGTACTGTTAAGCGCTGCTCAGAGAAACATATCTTCATAGTTTCACCGTGCACTACCACCAGCAATACAGCCAACACACACCACATCACATAAGACTAAGTTACTGTTCTAATGCCTGATCCGTGTGTGGGAAACAATTGTACACATGTATTTCTCAACCCGTATAACTGTAGCCTATGCTGGGTATCTTCAGGTTATACAAGAGAAAACGTATTAGAAAAAGTCACCAGAATAAAACCAAGCATTCACGAGAGAGTTAACTGCTCAATAGCGTTACTTTCCTGGCCATTTTGAGGTTATACTGTATCAATGTTTAGTACTTAAGAAGTCTTGAATTTTAACTCTATCCATTCATCTACCTCCATCTTCTCCTTCTACTATATCATCCTTTCTTTGACTTTATTTAGTACTCTCTCTCTCTCTCTCTCTCTCTCTCTCTCTCTCTCTCTCTCTCTCTCTCTCTCTCTCTCTCTCTCTCGTGCCTGCCTCACCCCCGGAGTCAGGTGTCAGTGGGGCGTGAGGAAAGAGAGATTCAGAGTCAGTTAATGGAGAGATGATGAGATGTTTTTGTCACTAATGTGTGTGTGTGTGTGTGTGTGTGTGTGTGTGTGTGTGTGTGTGATGGTAACTATACATGTCTGTTGCCCTAAATGATATGCGATTACGTTATCTTTCAGGGTAAGTCCACACGCGTCCTCGAACATGTGTTGACAACACAGCTGGCAACATGTTTGGATACATGTATTCAGCAGTAGGCTATTTAGACAGATGTATGCAAACACGTTTCAATGCAGCTTTGAAATTTTTGGCAGCAAAGGTGATGCGGTAAGTGTGTCTGTACGAGGCAGTTGAGACTTTATCATGATGTTGCCAACATGATTTGAACGCTGCTGTTCCCAGCATGTTTGCCACGTGTTTGTTACTGTGTTGTTTACATGCTGCCAGCACATGTTCCAGCAAGCGTGTGGATGCACTCTTATGTTGCTTCTTTATCCTACGTGTGTGTTTGTTGTGTAATCAAACTTACGTGTGTGCTTTTTCACATACACTGAGAATACGCCAGTCTCTGATATTCCACCACACATTTTGTTTTACTTATGGAATATATGATGGGGCCAGTTATGTGACCTTGACGGGGAGCTCACAAATGATCTGACACATGCCACGAATATAGACTGGAGGGAGGTGAGTTCAGTTCATCAGTATAAAAATCGTACATAAACAAAACCAATGAAAAGCATATCTAAATGCAACAAATATTTTGAAATATGTCCAATAATGGTATATATCAAGATTATTCTAATCTTTTTTCCAAGTTCATACTGGGTAGGGTGATTCAAGGCACCAATCCCTGTATACAGTAGTAGGAAGTACAAGGATGCTTGTACGAAGATGATAAGCGATGTACTACATCGACCCACAAGGAATGTAGGTGTATTTTTCCCCTATGTTTCCGTGGACAATCAAACAGATATAGGGTAGGATAGGAAAACAAAATTCACAAATTGACACAGACCTGTACCTAGGAAAAAAATTACACATTCACGTACAAAAACAGAGAAAAAATTATAAACGCTTGGACGGGAAGGGTATATCACATTCACCCTCACCTCAGTTCCCTTCCACCTTACCCACCCCGCGGCCAGTGCAGGTCCCGTTACCACATCGCACTCCACCCACCTGCACTGTGTTGATGGCTGGTGGTTTAATACTGCTGTGGGTGGGTAGGGTGGGAGGGGTGTAAATGCTGCTTAGAAATAAAGTAGCGTGATTTCTGAATAGTCAAAAGCAATCTCACCCACACTTTCACCCTCTCAATCAACAATCTCTCCAGTCACATCCAGCGGCACAAGTGAAAAAGACGTACTATGCAAGAACTGTCATGTAAATGCTATAGTAAAAGACGACTGTCGCTGCCAAGCACCAGCTTTGCCTGTATTAACATTTCCAGCAAGGTCACTGGCTACCTCACGAAGCAGGCAGGCAAGGAGGGTGGTAGGGGCAGGTAGGTATGCAGGCAGGAAAACCGGCAGAGAGGTAAGAGGAGAGGCACGCAGGTAGCATAATTAAGAATCAGGTGTGCGTTACTGTCTTGCCGAAAGACAGGAAAGATGGTAGGGATGCAGGTAGGATGGCTGATGATGGAGTGGTAGAAGTGGGGGGATGGAGACTAGCTTTTTGTAGCAGTACTGTGTTGTGGTAGTTGGGATGGTGGTGGTACGCTATGTTGTGGATAGTGGAGGTCGTTGATGATGATGGTCGTGGTGGTGTGAAATGCAGTGATAAAGTGGGGGTCGTTGATGATGACGGTCGTGGTGGAGGTACAGGTTTGAGATGGTGAGGGCGGTTGATGGTGGGATAAGGAATTATACTACAGGTGGGTCATTAGGAAGGTGGTGATGATGAAAGAGTGTTTTGGTAATGGTAGAGGTAGACGTGTCAGTGATTGCTGACATTCGTAGTGATGGTGGCAGAAAAGGAAGTCGGTTAATGGGTGTGGTAATGATGGTGATTTTTTTATTGTAGTCCATCACGTCAAACATATCGGTTAACATTTCACTGCAGAACCGTGGTATATCTTATTATTTTTTTTACATGATGTTCGACTTCAATGTTATTTATATTATCCAATCCTTTTGCGCCCCATCAGGGGCGCAGGGGCCCAGGGTTACCCTACTCAGTTCCGAAATTCAAGGCAAGTGTGACCGATCTCGTTAATCTCTGGGTAGCATTGTGTGAGCAGTAGCTACACCCCAATCATCCATCATATGCTAATCCTTACGGGCCCTAAACGGTAGGAGCACCTTAACCCACTACACCACCAGGCGTCAATCTAGTTATAGGTTTACCATATAGCAAAACAAATGGTTTCCTGGATTACAGGAACCATCTGGCTCGTCACTCATTGTAGCGTCACATGAAGGTTACACTACATTGCATGAGGGGGTGGTGGCCGCCCCACCTATATTTTGTTTGTTTGTTTACTGGAGCAATTTTAAAATGACAATTACAGTATCAATATGGAGAAATTACCCACAGCCAATCACTCAGCACCTTCCAATCATGTGCTCAGTATCCTTCCCTCCTTCACTCCCCTGCTGGGTCACGACCAAACTGAGCTACCAAAAGCCAGAGTCATCACACGGAAGGTGCGATTATCCTTCACGCTATAATCCATTTACTGATAACCCGTGATGGAGGGTAATGGATGGACCCTGACAGAGTGCTGGGGTTATAACATTTCCTGCCAGGTCAGAGCCAGCCTGAAGATTTGGGAAAGATTAACGCAAGAGCCACTGCGCTCTCTCTCTCAGCTCCCCCAGCTTGACCATATAAAAACAAGCGTGGCTCAGTACCATTAACCCAGCCACACCACACCACACCACACCACAACACACCGCACTGCACCACAAAACACCACCTCCTGTCACATCACATCCCACGACACCACACCACTACAGCACACTACACCACACCCCACCACACACCATACCACACCATACACCATACAGCACCACACATCACAGTAGCCTAAACCATATCACACAAAACAACACTACACCACATCACACTCCACCCCACCACATCACACCCCATTGCTCCATCATACTACCTCCCCCTCTGTTGCCTCAGTTGCCGCATGAACATGCAGGTGCGTTTCAGTAACTACTCTAAATTACTCACCCTGTCACACCACCAGGCGCTACACCACAACGCCTCGTTGTAATGCAATAATATTAGGTTAACAAAAGGCACGATATTCCTGTTTTATCCCATCAAACCAACAGCGCTAGTTGCTATAGCCAACACTTACTGCAAGTCATATGGTACTTACTGGTACACACCTTTGTTCTATTTCTTGACGTACCTATTGCGGCCAGGAGTTGTTAGCCACCCTCCTCCAGCCAACCCGTGTATGTATAGAGCCAAGCAAGTGACATATATGTATATTTGGGTCCACTCCACGACTTCCTGTAGGTCTGAACCAGCGAACATAGAGTGAACAAGTTCGAAGCATTCATTTGTTACCAGGAGAGAGAGAGAGAGAGAGAGAGAGAGAGAGAGAGAGAGAGAGAGAGAGAGTAGTGGATCCCAGTGAATTTTAAAGGAATGAGGTGGAGAAGTGAGGTGCTCAACACAGTTAAACAGAGATTTTCCTTTCGTTTCGGTTGGCATTCTATGCCTAAATGACTAAATGAAGATAAATTATGAAATATAATAACTGGATGACGAAGTGGTAATAAGGTCTGGCTAATAGTTGTTTGGTCCAAGGTGTGCAGAGGTAAGCCTAATTCCAGTCAACGGTCGCTGTTAAAAGTTGGATATTGTAAGTCCCATTTACCTGTATTGTAAATATCTCCATGTATGTTTACAGTACGTGTATGCCCCTATGGACCTATTTTCACCCCATGAATATTTTTCTCAACGGACATTTTCACCACTCGGAGCAAAATCCCCCATGGACCTATTTTCCTTAATGACTTTTTTTTTTTTTTCAAAGACGCCTACTTTTCTACGTAAACCTATTTTCCCACTGATGCATTTTCTCCCATCGGACCAATTTTTCCGTCGACCTTGAATCTCTCCATGGATGCAGGTTTCCTAGTCTACATGGACGTATACCCATGGACATATTTTTCACAATGAACCTATTTTCCCCATTAACCTGTTATCCGACGTGGTTATATCACCCACTGATGTATGCAGTTGAAACACAGACTTCTTAACCAACAGACGTATTGCACTATAGATCTGTTGTAACCCACTGGATATATATGCCTACTTCAGCATGATTCCAGAATAGTATCCCCTGTGGACCGATTTTCCGCACACTGATCTATATCCCAACTCGGACGAATTCACTCGACCTATTCCCAGAGGCCTGTTTTCCCACAACCCGTCCATTCACCTACACACCCACCCATCAACGCACATACCCACAGCCTTACTCAGTATAGTATGTCTCAAAAATAGGACGACATAAACCAGTCTTCTGCCTTGTCCTACAATTAGCCCCACCACCCACCCCACTTAAAGCACGAACCCCACTCCACCCCACTGAACCAGCCCAACAACCCTTTCCCTCCCTCTCGCCCACCCACTCCACCTAATCCGCCTGTGAAGCCAACAGCCTACACTAACCAATCCACCCACCCAGTCAATCACCAACCTACCAACCCGTATACCACGCACCACAAGTCAAATGACTCGCAATTCAACACACACACACACACACACACACACACACACACACACAGAGGCGGGGCGGATTTGCTTACACGAAAGATGAGTCTCACCTCTTAACTCAGTCTGTCGGTAGAAAAAAGGACTCTACAGGGAGGTTGCCAGGCCGTAGATAATGGGTTTCATTCCGGCTACATACACATGATTTTATGCGATACGAGTAAATAACGTGCTCGAGCTAAACAGGGAGTTTTTCCTGTAGCTGATGACGAAGAAGTTTATTTATCCCAGGATAAATGAAAGATGGGTTTTATTCTGGGTAACGTCAGTTAATTTGATCAAATTATTAGGCAGGCCGCGTAATTCTGTTAAATGCCTTATGTTCGCATTTTTTTTCTCTGGTGGTTGGCACCTGTATATTTGTGGCAAACTCATGAGTATTTGTCTCATTAACTGGATATCCCTTTATGGATAGAGTCAAATTACTTTCTTAAGCACAGCTTTTTGTTAAATCAACAGCATTTATCTCCTAATTCATTATTCCTCCGATAGTAATCCTTAAAAAAAAAAAAAAAAAAAAAAAAAAAAAAAAGACTTTATCACAAAGCAAGGCAAGTTCTAGAGACTGATGCAAGAAATATTCACACTGGCCAGTTTTCAATGGGGCACAGGAATCTAGGGATTCTGATCCCTTGCATTTCTCTGCGCCAGTTTGCCTCTACCTCATTTCTCCAAAATTTACAGGCGCTCACCATACACGCTCTCTCTCTCTCTCTCTCTCTCTCTCTCTCTCTCTCTGTAACAAGTGAATGCTTAGAACTTGTTCACTCTTTCTGTTCGGTGATTCAAACCTACGGTACAGGAAGTCGTGGAGTGAAATCCAAGAAACATACTTAAGTCACCTGCTTGGTACTGTATGACAAAAAATAGTTACTAAATAATAAATTATACATTCGTGTTATCAGAGTCAAACCATCAGAGTAAATATTACTATTGCTTTATCCATTAGTACAAGCCCAAAGCTGAAGGGATATTTTTCGACAGAAATGCATCGAATGCAACTTGTGCTCGTGAATGCGACGCTTCCACATACACGGGTTGGCTGGATGAGGGAGGCTAACAACTCCTGGCCGCAATAGTACATACGGGAGTCTGACAGTATGGCGTGGAATTTATCAAAATGTATGTTTCTCAACAGTAACACGAAATTTCTGAGTAGCAATGTCGCACAGTGACAACCGACGTAAACACATTCTGACAAACGTATTTTCTTTGTTTCCACTGCTCTAAGTTTCAGCGATGCAATCGAACAGCAACAACAAAATGCCCATTAAACTTGTAAAGTACTTCATTGTACAACTCACTTTCTCTATGTTAAACAGAAACGCGAAACTAGATTCACATGGATTACATTGTAGTCCGAAATTTCAGTGGACAGCATTAAAATGAAAGTGACAACGCTAATATCATTTAGTGCAGTGTGATGCTGTGATCCACAAAAAAGTTGTGTAACTGATTCAAGTGTTGTTCTTTGCTCGAAGCTTCAGAGGAACGCTGCAAAATACCGGATGATGTATCGTATCAGACTTTCACCTTTCCTGTTGTTGGACATTTCGTAACCTAAACACTAACCCTTTTAGGACTTGGAAAAAGACCTATTGTGGCTACCACCATAAGATTTTATTAAGCTGTCATGTGGTTTATCATCCACCAAGGCATAAGTTTGTCCAGCGTGTTATAAGATGAGGCCATTGTGAGTGTGAGGCTAGGATTATAATCTGGAGACTACCTGAACAACGATGCACTTTTGGCAAGTGATCTCATCAGCGGCTTTCTGATCTCTCATTAGATTATACCTATCGCTTTCCACGTGCATTTACAGGGATAGGAATTTATTTGGAACTATACGACCAACCACTATCATGAAGAACTGACTTCTGTTTTGCTGGAAACTGGGTCGTGTTCTACAGCATCTAGACTGATCACATTACTGTCCACAAAGATCTGATCACATTACTATCCACAAAGATCATTAATTGTATTTGATCTTTCATTATCATTGAAGCTACTGTGTGCTCTTTCCTGCACAGATGATGTGTTTATGAATATACTTCCCGTTATTTCTCACTAAGGTGTCTGGATACCAATGGACGAACTAGGACCAGCACTACTGTTCATCACTACATAACTTCCAACATATACAATCAACTCTTCGAGTACAATATGCAAACTTGGTTCTTTCTGACATTCTGCAGACGATTTTCTTCAGCAGGGAGAAGTCAAAGATGGAATATAATAATCAACTGGTATGACTCGTTTCCTGTGACTTAGAAAATCGTTTACTATGTTGGGTAGTAATCATAAAGCCACAGACGCCTAGTGGTCTTGTGGTTTAGGCGCTCCAACAGGATGTGGCCCCTAAGGACTTAATTCTATGAGGAGATTATCGTTTACCGCTCACATATTGCCACCCAACAGTGGGCGACTGGTCACTCTCGCCTTTGGGAATAAGCCTATTCCTGGGCCTAATAGGGCAGTGAAGAATTGGATGAGGTGTGCATAACTCTCACAACGTTGTAATAATTTTGGAAATTGATTTTAATAAATGCCTGACGATTCAGTTCAATGCAAAGAAATCCGAAGCAAGCAATGAGTTAAAAGTAATATCAACGCTTTTGAGAATGCTACGGTGCTTAATACATGCGCTTATGGAGACATGAAGGTAATTCATGGCCATATGACTGCTGTTATCACTGAGGAGGGTTGGATGCTGCTGGAATGGTTAACAAGGCCTCCTGTTTAGCATCTGATGACCATAAGACTACCACCCATTGCTACCTGGTAGATGATGATAACGTCAGCACTCAGACGTACAGGCAACATCAAAAGTCCTGTCGCCTCTCCTGCCTCTCTTTCCACGGACTTAGGAAATCATTGTGATGGACCTGCAGCAAACAACGCTTACAACAATGATCTGAAGCCAAATGAAGTCATCAGTGTAGTGGTTGCGGACTGACCACACTGATTTTCAGGGCGCATGGAAAGAATGAAGGAAAGGTGACAACTCTTGATGCCGACTGTTCACCTTGGGCACATTATCCCTTTCCTTACGACGATGAAATTACATTATTTTTGCTATCATCAGACAATGTTATTTATCTTAGGAGTGGTTCCCACTCTAAAAGTTAAGGAGTCTCACCAGTTCTCTGGTCGCGAGAGAAATCTTAACTATACTCCTTTTATTCTAAATTGACCTAAAGTTGGCATCTCTCCATCTTGAATGATGAGTTGTAGCAAAGGAATTAAAATAGAATATGGTGCTAATCACGGAGAAGTGTTATAAAAAGAATGCTAAGCTGTAGTATCATCTTTTTTTCAGCCACAAAGCTACGTGAAATAAGTTGTAAGAGGAAAAAAAAAATCTAGATCATGTTTGAGTATAAGGAGCATAATTTATTCTTGCCACCGTCAAAACGATTATATTCAGCTTTGGGATCATGTCGTCTCTAAGTTAACGCCTTTACTAACAGAGTCCTCCTGCATGCCATAATCATTATCTGGCGATAGAATTAATGTATTTAATGACGAATACCTTATGCTATACTGGTTAATGGATATTGTTTTTAGCTTAATCAAAATGTGAGACTATACCTAAGATGAATAAAATAATCTAGTGAGATGGGGTGGGTGGAAGAGAGGGAAGACACGAATGCCATGGAAAGGATATGGGAATACAGATAGAAAGATACGCAGATGGAGGGAGGGAGAGGGAAAGGTAAAAAGAGATGGTGGGAGGTCAGGCCCCAATATTGATAGTCAATAAAGTCGTGGTTGCAGTGCTCTCTGTTACCCTACTCAAATTTCACCCTTTGGCAGCCATGCACAGAGTTTCTATTTTGCTTTAGTTCTCGTCAGACGTTTATATTTCGCATAAGGAAACTCGTGGCGGCAACAGGCTTAAAATTCATTTCAATTATCGTTGTTACCGAGATTTAAAAACTTTATGCTTTATCACACTTAGCCCCAGAGAATTACTGTAGTTCATGAGAATCCACTGCAGGCAATGAGTTAAAACAATGCTGACATACACATCAACCATTCAATCTTTGTTGCAATCCTTTACCATGGAACCACACGACACTCACACTCTCACTTGGTAACTAGTGATGGAACAGAGTATAACTGAACTGAAGTGGACTGGTTTATTATTTTTTTCAAGGAAGAAGGAACCGAAGGCCAAAGCCCTCAAACTGTTCACTCCAAGGAAAAAAAAAAAAAATCAACCAAATTCAAGATGTTATGAATCGCTGTCAACGATCTGTAACAAGCATGAAATAAAGCAACTGCAATAAACTGTGGCTCACCGGGATCTGGTTGTGAGTGACTTAAAACTGTCAAGAGTAGAGTCCATAGATCACTGCATACGACAGCTGAGGGACTGAATGTGACTAAATAATATCGTGTTCTGTTTTCTGAAGCCATCACGCTCCAGAGTGCAACTGCAAGCATTCCTTAAGAAAATATCTTGTCTTCAAACGTTTTCATGTAAATTTTCCTTTACATCATTGTGCTCCTTCACGCTGTTTCCTGACTCTGCGGCTGGAGAGATTGGGTGGGTGGCGGAATGGAAGGGAAGACTACTGGGATTTGGGAATAGGCCCTGAAGCCTTTGCCCAGAGTCAGATACGTATAAAAAAAAAATACTTTCACAAATACTCCGTCACAGTCAAGGGGCGGTCTTCTCGTGCGGTTAGGAAACTTACTAACACGTCTTCCTAAACGGTTTATTTCTGATTCTGCTCCTTTACTATCTTCTTGTGTTATTCATCCAATTTATGTCTATTTTAAAAGTATAAGAAGCAAGAAAGAGAATATTAATAGGTAGTTTGGAAAATAAATCGTTTAGGAAGAGATGCAAGGGAGCCTTCTTACCCTACGAGAAAACTGGCCACAGGGTCCAATGTCCATCCCGTGGCCAACCCGTAACCTGGTATAGATATCACTTTAACCAGACAAAGGGAACAAGGCTCGTGTGTTAATGTATTTACTGTAGATATTTCTTTAATGAAAGGACTTCGAGTTGGGTATATTTAAGCAACGTCAAGCTGTCTTCAGTAAAACAAGCGATGGTTGGGATTATGCAATTAAAAGATGCAAGAGTGGTCAGCATCCATTCACGTGGCGCGAGACTCTAAGCCGCGAGTTGAGTAAATGGAGTTTTAATGCAACTATATTTTGACTGTGAACATCAAGAGCGTGTAAGTGTAAACAATGATCAGCTGTCATACCAAAGAACTCAGGTGCTGAGAGAAAAACGAGGAAATAAATTAAACCAAACTGCGTGTAAACAAGGTAGCTACACCGATAGGGCAATGCATAAATATTCGCTAACGCAATATCCCCACACGAGAGCGGCCGTAAAACATCATGTATATTTTCTTTTCAACTTCCTCTTCCCTATATTTATGTGTAAGTATTACTGACTGAAGGCCATTTTATTCCTCGCTATCCATTCTTCTTCTTCTTCTTCTTTGTGTGCTTCCTTATCTTTTAGACTGTCTTTTTCTCCTCCTACTCCTCCAACCTATCAGCACTCTATTAATCTCCATTTTTTTTTTTTTAAGTGCTCGACTCTGGGCATAGGCTTCACAGCCTGCTCCCAAGGCCCAGTAGTCCTCCTACATATAATACACCTCTACGTGTCACCACTTCGGCGCTAACACCCACCGTCCATATTGAATACATGCTAGGGCTGTCGCATACAGGACTGGTGTATTGGTATTAGCGGGGGTATCTTTACGACATGTCGGCGGGTCTTCTGGTAGATTGGTAAAGTCTGCTTAACATGAAATTCAAATCCTTAAACTGTTCCCTGCCCCAGTGGGGATTTGAACTTGGGTCCGGTAGGACCGCAGGCCACCTCTCTACCGATTGAACCACCGCCTTCCCTTGCACCCACAGGGGCGGCCAAATGCAGTGTTTCTCCCTAACTGTGTTATTCACTCACTCACTCATTAAGTTACCGTACGATCTTAAAGGATAGAGTTTTAGGCTTAACTGGGGGGGAGGTGTTGGGAAAGCCAAACTTTGCGCAGTGGTAGACCTTCACCCAGATCAGGTTTGGGAAAAGTGAGTCCCCTGCTATCCCCCAGAGGGGGTGGCCACCGGGATTCCCGGCCAAAGCCGTTATGCAAAGGCATAGTTTCTTACCTAAGAACACGAAATTTTGCAGAGTAGCAGAGCTTCACCAGAACCAGATTCTTGGCAGGTTGGGACTCCCCCGCTCTCAAATCGGGAAGGCGGTCCCCACGGATGTCAACGAAGTATTTCGTTTTCCCCTTTGTAACATGAAATTCTACAAAGAGCTAGACATCCATCTGGACTAGGTTTTAGCCAGGTGGAACCCTTGGAGGTCATTCCTCCTCCTTTGATAATTATTACTTTCTTCTTATAATACTGCAGGAGTGGATGAAGCTATCAAAGGTGTCCTTTGTTTTGTTCCTTTTTTTCCCTTCTTCTCAGCTTTCTATTATATTTGCATTTTATTTTTCTCTCTCCTTTTCTTCTCTGCTACAAAGTTTCCCTCATCTCTTCTGTCACATTCTCTCTCCTTTCTCTTCCTTCCCACAGTCCCTATCGTGCTTCTCGCCTTCTCAGGTCTCTATCCACATGCCCGCGTAGGCTATGAATGCCAACGCCCACTAACCTACCCATCCCCTTCAGCCATCCCCCCCACCCCCGACTCGCATTACTACTTTTTTTCGTCCATAAATACTCCGAAATTAAATATAAAACACCTCCAGCTACCTGTAACAAATTGAAATAACTCCAAAAGGTATTTCTACATCATATTGGCAACCTGTAGCAACTATAAACAACCACTACTTCTACCACCAACCCTCAACCTCAACAAACACCCCCACTCACCCACAGCAACCCAGCTCCATCTACGACCTTCCAACTTCACGCAGCATCTACCCTCACATTGTCTGTACCCATCAGCATTCCATCCATTTATTCCTTTCATTCTATCACACCCACCCACCCTCCTCCATCTATGATTCTTAGCCCCTCCCAACACCACCATTACTCCTCCAGTACCCCTACCCCACTCGGCTCTCTCACCCTCCCCTCCCCACTCTCATCCCACAGCACAACCCCCTAGTGTCCACCCTGTCAGGTTCTCTCATTCTCCTCTCCCCACCCTTACCCCTCCCAACCCCTAGTCTCTCCTTTCCAAACACTCCTCCAGCACCCCGCCAGGCTCTCTCATTTTCCCCTTCCCACCCTAACCCTCCCAACACCATTCCTACCCTCCTCCCTCCCCAACCAAAGACTTATTTCTAGCACCCCTCCTGGTTTTCTTACCCTTTTCTCCCCGCCCCCACATCCCCTCCTTCCACGCCGTCTCCTCCCCAACCCAAGACACACCTCCATCACCCTTCCCAGCTCTTTCATCCTCACCTCTCAACCACCAAATAAAGTCCGTCCCAAGTGCCATATTCTCACTGATATGGGATGTTCCCTATATTCCGCGCCAGCCAACTTGCTCTTAGAACTGCACCTTCTCAGTCACCACCCAAGACTGAAGGAAAGTGTGGGTGAAGTTAACGAATATATATCAATATACTGCGTGACGCAGACCACTATTTGATCAGTAGGAAGAAAATGTATCAAAATAAAAGTGACAGTTGGGAGAAGATCTGAATCTACGGACAGCTGGCTGGCTCGTAGTTCAGCATCTGTTCTTACTTAATCTGTCTTACGTAAGGCAGGCTTATTTTTTCATTTTCATGTATGCTTTTACGGAATGTTGATATTTAACGGTAAACACGTACAAAATGGCAGCCCAAAATGTGTGGTTAGCAGGTCTACTGATACTGGGTGTGGTGAGGTGGCAGACCGGTGTGACGAGCAGCGAACCAGAACGTATACCTTATGAGGCTAGACCTGCTGCTTGGCCGTACATGGACACAGCCTGCCTCTTGCCCCGGGCTGGACTGGTCTTTAGGAAGGGGGAAGGGGACAAGGGGGGAGGGTAGGCAGGAAGAGTGATAGGAATGTCGGAGAGAGGAGGAAATTCGCAAGGAAGAGAGGAGATAGGATAAGAGAAATTATGTAAGGTAATAAGTTTAAGTGGAGGTACTCACAATACACTCACTCAATATATCGCTATCTACAGGTGACTATAGACAAAGAGACAGGCCAAATGGTTTTCAGTAATACAAGATACCATTTACTACGATGGGTGGTAACCATATAACCAACAAATGGATGCCTGGTGGTGTAGTGGGTTAGGTATCATACTCTGACCCCACTCTGACCAATTCAAGGAAAGGTTTGGGCTTACTACTCATGTAATTCTTCGAGAGGGGAGACTGGTCACTCGGCTTAACTGCATAGAGTTAGTAACCTACATCCGATTCCCTATGCTCCTGAAGAGATAATATAAGTTTGGATGATGGATGGATTAATGGACAGATGGATAGAGTAGGAGGGAGATTGGATGGATGGGTGGCAAAGAAGGACAGGTGTGGAGTAAACGAGAAGGGAGAGGTGGAAAGCATGTCTGAAGGAGGAAAGGAGTGGGGGAGGAATGAGAGGACGGGTGTTAGTGGCTATGAAGAAATGAAGGAAAATGAGAGACAGTGACGAGGAGAAGGTAGTTGGCAGTGACAGTCTGTAATGGAGAGGTTTAGTTGTGGATGTGATGAAAGAGGGAGGGGCGAGAAGAAAATTCTGTGTGTGTGTGTGTGTGTGTGTGTGTGTGTGTGTGTGTGTGTGTGTGTGTGTGTGTGTGTGTGTGTGTGTGCTCATGTTTCCCCTCCTGTGTGTGTGTGCTCATAAGATTTTCCTTCTACCAACACCACGCCTCACCGTCAGCCAACAGATGAGCATTAAGTTCCGGCTCGTGACGTCTGAACCATAAAGAAAACAGTATCCCGGAGCTTCTACGGCCATTCATATACAGGTAATCGAACACTACCCTATACGCACCCCATATACACAGGAGACTAATTTATGGAGCTTCAAGTGGCCAACTGGTCATTACAGTAGACAGTCTCATTGCCTTTGTGTGCCTCTCTTGACCAAAGATTATTTAGCTACTGTTTGAGGGATGAGGATGAAGAAGTGAAAACGGAGCTAGAAGGAAAAAGGACAGGGGGAGAGTGAGGTATGGCAGGGAGATAGTAAGTGAGGGAGCTGGAGGAGGAGGAGGAGGGAGAGAAAAAGGTAGGAAGAAGAGAGGAAGTAAGTGTCATAGAGGGAAGAACTGCGTAGGGTAATTAGGAAGTGAGTGGAGGAACAAGGAGGAAGAGAGGCAAATGTATAAGGTGTATATAAACTGAGGAAGAACTAGGGTGGAGAAGCGAAGAACCGAGAGAAAAAAACAAAAACAAATAGAGACGTACAATAAAGACTGTGTAATTTTCTGTTATGAAATTATGGACTCCAGTAACCTAATTGTGACAAAGAACTAGATTACATATGTGAGGAAACGAGAGAACAAAAGAACACTCTCCCATCCACTTGTTCCTCGGTCGTATTAGCTGCTCTGAATAGGGAAGAACACTAAAGATACGTGTGAATGGAAGCTATAATATGGGACTTTATACTGGAAAAAAAAATATCGAAAATATATAGAAAGTGAGATACGAGGAAGAAACATGTGAAAGGGATGGGTTACAAGAGTTAAATATCTGTCAGCGTGAAGTACTTGAAGGTGTGGTGGTTGTGTGGTATGAGGGCAAAGTTAGTGATATTTGCGGCTATGGTGGTGGTGGTAAAGTCAGGCAACTTGCGATGGTGTTTCAGTTTGTGGTTGACTGTGGCGTGGTGGAGGTAGTAAAGTTTGGTGGTTGTAGGTGGTGAAAGCTTGACTGTTTGGTTGCCTGTGGTTGTGGCAGAGTAAGTATGAATGTATGGTTATGGTGTGTGTGGTGAGGGATTGTGATGAGGACTAAATGAATCAGTGTTAGGTAACTTTGTGTTTTATAATTGCTGGGGCTTTGATTTAACTGCAGTCCGTTGCCTCATCTCAATTCACTTTCCATTAAGCAATCTCTCAAACGGAAATGTAAATCTTCACCCCATCCTTATCCACCTACCGGCATAAACAGGGTGGGTCAACAGTCAGGATACAGTTTGAAATATCATGACACCTATAAAACATGCCCTGGTTCTTGTCCCACCCTGTATATACTCTTTTACCTTTCGACAGATGCCGGTAATTCTATTCCTTTATAAAACAAAATAAACTTCTTTCTTACTTGAAAATTATCATGGGAGATCTTAAATACGGCATGGTTATCCTGTTTGCTTTTTTCTTGTTGTATTCTGATTCAAACAGAACAGATACCATTCACAAATACTAGACCATCATAAGAATCAAATGGTTTGTTTTTTTAGCTACCTGATTTTTTGGTCTACCTCTCGACCTCCATCCATTTCACTATCAAGTACTGATTCTGCAGATTAACATTAAATTAAATTTAAAAGTAACGAACTTTGTATGCAAATATACCCATCAATAATACTGAATTCAGTTAAATATATTCAGATCGCATGAATCTTCAAGTAAAACCAATAAATACCATGGTTTTGTTCAGTGAGGCAGGAACACATACACTCGCCTAATTACACATTAAAAAGAATTAAAGCGGTAAACTCTCCATATACAACTGAACCATCACCTTCCCCCTCCCACCTCCACCCAACACACATACTGTATATAAGCAAAGCGCCAAGACACATACAATACCCGGAATAATGCAGTGCATTACAACACAACACAACGTAAAGTAACACCACACACACACACACACACACACACACACACACACACACACACACACACACACACACACACACACACAGTTCATTAGTGTGATTCTTACACAAAAATTCTCTTGTATAGTATTGACTTCAGGCAAGATTATTCAAACGGATGAATTAAAACCATATGCCTGAACCCCTGTCTCACTGCAACACAGGCACACGTTTTGATACTCGGGTATACAATATTCAAATCTTTCACCCTGCTCCAGTCCGTACGGCAGTGACGGGACAGTGACTTGCCTGGCCACTGGCAGATGAGAGGTTGACTCTTGTGTTTCTGTCAGCTGAAGGAGAGAGGTGCCTTCACGTGGTTGCACCGATATAACCAGAGAGCTTCGCTTCCCGATTATATAAACGCACCTCTACTTCCCTCCTATCTGCCTAAAGAAACACGGTGGACGACAAGAAAACAGCAGTTTCAGCCTGCAGTCCACCGGGTTGCGTCCAGACGATCCTGGAGCAGTAATAATAACAGCAGGAAGAAAAACATCCTGGTCCTCCAGCATTTCACATCTTCCTCCTCATCTTTCTCCTGCTCCTGCTCCTCCTCCTCCTCCTCCTCCTTCTCCTCGTCCTCCACCTCCTCCTCCTCCACCTCCTCCTCCTCCACCTCATCATCATCATCATCATCATCATCATCATCAATTAATCAATCAATCAATCAATCCACCGCCATCATATTCATCATCAGTCAATCAATTCGCTGCCATCATCATCAAATTCCTGCCATCATCATCATCATCATATTCCTGCCATTATCATCATCATCATCATCAAATTCTTCCTACTAATCCTCCCCTCCCCGTATCGTTTCTACTCCTTTCATCCCCTCCCCACTTTGTGTAACCTCCCCCCCCCCCTCCTAGCCAGCACGAGGGCCCCGGTACAGCAGGGAGCCGCACTGAACCTGCTGGGACCGACTCATACCTGATGGTCAGCAAACGAGTAGAACCCAGGCTGTCTCAACCAACTGCTGCCACTCTGTCGTTCCTTCCCCATCTCCTTTACCACTCACCTTTACTTACCTCTCTATTTCCCTTATCCGTGTCACCAACAAGCATTTCTTAAATTGAATATAGCCTAACTATTTTTGGGATAGCATGAATGGAGGATGAAAGGTGTGCGAGAGTTTCCAGGGGGTTCTTTAAGCGCTGGTGAAAAATTAATATAGAGTATATCAATTTTCGAGCATAAAGCTTGAGGCGATACTGAGAACTGAGAAACTAGTTGCCATAAGACATTCACACCATGCACACCCAACCATAATACTGACTGTCATAACTAAAATTACGCTTAAATTAGCAAATTGTTGTACCGGTGTATTTACGCTTCCTTGTGTGACAAAACAAGTACCATTTTAATAATTTTACAACAGCTAGTGTGTTTCTATTCTGTAATGAGTTAGTGTCGCAATACCATTCCTTATTTAGTACCTCAGTACGGAGAGTACTGGTCAATGATCTGATAACTCAACAGGTACATGATAAGAAAGCTTGAGAACCGCTGCCCTTGATAACTAGTGTAACTTTTGTGAGATTATCTCTCTCTCTAAGAAAAAAAAAAACACTTATCCCTGGAGCCACATGCAATTTTGCATAGTGGGAAAAGAAGTATGAGTATTAAATCGATTCCCATATTAGTGCACCAATATTTAATAACTGTTATTAACAATTTGTAATGTCAGAGGAGGTTTCACCAAAGCTGAATGGAACTGCCCAGATAGGTTGCCAGAATAACACACGAAACACATCGCCATTCCTGTGGAATGACCAACCGAGTTTCTTTTCTACCCATTCAAGAAGTGGTTTTCGCATTTTTATATATTATTCTGAACCACTCCAGACCAATATACTCGACTTAAGGAACTCTCTATTCCTCGATCAAACGTTTTAAGGGTGACGTTGGGTTTAGTAATTAATCCTAGTTAATGACCAATAAGTATCTTCAGCTTAGGAACACTACGATTCATCAAAAAAGTCCCGATTCTCTCACTGTTAATGGTTTCTGATGCGTAATTAACCAGCTACTGTGGCTTCTTAGCAAAATCATGACATCCAAAGCTCACCATTAAGTAGTAGTAGTAGTAGTTATTCCCTAGGCAGTCTGGCCGAACATCCCCGAGTCCCTTAGGGAGGCCACTGTGGCCGAGACCAGGGAGTTTCCCACAGAGCTCTCAAGAGAGTGTATGTTGTGTTGTTGGCGTAGGTGATTGTGTGCAATGCAGTCTTCCATGATGTGCTTAATAGTATGAGGTGCTGGCTGTTGCATCCTAGACAGGCATCAGCAACGGAGTCATCCAGCCTCTTCTGGTAGCTTAAGAGGGCTGGATGAAGCCCATCTCCAGCCTGGCCCAGGTGGACCCTGTCCTCACGAGGGCGATAGGATTCAGAAGAGGTGGATGTCAGGAGGCCGTGCATGCAGCTGTGTGTTGCCTTTAAATGACTGAATACTGAGCGGCGAGTGATCTGAGTGTGGATATGCTTCTGGAAGCTAGGTCTGAGGTGGGCGAGGGGAGAGATGACGAGTATTTGTGTATGGTATCGTGTGCTGGGTGTTGTTTTGATGTTCCTTGGTGTGGGTGGATGTGCTGCCATGTAATATAGTGGATGTTGTGTGGGTTTGTGTGGAGGCTGCAGCCAAGAAACTGGGTGCCTCTCATGTCTACAGTAGGTGATCCTTGACTTTGAGGACTTTGGTTTCTTGATGTAGATGGTCTGTAGGTGTAGTAGCTGTGCAGCCTGTGATTATTCTTAGGGCCTTGTTCTGTATGGTCTGTAGAGTGTTGTAGTGTGTTTTGGTGAGGTTAGAAGCTCAAGGCAGGGCTTGCATAATTCATCACTGAACGTATGTATTGTTTGTATACTGTGGTGGTGGTTTTCTTGTTGTGTCCGAATGTTGTATGGACAAGTGACCTCAAAGCATTGAGTCTTGGTGTAATTTTATTTTCAATGTTTGTGATGTGTTGTTTAAATGACATTGATGTATTGTATGTTACACCAAGGATTTTGGGTGTGTGTGTGTGTGTGTGGTAGGGGAGTGTTGTTTATGGTGAGGTGTGGGATGTGACTGTGTTCTGCTGTCCAGTTTGTGAGAAGGGTCACTGTGGATTTGGCTGGGGCTATTTTGAGCCTGTTTGTGGTGAACCATTCGTGTAGTGTGTTGAGGTAAGGTTGAATGATGTGTGCAGCTGTGTTTGCATTTTGTTGCGTACATGTAAGTGTTTTATCATCTGCATAGGAAGCTATGTGTATCTGTGGTGTGTGGGGTGTGGGTATGTCGTGCATGTATAGGTTAAGGAGTGTAGGGGACAAAACAGATCCTTGGGGGATGCCGTTTGTGAAGTTTCTGATGTTAGAAGACTGACCGGCAAATGTTAACGTGTGCACATCTGCCTGCTAAGTAGTTTGCCAGCCATCTTTTTGTGTTATTGTGCATGTTTGTGTTGAGTATTTTGTTTGTGAGGTTGTGACGGGGGATGGCATCAAAAGCTTTGCTAATGTCTAGTGTGATTAGGAATGTTCTGTGTGGTGGCCTAGCTGAATTCATGCCATCCAAAACTCTCTATGTAAGGTCTGTAAGAAGGGTGTTTGTGGAGTGTAGTGGCCTAAAGCCATGTTGTGACCGGGCTAGGGGAATGTGAGGTGTTACTAGTTGTAGTACCAGTCGTTCAGTGACTTTAGAGGGGGTGCAGAGGAGTGTGATGGGGCGGTGTGAGGAGGGTAACGCAGGGTCTTTGTTGGGTTTAGGGATAGTTATGACAATGCCATGCGTCCAGATGTTGGGTATTATGTTGTGTGAGTAGCTGTAGTTTGATATGTTGGTGAATGCTTGTATGCCTTGTGGTCCAAGGTGTTTCAGGTGAATGTTGCTTATGTTGTCTGGTCCACAGGCAGATGAGTGCTTGAGGTTGTTATCGATGACCTGGAGCGGTGGCGTCTCCGTCGTGGGTTTACCCCCCAGAGGCTGTGGATGAGAAGAGGAGGACAGCATAGGGGCCAAATCACCGCAAGCCCCCCCGGTCCCTCACGGGGCTCGAGTACCTGGCAGTGGCTTCGGTCGCCCGGGCAAGTACCTCACCATTAAGTTAAAAGTTTTTGTACGAATTTTTTGTTTTAAAAATAATCTGCCTTTTACCAGTTGAGATAAATATGGATACTGGCACGACTAATATTTAAGGTTTTACTGATGCCCCTGTTTATTGGGAGCTGGTGTGAACTGTCTATCTTCTCTCCCCACTACACAGGCACTCCTGTACACCACGTCAGTTACACTGAGCTGACTGGACCCACCCTGTGTTGTGGAGTGTCGGTGTGGCTGAGGTGACGGCAAGGTGATGTCAGGGAAGTTCACCTCCCCCTCAGCAAACATAGACACACAAAACAGATAACAAAACAACATATAAAGGTTCAGTGGAAGGTGTGTGTGTGTGTGTGTGTGTGTGTGTGTGTGTGTGTGTGTGTGTGTGTGTATGTGTGTGTGTGTGTGTGTGTGTGTGTGTGTGTGTGTGTGTGTGTGTGTGTGTGTGTGTGTGTGTGTGTGTGTGTGTGTGTGTGTGTGTGCATAAGAAATGGGTGGGAGATGGTGATGGTGGTGGCAGCGGTATTATGAATAATAACAAAATGACGAAGGCAACAGTTATGGTGATCTTATGAAGCAAACACTTGTAGCAGAATGGTGGTGGTGGCTGTGGTAGTGTGGTGGTACTGTAGGTGTAAATGTGGTTGAATGGTAATGATGCCGAGCTAAGTGCTGGACTAGGTTGTGATTATAACACCACTATTGCCTGGTGCTGCAGTAGTGGAGGTGGTATTGGTAAAGCAGTTAGCTTTATGAAATGCTGGTACAGCTGTGAAACCCAACAGTGAGGTTATTTTGGTGATGGTATTGCTTGTGTTGACAAAAGCTGTGTCGGTAATGGTGGTCGCGGTGGTGGTGGTGATACTGTGAGAAATTCAGCAGAGAGTCAATGTAACAGTTAAGCTGCAACAATATCATTAAAATGTGGCAGTCACTCAATGGTTAATAATAAACCCCCTCCCCACCCTTTTGGCCGCCTCAATGCCAAATGGTTGCTGGCACAGGTGGATGCAGGCCACGAGCTTTGCATCACATTAATGCACATACGTGGCCCTATTGGACACGGGTGGGTGCAGGTGAGAACTTCTTTGAGTCCATGGCCACAACCTCACAGGCCAGTAAGCATTGATGTAAGGTAGATTCGGCCAAAGAGAGGGGCTGTCAGACTGTGACGTCCAAATGGTAGCAGCAACGCTGCTGGGTCATCAAAGCAAGGATTAGCAGACCACCTCAGAATGGCACCCAGTGTCGCCAACAGCCAACAGTAACAGGACTAACAGGCCACACCTCATATATGTGACCCTGGGTGCGACAACGTCTGAATATCCAAACGACATGTATCTTTATCTGGCTCTACCGCTGTTTGTCATTCTCTGTCTTGTTATGTGTGTTTAGACTACTTCTGGCGCTCACTTTACTGACTTTTTGTGTTGTCTGCTTGCCTCTGAATATGTTAAATCCTAAATTTCTCATTCTGCTTATCTGTCTGTCTGTCGCTTGAACACCTAGTTCCCACAAACTACTCCAGTCCCTTATACCACAACAGTCGATTCATCTAACATGAGAAAAAAAAATCACGCGTAAAATCTGTA
>NC_136960.1:14291807-14364039 GCF_032717465.1 Coenobita brevimanus | reverse complement strand
AGAAATTGCCAAAATGAAGTGGATTGAAGGAAATTGACCACATAGTATGACACATACACAAATACATCCACTTATAAAACATAGGTAAGTAGGCCTTTCTACACCTACACTTAGAACGCAGACAAAAATTAACCCAAAGATGTCAGGACTCTAAAATATCTTAATGCATCATAGCTAGCAACATACATATATAGTCTAGAGGTTAGGTCAATGTCAAACCTAGGGGCCAAAAGGAAAATGACGTTAGCACCTCTTCAGAATGTTTCATATCAGTTAACGATAGCCCACGAACAGCGCTCTCGTGACCATACACACACATACACACATACACACACACAGGCTTCTAGAACATTTCAGCACAACAGTATAGCACACGTGACACGGCCCTGCTAAACAGGAGAATGTGAGGAATCTGAGCGCAGATGGGGACTGGCCATAGAACCTGCAGGTAGTGGAGAGAGCAAATAAGAAAAAGGGGCCTGACTAGACTTAGTAACTATATTAAGTCCCTGTATAATACATGCCACGCTGCTCAACTTAGACTGTTTCTTGAAGATAATAAATCAAGAATCAACTCCCTGTATTCATCTTTAACTCCTCCTGCTCATCAAATTCACCAAAATAACTTTAACCAAAACTCAAGACTCGCCCATTACAAGATTAAAGGGTTGCATATATATAAATGTTGGCTACGAAGTTTCAACATTGACATTGCAGCTGCCTCTCCAAATTCTCCTAGAGGATCATGTTCACCCAGTCCAAGATTGGCAGCACAGAGTCCTGGCCCAGCCCAGACGGAGGGTACATTAGAGGTTGCTGTACAGCCTCAGGAGGCATTATCAGGAGCAACAACAAACACAGGAAATACAAGTAATGAGAATTTAGATGGGTGAGATGTCACTAGAGCTGGGAAATCTGAAAAGCTTGAAAAAAGAGAGCTACAGCAAGCAGAGGGAGGAACTCCAACATTTAACCTTGTTGATGCCCTGGGCAATGTTGTTGAACAGACTATTCGCACGATGACAGAGGTTTTGACCGAACAGTTGCAACAAAACGGTGAAGAGCCAAGTAAACCCGCGCATTCATCCGAGCCAACCAAGACTCAGGCTGCATCAGAATCTTCTCTCCCTCCTCTCAGGAAATTGAGCAGCAGCAGAAAAAGAAAGGACCTCAATAAGAAAGGTTAGGCAGACGAGGAGAACCCAAACCCCTACCAAAAGGTTTAGGGGAAAATGCAGACATTGATGATACTTTAATGGGAGAGAACATCTTGCGTGACCTTTATGATAAATATACAGATCAGTGTGTTGGGTGTGGAGTGGGTGTGCTTTTGCCTAATCTAATGCTACACCATACTGAAGCCCACTCCAATGCTGTTGTGTCATGCACATGTGGATCTTTCCAGGGAAGTTTTTATGCATTTTTAGTTCATTCTTTCCACTGGTCTCACCTACCTAGTGAAGCAAGACATTTCAAATAACTTTGAAGGCTTTTATTCATACACATAAAAAAATTGTTGGCTCAAGAATGTTTTGTAGTTGATGGCGATGATGATGACACAGAGGCATTTGAAAGATTTGCCTCAGATGACATTGTTCCCTGTAGTACCCATGCAGCCAGTAGTGTCAGCTTTCATTTGTCAGAAAAAAAAAAAAGAATACCGGTACTGGTATTAATTACAGTTTGCATAATGTTAGCAGTACCATTTGTGGTGGAAATAAAAGTGAATTTTTCGGAGAAGTATGCAAAAGATGTCAGCTCCTGTTTAGTACATGTGAAGAAACTGTTCTGCGTATTCATGTTGGCCACAGACGGATATATGAATGCTTTTAGGATGAGGGTCAGTGTGGGTAATCGTCTTTACTTCCAAAAAAAGTAAAGACGATATCTGCAGAATGACAACTTACCTACAATAGATCAGTCTTGTCGAAGAGTATGACCAAAAAAGACAAGAGAATAGGACAAGGATTGCAAAGAACGTACCGGAAAATAGGACATAGCCGTTAATAGGACGCTGTTCGAGTCCGCGGGTGGATCAGAAGGATGTTGATCATGTTGTGGGTAATTTGCATATCAATGGTTGCTTGTGGTGTCATGGGGGGTACCATGTTATACCAGTTCCTCCCTCCATCTCCTCTCCGACTGTCTCTTCGTCGTTTTTCTTCATATCTCCCCCTTCTTTATCTTCCAGTCCCTCCCCTCCCTGTTTCCCTCTACCTGATTTATCTCTCAGTCTTTTTCTTTCCCTGTCTCTCCCTCTAACTTGTCTTCCAGCTCACCCCTTCATCTTTTCTACCTCTTCTCTGTATATCCAAGTCTTTTTCCTCAATCTCTCTCCCTCTTATTTTTCAAACCCTCCCCTCTTTCTCTCCCCCTTTCTACATCTCTGTCGTTTTACTCAATGTCCCCCCTTTTCTTCCAACCATTCCCCGACATTTCTCTTCTCTCTATATCTCAGTGGTTCTCACTATTTTCCTCTATACATATCCCTCAGCCTCTCCTCCGATCTCTCCCTCTGTCACTATCTCCCAGTCGCTTTCCATCTCTCTCCATATACTCATCTTCCAGCCCCAATCCTCTATTTCTCCTTCTCTCCTTGTCTGGCGTATGCGTATATTGATTTAGACATTTTTCTGCTTCGTCTTTTTCTTGCGTGCCAGTCGGTTTTCATCTCTGTCTGTCTGTCTGTCTGTCTGTCTGTCTGTCTCTCTCTCTCTCTCTCTCTCTCTCTCTCTCTCTCTCTCTCTTTCATGCATGTATTTATGTATGTAGCACCTGTCTCGCTCTTACTTCTCTCCAAACAGGCATACTTAGAGAGAGAGAGTGAGAGATTAACAAACAGATAAGGCAGAGAACAAACAGTATTCGACGGTAAAACATGCAGGTAGAGACAGAGGGAGACAGTTGGGATGGGCAGACAGACAGGCAACGAGACAGACTGACGTAGAAGGTACTGGATAGTGAGAGAGACAGAAGAAAGTACAGATAAGGCTGAGAGAGACAAGGTTCGAGAGCCATGAGTCCAAGAAGAGATTGAGGCAGTTGGATTGGACAGAAAAACAGACAGACAGACAACGAGACAGCAACAGGAACGGGATTGATGGTAACCTAAATGGAAATGCAATAGAACATTCTGTATAAAGTGCAGTAAGATTAAAGAGTTTAGTTTTAAAGGGTCATCATCATCATCATCATCATCATCATCATCATCATCATCCAATCCTGCGGTCCCATGAGAAGCGTAGGAGCCCGAGGCTAGACAAGTTGGTCCTGACATTTAAGATGAGAGTGACCAGCCTCACTCATCCCTGAGTGGCATTACGTGAGCAGTAAACCCCAACCATCTCTTGGATATAAACCTTCATCGGCTTAGTCCGATTGGAGCTCCGTAATTACCCACTAAACCACCAGGCGCCAAAATTTGGTTATATGGTTACCACCCAGTGTAGTAAATGGTTTCTGGTGTACAAGAAACCATTTGGCTTGTCACTCATTGTAGAGTCACCCGCAGGCAGAAGGAAGAGGAAAGAAAGACAGAAGAGGGAGTGTAAAGTCACTCGTTGGCAGAGGGACGAGGGAAGAATGAAGGAAAGAAAGACAGGAGACGATGGAAGGAAAGAAAGACAGGAGACGATGGAAGGAAAGAAGGATGGAGGTGAGGAAAGGGCAGACAACCAAGGGCAGCATTACAGCAAGTGAGTGGATGGTGAGCGCCCCCATCTACCACATAGGTAATACAGTAGTTGTTGTAGATTCGGGCGGCCACCATCCACTCAATCGATGTAGTGCAAACTTCAGGTAACTCTATATTCAGTGACTAGCAAAATGTTTCATTTTACTCCAGGATGCCATTTAATACGTCACCTGGGAAACATACTCGTATAAGCAAATGATCATCTGATTGCCTCTGCTAATAAAGTTGGAGGAGGTTATATTTTCACCTGTGTTTGTACGTTTGTCCATCAGACACCCGGTATCTCATAAAGTAATTGATGGATTTAAGTGAAATATTGTGGAAATGTAGGTTATGTGCCATGGAAATGTTATTTTTTTTTTTTAATCAGAGCTTTCTGGTATAGGTATCGGGGGAGGTATGTACTCTCAGAGTGTGCATAACTTGTAAAATGCGTAAAGGATCCCTGTTCGGATGATGTACGTACGTTAGGGTTTCCATCTGAGGTGTGGTTGGGGTTCAGTGCTCACATAATACCACTGATGGGTGAGCGAGGCTGATCAACTTTGCCTCATATGCCTGGACTGAGTACTCTGGACTCGGACTCTTGCTGTCCTGATGGAGCAAAAAGGGAATAGATGATAGATAGATGGCTCGATAGACAGACAGGTAGCCTAAATACATTTTGTCCATTAAATGTTTTATTTTGCAGTTTTTGTGATGAATATTCCACTGAATAAACAGCTCTGCTCCATCTCGCTTCATCTTTTTCTTTTTGTGGTATATTTCTCTACGCTACTTTTGTAAAAATCCTCCTCCTCCTCCTTCTCCTCCTCCCGATATCCCGTAGCAAACTCTGTCTGGGTCCACAGTAGACACTAGAGTCTAGACCTTTCACTACGAGTTTTAGGAGTTCAGTTATATCCACTGCACTCTCTCTCTCTCTCTCTCTCTCTCTCTCACACACACACACACACACACACACACACACACACACACACACACACACACACACACACACACACACACACACACACACACACACACACACACACACACACATACACACATGCAGATAGATAGCTATACCCCATTCACTTATGCCAGTGACGAGGAGCCCAGAAACGGTTTGAAGGTTGCTGCTGATTGGCTGATACAATATTGTACTAGGCGTGGCGGGGGACAGTGAGGTGTTGTCGATCAGTTTGACTACGGTGTTCCCCGGTGCTTCACACAGTTCACCCGGAATGTACATTATTTGTTTTTTATGACATCCTTACATTACATACACTGCAGTGTACCGATGACAGTCACTGCCATACAGCAAGGCCTGAGGAGTGCCGTGAACAATGGATACGGGATGGTGCGGTTACGACCTCTGTCCCCCTCAGTCTGTACTACAGGTGCGGCGAGCGTTCGACCCATGGTTCATAGTTACACTGCTATCCCACCAACCTCCTACCAACCCTACCACCCCACTTTAACCACGTTGTGTTGGCCAATCATGGGCGTCCATTCATTTGCCCCAAATGACTGAGTTAAGTAAATAACCTATACACAGGTAGACAGAGGGAGAGATAATGTGTACCGGTACTCTTTTATTGAAGCTTTGTCAGGCTGTGTTCTTCAATCAACTGTTTATATGGCCAGTGTTTCCCTAACTGTAGATTTTCCTTGACAGAAAATAATTTCCTTCTGCGGTAACGAGAGCTTGTAAAATGCGTGAGTGATTGAGCATTATTATTTAGTATGTTTTTGCATCTTAGAAATATTGATGGATTAAGACATATTCTTCATTAATTGCAGCGCCTACAGATGGAGAAGCCAGGCCCAGGGGAAAGGAGGAGGTTGAGGGGTGGAGAAAAGAAAGAAGAAGGATTTTTTATTCCAGCCCACCTCTTGCCCTTTTTTTTTTATCTTGAGGTCCTAAGAACGAAGGTCTTTCTGCTCCAGTCCACCTCATCACCTTATTTCTTACCTTCATTCCCTAAGAACGAACCGAAGCTATTTCTTATCTTCATTCCCCAACTTCTTCACACCACCTGTTTCCGTCCCCGGTGCCTCACTGAAAGGCTTCACAGTCAGTGATTGATGCAGTTAATGAGGTAACATATAAACACGTTGAGCCATTCTAGTCAGTCCCAGTGACGCTTACGCACGTCACCATCAGTAGTTACATAAACAGTGTGGGCCATTATTTCCCACCAACAGAGTACAGTCTCACTCAGTAATTGTTCATTTGCACTTTGCGGCCCCAGACTAATGAAACTCATATCTTTTTTTTTTTTTTTTTTTTTTTTTAGTTAAGCAAGATTTCTCTCTGTTTATAAACGGCTACGAAACGATGCAAAGAAACAGTTAAAGCGAGGAGTCCGACCCATTTGATTATTGTAGATTAGGTTAGCAAGAGTTTGGACATGATTCGGGACTGTTTTCTGGATCTATCGACCGGATCTATACGTATGTTGGTATAACCCCATCCACACTATAGCCTCAGTGCCCCACAACAGGCCATATGGCACTGTGCAGCGATGAGTGGAAATTCGCCAGCAGCCTTGTGCTCTACATATTTCTCATTACTCCCCAAACGACAGAGATTATCCATCCATCTCATACACTTTTCTTTGTGATTCATATTATCATATAAAAATAGTTCATGTAACACATTTCATTGCCACAACCGGCAGAGAATTGTACACGGTTTGCAGTCACCGATATTTTACCCAGTTTCTTCCTGGAAATACTATATGGCTGCCATCTGATGTGATCAGAGCGCCTGGGTGGTCGACTTGAAATAAAGTATTCAGTTCGCCAACACTTTTTTGTTTCCCTCCTGTTATCCAGTGTGAGAGCCGAAACGTGAGGAAGAGTGTGTGTAGGGGGAAGGAGATGTGTGATGGTGTACTTTGTACTCCCTCTGTCACAGACGACGTGAGGAACGTTTTGTGTGTGTGTGTGTGTGTGTGTGTGTGTGTGTGTGTGTGTGTGTGTGTTGGGGGGGGGTATTTGGGCGTGTTGAGAAGGATTGGTGGGTGGTTGTGGTGGTGGTGGTGGTGGTGGCGGTGACGTATCCAACACTCCCTCCAACACACTCTTAGTACACCTTGCAGCTGGATCCACACATTTTGGCGTGGGATGTGTGGTGGCGCATCCCTCCAGCACACATCATCATCCATCTTTTACCTGTTCCCACACCGGCTACAGTGGACTGGATGCACTGCACTTTTCGGAAGGTGCAAAAAGAGGTGAGGTGTGACATATATTTCTGAATTACATCTGGTTGCGTTGTATGATTCCCGGATTTTACAAAATTTATGCGTTTTGAACTTATTTGTATATTGTACATTATTAATAATGATATTTACTGTGCATGTTACAATATAAATATTACATGTGATTAGCTACTTGAATAATGTGAAGTGTGGTATTGCCCAACCCTGGAAATTCCATTCATTGAGTGCCAGTTTTGTATATTCAGGTAATTATGAAACAAGCGCTTTACGGCCATATCGGGTGGCTCAGCACTTGCTCAAATGAGAGCTAATTCTGGATCGCTCTTCGCCTTCTTTGACACCAACGATTTACGCGTCAGAGCAGGAGGAAATGCTGCGCTGCCCAGTAGTTTGCTCCTGCAGGCAGTGGGAACAATTAGGGGTCAAAACGCTCCATTGGAAAATTTCAGTAAACCTGAAACTGAAACGGCACAATCGGTGACCCAGTTGCAAGCATCCTGCCAAGTTTCATCAAAATCATTTTTCCAGATTTGACTGCGCAACACACACACACACACACACACACACACACACACACACACACACACACACACACACACACACACACACACACACACACACACACGATTATAATATATTAAATGACGTACCCTGCACTTCCTCATGCTCATCGCCGACACTGGATACAACAAAGATAAATAAAAAGTGTTGCGAGCTGAATACTTAATTGCAGCTGGACCACACACGGTCTCTGATCACGCCAGATTCCAAAAATCTACTGTTTCCAGGAAGTTGGACGAAGGCTATATATTCACCCGTGCCTGTTTGTCTGTTTGTGTACTGGATATATCGGTGAAATCTTGTATATTGGTGGGCAGTGGATCAAGTTGTTGATTGGATTTTAAGGTGGACCTGGAAGTAGGAACTAGAAAGACATTCAGTAGAGCGCGTACCTCCACCAAGGCCCAACAGCCCCCCTATAAAAAGCATATTTAAATCCGCTAGATCCGGAATTTTATGTGGATCCGCTCCAAATTGTACACATTCGCAGATACCAGCATCCTAAATATGCCTGATTTTTTTTTTTTTTTTTTTAAATGATCCATGCAATATTCACTGAAAAATTTACGAAAATGTCGAAAAACACCCAATCTCGCAATGTTAGAGAAAGTGAAAAAAAAAAAAAAATCCTGGATCCGCACCTTTATCCTGATCCGCACCAAAATTTAATGGAGAGTGTTTTGGGCCAAGGCCCATTCTTCTACCAAGTTTCATGGAAATCCGTCCGGTTGTTTTTGTGCAATCTTGGTCACAGACCAACCAACCAACCAACAAACAAATGGACAGGGGTGAAAACATAACCTACATGGCGGAGATAATAAATGATAAATTTTATTGGCGTTTGCGGAGGTATGCACTCTCTGATAATGTGTAACAGGGCAGACTAAGACCATACAACTAAGTGGTTATAGAAAAGTTTTCGTCTGGTAGGAGAGAGGTATTGCAACAGTAATTAATAAATTTTATTGGTGTTGGCCGAGGTATGTGTTTTCTGAGTGCTTTCTATTCTGTGTTGTATTATTAGTAGACTTCCTTCTCTCACACCTTTCGTGAAGCAGAATGTTTCATGTTCTGTCCACCCAGTGACCCACATAGATTCCGTGTTAGTCTTTTCTTTTGCCCTTACTTTTTTTTTTTCTTTTTCACAGATGCCATGTCAAAGTCTCACATCCCTACATTAATCCCTAACACATCCTCATGCAGTTATCTTACAGCCGCCATACTTATACTAATGGTTTATGCCAAGGGCTTCATAGGTGCAGTTACCTTTCACTCCTGCCTCTCTGCTTCGACTTCTCATTCGCATTACCTCTCTTTTCTGTTGTTGCACCGAAGTAGCCTACGCTACTGCAGCCCCTTCACCCTTTCAGTTTCTCTCAACTGACCATCACATCGCACTGAGAATCACCTATTTCTGTAAACATCTGTGCAGTCCCATCTCCATTTACTTTCAAACCAAGCCAGTCACAAACATTCACAAAATTTTACCAGTCTGCAAAGATCATGTTCACTGCTAACCTCTTCTGTCCAGTGATGTAATTTTCATCATTATTGCTACTTCGAGACGATTCTTTTAAGACCGGGAGAAATTTTTCAAAATGAAGTGGTGGGTAGTGGTGTAGTGATGGTATTGATGAGAATGGTGGTAGATGAATGGATGACTTCACTGAAACATTATTATAATATTCAGTTTGTGGAAGGTGAGGGCAACAACCACAAGTTCCTCGATGTAATAATACCTGCAGGTGATTCTGCACTGAATGACATGCCATTTTTTTCATTTTTTTCTGTAGCTCAGGAAACCATTTACTGGTTTGGTGATAACCACATGACTAAGTGAACGCCTGATAGTCTAATGGGTTAAGGTGATGCAGCCGGATATGGCCGTAAGGATGTGCATCCTAGGGATGGTTGACGTTTGCAGCTCACTTAAATCACTCAGGACTGAGCTAAGCTAGTCAACCTCTCCTCCTGTCGGGACTAAATACCTTATCCCCGGGCCCCTACTCTCGTGATGGGGCAAAAAAGGATTGGAGGACTCATAGATAAACTGAATGAAATATTCCGTATAGGCTGAGAGTGCAGTTAAGAGGTAGAATGTAAGTGTCTTTTTATGTGAGCACTTTACTGGTGGTGTCGAATTTGTTTCTTTTTTACAGATGATCAGAAGTAAAAACAAATTACATAAAAAATAATTCCACACACTTCATTAAGGGTGTCCTCCATTCATAGAAAAAAAAAAATGTGTAACAGTTGTATCTGAATGACTGTATGTTGAAGTTTATGAGGTAGTGTGTATGGCCAACCAATACCACCACCAATGACCTCATTGCACCTGGAACAGCTTCTTTCACGCACACTCACTCTATACGGTAAATGTTGTTCAAACTAAACACTGTTGAGATAAGAATGCAAGAAAAATGGAGTTGGTACTGTAAAATATGGAAGAAATACAATTACACGGAAAAGAAGAAGAAAAGGAGCATTAGAAACTTCAGTCATTGAAAGTAAAATATATATATGTTTTCATGCAAATGAAAAATAACGTGAACACTGTTTTGCTAAATACCTTTATTTATTACATGAATGAAAATTCTTTATACACCTAAATGCAGGTATAATAAGCAGGTATATTAACCATAGGCAGGAGAATTTCGAGTCACTAATACATTGGAAATTTACTTTTTTAACTATAGGACTGATTGAGCTTTTAGCACAGTATATATGTAATTGAGAGAACAATATATCGGGAGGCCTTCAGCAAGTATTTAT
Source organism: Coenobita brevimanus (assembly GCF_032717465.1). Lineage (NCBI taxonomy): Eukaryota > Metazoa > Arthropoda > Malacostraca > Decapoda > Coenobitidae > Coenobita > Coenobita brevimanus. The sequence continues at coordinate 14,353,800 of NC_136960.1, read as the reverse complement.
AGGATAAGAGAAACCTTTGGATTTAAAAGAAGTAGAATTATTAGCAGGAGGACGTACAGCAGAAGCAAAAAACAGTGAATTAGGAAAAACTGAAGAATTAGCAGGAGGGCGTGGGGCAGAAGTAAAGAAGAATGAATTAGAAAAAGCAGAAGAACTAGCAGCAGAGGTGCAGCAGAAGTACAGAAGGACGAAATAATAAACAAAGTAGAGGAATTAGCAGGAGGAGGTACAGCACAAGTAAAGATGTATGAAATAGGAAAAGTAGATGAATTAGCAGGAGGAGATGCAGCAGAAGTAGGGAGGGATGACGTAGAAAATGTAGAAGAATTAGCAGCAGGAGGTGCAGCAGGGGTGAAGAAGGATGAATACAGAAATAATAAGACAATAAATGCCCTTTGGCGTGTGGGTGTGATGAATGAGACAGTCAGGTGGCACCACCCGAACATGGTATCTTTTATGGGGCGGAACTGCGGTGTTAGACAAAAGAGCACACCTACCGGTACTGAGTTCACTAGATAATCCTCGCCGCTGACTTCACCCTTCCAAATATATTTATGCCTCCACTGCCCCCCTCTCTTTTCAACTACCTCATTATCCTCCACACCCCTGCACCGCTAACCCCTGTCCCCTTCACCTCTGCCCGCTTCACCCCTTCCACCATCCTCGCCCCTCCACCACTCACCCAGCCATGCCAAAAAGCTGTCTCAGTTATCTCTTTATGGCCAGGTAGATAACGAGGTAAATTTTGTGTGGTGTTCAGAGAACTGCTGTCTGCCAGCGCAATGGGTGTGTGAGAGAGCGAGATTCATGTGAGCTAGGTATATTGGTCGCTATATTAGACGCACCTGTGTGAATGTGAGAGGACGAGAGTTAAATGAACTTACTCCGTTGCCCGCTATATTAGATTCACCTGTGCGAATATGAGAGGGTAGGAGTTGTGAGCTTACTGTATTGTGCGCCATATTTTTAGACACCGTCGCTGAAGACGCACCACTCGTCTAATGGGTAGTGGGTGTGTGAGAGACAGGAATCGTGTGAGTTCCTCATATTGCCCTGTGTTTTAGATACACGCTTACTGATGACACACCCCTAGTGTGGTGAACAGTGGGTTTGTGACTACGAGAAGGCAGGACTTAGGAGTCATGTGAGTTTATTGTCTGGCAGTAGATGCATCCATGTGAGAGTTAAACCCTTGTCTGACGTTCGATGGGAGTGTGAGACGACATGAGCCCTGTTCTGATATCAGCCGATTCACCCGTACTTCACCCTGCCTCACTCTGCCTTGGCCTGCTTCATCCTGCCTTGCGTTAACTAACTCCTCCCCCTTACCCTGCTGCACCCTAACTTGCATTACCTCGCCATCCCAGCATCAACTATCTCTCACTCCCGTACTCTCTTTGTCCTGTCTTTAATTGCCTCGGCAGCTCATATCTTGTCTCGCCCGGCCCAGCATAGACCCACGAGCTCTTACCCTATACCATATTCTCTCTCTTTCTGTGTGTGTGTGTGGGGGGGGGGACTATCTCACATCTTGAACTCGTGCGTCACCTGAGTTCAAGCAAGAGAGAGAGAGAGAGAGAGAGAGAGAGAGAGAGAGAGAGAGAGAAACAACATATTTTGGAAACATTATGAGCGAAGTTTGGAAATACACTCTTAGGTGGTTTGTATTTAAGATAAGCGTCTAATATGTCATCCTGTCTCGTATCGTGTCTTTTAAGAATGCTTTAAATTATTTTCTTAGCTGCACCACGTCAAAGGCAATTAGGCTACGACTGAGGTAAAGGCTGCAAGAAGTGTGAAGCCTTCTATTCTGTCTGTGATTTAATGGTCTTCATAAAAGGTTGTGATAAATTCTAGTTAGACATTTTGTGATGTTTAATTGACATAGAAATACATTAGCTTTATATCGCTAACCACCTCTTTTTTTCATTTCCTTTATGTTTATTTATATTCCCATGTTCGTCTTTTTTCCGCTTTGTCCTTATAGCACCCATTTCTTTATTTATGCTTACACATTTCTACATATACTCCCACTCCACATTCTTTGCTGGCACTCCATGCACTTTTCTCTCCACATCTTAGTCGTATTTCTCTCCTACTCCATCATATTTTCCTTCCGTCCTTCTTCCTGCTTGCATATCCTTTAGCGTTTTTCATTTCACAGTATTCACTTCTCCTTATTCCTCTTCTTCTTTTCTTCCTGAAATTTCCCATACTCAGATAAACCTTGCTTTCCACTATCCCTCTTTTTTCCTTCCTCATACCTTGTGTCCACTCCCGCCATCCTTTCTACGCCCCATTGATATGCTTTTAAGTCACCATCACCCTTATTCACCACCCTGTTCCCCATTCCTAAACAAAACAGTCCCATTTTTCAGTTGAATTTTCTTTGCACTGTCTTTGTTAATCTTTTCTCTCACCCTCTATTCGCACGACCACTTTGAGTATAATTTTCCTTTGCGTCATCCTTATTCACCTTTCTCATTCCCCTTTCATTTATCCCGCTATTTGTCTCACTCCTCTATTTTCTTATACCGTACAGTCTCTTTCTTCCTTGCTCCTCTTCCTTATATATATACATTTCTACATCCTCACCGTTACTATTATCCGCCTTCCCCTTTCTTCCTTTTACTCCTTCATCCTTCGTACTTACCTTTTCCTTACAGGCTTTTCATTTTTTTTTTTTTCCGCAGTTCTTCTTGTAGCCCTGTCTCAGCTCTCTTCCTTCTTTTTTTCCTATTTTTCCTCATCCCTTTCTCATTTTTCTTTTGCCTTCCACCTCACGGGGCAACAGGATCTCTCCATCTTTTGTATCTCCACGAGTAAATCAGTTTAGCAGATCCTAAATTTCCACCCCAACCAGTTCGCAGTGTCTAATAATTTGATAAGAACACAAGGGTATCACTTAGGGAGGCTTATTAGCGATGATCAGGCTGAGCTGATTGTTATCTTGTCTGTCAGTTCACGAGCTGGTTATTACCTCACAATTTACGTTGTCTTGCTAAAAGGTGTTCCTGTATTCTGTATAAACTGGTGTGTATGAGTACAGGGTGGTGTCTGGGTGAAAGGTTTAGGGTGAGTGCAGGAAGACCAGAATGAAGATAAATGGTGTAAAGATAGTGGATGGGGTGAGAGAAAGCTATGAACGGGGAAGGAAGTAAAGTTTGATGAGAGACTGAAAACAAGTGGTGAAAGGATGGTGGATACCATACATGAGAGAAGGAAGGAGGCGAGGAATGAGGAGAAGGTTGAGGTTTGAGGAAGAACAAGATGATAGAATGGAGCAGGGGAAGGGAAAGGAAAGAAAATTGAAAAGAAGGGGAAAAGGTTAATTGATGGAAACAGAAATGGATGGGGGAAAGGACAAAGTGAATGGAAATGAAAGATGAGGGACTTGGAAAAAAAAAAATATGCTGGTAAGTGTAGGATATTTGTGAACTTAGGAGAGAAAATAGAATGTCTGGGATATTTGGTGAAGAAGAGGGAGAGATAATGAGACAAGATAAGTAGAGCAAAGTTTAGGAAATGAATATGTAATGGATAATTGGGAGAAGGATGAAAAAATGGAAGAAGGAGGAGGGTTAAGGACACGAGGAGACATGAGAGACTGATGGAGAGAGAATGGGAAGGAAGAAATTGGAGAAAAATTATAGAGTGTGAACGGTGGAAGGAAAAAATATAGGAGAGTAAATAAAAAGGACTGAGCAGGTTGGTATCAAGAAGTTCATAAGAAAATGTTGAAGCCTTGAATATTCTGAAGGTTGAAGGTGTTCGCAAAATTGCCCGTCTTCTGAGTAAGCTGTTTCTTAGGCCCGTATTATCGTCGGGTAAGGTAGCTCCCTAACACATTTTCCTAAGCAACATATATTACTTCTTATACATTACTGTCCATCCCCATATCACGTACATCATTCTAATATCGCCATAATGTGCTTAGATAACGTGCGAACAGATATTAACCAGCCTTATTCAAATATAAATCGCCAAGGAAGAGTGTTAGGGAGCCTCCTTAACCCGACGAGAATATGTCTTAGTCTCTACGCAGTCTTCCTGTTATTATTATTTAAGATAAAGAGCATGAGTCATCAGTAGTGTACTATTTCTTGCGCGTTTACCCTAAATGTAATTATCAGGTTTTCCCATTTGCAACAATAGCTTATTAGTTATATTTATCAGTTTTTACTTGTAGATTTAGTTATGAGATTGAGGGATGGAGTGGAGAGGTATATGAGAGAAAGGGGTGTGAGCTGGAAGGAGGGCAGTGAAATGGCGGGTGATAGGGCGACATGGAGGCGAATTGTTTGTGGCCACCCCTTGCTGGATTAAGCCGTCTGGCAATATATAGACAGATAGATAGATAGATAGTTATTAATTATTTACTTATTAATGTTTGCGCTTCCTACTACTACACGATAATATAAAGCTTATGAGAGCCTTAGAACACTGGGGAGTATCGGGGCGAAAGCAGGTCACTGACCAACTTCGTAAAAGTATGTGTTTAAAAAATTACCAAACTTGTGGCTCTGCTCGCTGGTATACCCTGCCGGAGGAACCGTTAAATTAAACTAGGGCCAGCATTTTCGTCGGTAAAGAAGCTTCCCTAACACCTTTTCCTAGGCGATTTGTTTTCTTTATTACGCCTTATTGTCCTATTCTGTGTTATATAAATCTAACATCACCATACTCTACATAAATAACGTACAGAATTACACTAACTAGACATATCCAGAAATAAATCGCTAAGGAAGAGGTGCTAGGGAATCTCCTTACCCGACGAAAATACGGGTCCAGATGTGAAATTAGATGTAGTTGTGATAGGTTGTGAAGTTAGGTGAGATGTGGTTAGCTAAGATTAGAAGTGATTAATATAAAAACGAATATTAAGTTATGATTCAGTTAGCCAATTAAATATGCCTAATTTGGTGCAGGAGGTGCAGTCGCTGGGTGATTATCGCAGCGTACTTTACTGGCGATGCGAGTGTGAGACTCGAATCAAGGGTTTGAAACGCAGAACTGTGGCGGACATTATAAGGTGGGGATTAGGACTGTTCTCTCTTATCCGTGTGGTTATGCTCACGGTTTAGGTTTCTACCGATGACATTTGCAATAAAACAAAACAACACACACACACACACACACACACACACTGGTGCAGTGGTAACGTTCCCGCTTGCCAACTGGTGGACGGGAGTTCGCGCCTCGCTCAGGTTGCGAAAAGTTTCACTGACGAAGTGGGTGGTTACTGTCCCCCTGGAGCAAGGGGACGGGTGTGTGCGTGTGTGAAGGTTACAGCCTTGCCCTTAGATTGGACTGTATGAGCTCTCAGCTCCCTTCCGGGAGGGTAAAAGCTGACGATCACGACCATCAAGTGATCCTGACCGACCCGGTGAATTACACACACACACACACACACACACACACGTACCTGTAGTAATTAGTATACGTCAAGTTCTCTGTCCTCACGCCCCATTGCCACCAGACTCTAAGTTGACAGTGGCACGTGCTGCCCTCCTCAGGTCATGTGGAGAGAGAGAGAGAGAGAGAGAGAGATTCTTGATCTTTCTTTTCCTATTATAACTTCCTGCCACTCAGTAAATCTCTTTGTCTCAGTCACTCTGCTGTTTCTTACTGTGTCTGTTCAACCTCTTCTGGGTTACTTCTCAGGTATATAGATCAGATCATCTGAACAACTGTGTATGGAGACTACGTGTATACAAAGGTCATCGATAACTGGTATTTACTTTCACATAAAATTAGTCACCATTTTTGTAGATCTGTTTTTATGATTCAGGGACTTTACAAATACTGCTGTATTGTGCATGGGAGATGAGACTTACTGGAAAGTGCACAGTGTAGAAAGTTGTGGTCGTTATGTTCCTAGGGTTTTGGAGAGAGAGAGAGAGAGAGAGAGAGAGAGAGAGAGAGAGAGAGAGAGAGAGAGAGAGTTGTATTGGTTATAAAGGCTCCAACATGCATGCATGCGCCGCCCTTGGTCACCTAGTGGCGGCTGTCCACGTTGCTCGATCTTTGGCAACCTCCTTATTCAGTCCCTTACCCCTGAGGTCACACTTTGTGGCCACCTCCTTGGTCATTTTCGATCTGCCTCCCGCAACCCTACCCCCGACGTTCACACTTCTCACTTTCCCCATGAGTTTTGTCATCCTCCATCCTTTCCATATGCTCAGACCATCTCAGTCTGTCCCTCCTCATCACAGCATCAATACACTGCAGTCCCATCCTACCTCTTAACCTTTTAGTCGTAAACCTAGCCCTCCAGGCCTTGCATTCAAGGAAGCATTACACATCCATCTAATCAGCGTAATTTCTGTACGTTTGAGCCTACAAATATTCACTTCCTTTTACTGCCCATGTCATATTACCATACAGCATTACACTCCTAAAACTTCCCACATACCTGATCCCTAAACACGGAGAGAGAGCCCTCTAGATGTCAGGATAGGCAACAGTTCTCTGAACTTCCTCCAACCACCTCCAGCACATAACATGTCCTCTAATAACAAATTCTTCCACACACCCAAGAAGCTCACTAGCAAGATCAGTCCTTTCACTCCTGACATTTACCACATGCACTCCCCGACAAATCACACACACAAATCAGCATTATCTCGCAGTCTTCCTCTTACACCACTAGATCTCTTATGCACCCATTCATCACAAATACTGCACAAGATGGAGTTACTCCTCACACCCTTGTGGCAACCCTCACATGGCCACTTTCCCTCTGCTTTAACAGTATCACCACCAGCCCCAGATATCATCACTTTTGTTTTAAATCCACATTTACTCTCAAATCCTTGTGCACCACTTACTTAATCTTTCCTCCGCCTCCCTTTCATTCTCTGCAATCAACACCAAACCATTAACATACATCTCTCATGGGAGTCCTTTTCCTAAATTACGTGAGAGAGCTTCAAGCACCAAGATAAACCATAAGGGGCTCAAGACTAACCCCCAGATGCACGGAAAACTCATCACACAAATCCCCATTCACTCTCACCTGGGTCCGAGCACTCACATATAAACGGTACTTAGCCATAACCACTCTAACCAGCCGCTCCTTGATCCCAAACTTTCTCATTGCCCACTTTACCACCTCCCAAGGGACTCTGTCAAATATCATCTCTAGATCAACAAGTCAAAGCACAGATCTTTTTTCTTTCCTATATCTTCTTCTTGAAGCTGGCGGACTATGAATGTGGCATCAGTGGTCCCTTTGCCTGGCATAAACCCAAACTGCATCTCATTAGTGTTCACTCTTTCCTTAATCATACCTTCTAGGACTCTCTCCATTACCTTCATTATCTGGTCCTAAGTTTTATGCCTCTATAATTTCCTATTTCCAGGGTAACACCCGTGCTCTTGTACACATTTACAATGGCACTCTTCAGTCAATCATCTGGGACAGCACACTCACATATGATCGTATATATTTATCAAATCAGCAACTTACCCCACTCTTATAATTATCTCCTGAAACCTTCAGCATTTCAGCAGGTAACCCAGACACTCCTGCCTCCTTCCCCAACTGTGTCTTGTCTATTGTCGTACTCACAGTAGCAGCGTCAATCAAAGGCCGAGGGCCAGACACTGAATTTGCTGACAAACCCTCCATGTCCCAGGAACTCCTTATTCAGCAAGCGATTATAGTGCTCATTTAAGGCGTCTTTAATATCCTCGCTGTCTACCACTACCTTTACCTCATCATTCTTCACACACTGCTCACCTAATATATCCCCCGTTTTCCCTCCTCATCTGCTTTGCCACTGTAAGAACCATATTCACCCTTTCAATGCTATTTGGATTACCCAGTAAAATTCTTTGAGACAAGATTTTGTTGTGTATACTTCTTTTGTAGCCCTGCGCTTGACATCCAAGAATTCTTCTCATTTACCACCCCTTTCCCATTCCCACAAAAGCCTTCCTTTTTTTTTTTTTTTTTTTTTTTTTCCCGTAACTGTGACATCTACACCCTCATCTCTCCACCATGTTACCGTATGTCGGGGGGGAGGGGGAGCTTGTCCATCCACACACTGAATCAGTAACTCTCAGGAGATTGTGCTTGAAAGCTCTTTGCTCTTCATTTACACTTCCGTCAACAGCTTCCTGCTCAGTCACAACTCTACTCATCTCGCTATAGAAGGCATCCGTTTCTGCTTGTTTTTTCAACCTTCACATTTCTCTCCTGGTCGCATAGGTCCTCTTCTTCACCACCGGCCTCGTAAGTACCATGTCACATATCAGTAATCTGTTACTGCACACGCGGAGAGAGTAAGTGATGTACGTTGATGTTACAATAAAATATTACGAGAGTGAGTGTGGTAGGTGGGGGTGCCCATCATCCACCCACTTAGTGTAGTGGTACTCTGTTTTTAGGGTAGCTCTACATCGAGTGGCAAGCCAAATGATTTCTTGTAAACCACGAAATCATTTACAATTCTGAGTGGTAACCTTATAACCAACCGACACGTGTTCCCTACGTGACAGCAAGTGGGTTGGCAGAGGGTTAATGCTCCTCCTCGGAAAAAAATAAAATAAATAAAATAAATAAAAATTCGAACAAGAAGCCTCGGACCAGGAGTGACCAAAAGATGACGACTAAGGACCGAACAAAGGACATGATACGGATAGCGACGTGGAATGCAAGAGGTGCAAATGATGAGGTGAAAGAGATTGTCCAGGTGCTTGAGGGTGTGAAAGTGGATGTATGTGGATTAACTGAAACTAAATGAATAGGTGAAAGTGTGAGAGAATGGGAGTACGGATGGGGTATATGTGCAGGAGTAGGTGAGAATGTGAGGGCAAAAGGAGCGTGTATTGTTGTGAGTAACAGATGGAAGGAGAATATAAGAGAGTATGGATCAGTTGGCTCAAGGATTGTGTGGAAAAGACTGAAAATTGAATTATAAATATGGGCGATTGTGTGCGTGTATCCGCCAACACAAGATCGTGCAAGCAGAGTGAGAGAAGAATTCTGGACAAATATGGAAGTGTGCATGGAAAAGTTTGACAGGAATGAGAGAGTGTTTTTGATTGGTGATATGAATTGTAAAGTAGGGAATGTGAAGGTGGATGGAGTAGTTTGTGGGTGGAGTGTGCCTGCCGAGGTAGATGAGAATGGCAGTGCTTTAGTGGACATTTGTTCTGGGAGGGGGTTGGTGATCGCCAATACCCTCTTCGGGCGCAAAATGATCCACAGGTATACATAGCGAGTGATAAGGGTGGATGGTTGAATGAATGAAAGGAAGGCAATGATTGATTATGTGTGTGTGGATGAAAGGATGCAAAGATGTGCAATGGATGCAAGAGCATATAGAGGTTGGGGGAGTGGACTTTCAGACCACCACTTGGTGGTGATCGGAATCAAGGTCCAGGTAAAATGGAGAAATGAAGAAGGGAAGGACGGGAGGAAGGAGTATATGCAAGGAGAGTGGAGAGGTTACAAGACGATGAGAAAAAAGGCAGAATATAAGAGAGAAGTAGAGGAATGACTGGGAAAATATGAATTGGAGCAGATGGGGGACGTGGAAGGTGTGTGCAAGATATTCACAGAAGAAATATGTGCAGCATGTGAGGTGGTGTGTGGGGTGAAGAGAAGACGAAAGGGGGTGCAAGGTATAGCATGGTGGAATGAAGAGGTGAGACAGGCTGTGGCACAAAAGAAAAAAACATATAATGAATGGATGAGAAATAAGGGCGTGGAAGAATTTGAGAGATGGAAGAGAGAATTATATGTAGAAAGGAAGAGAGAGGTGAAAAGATTAGTAAGAGAGAGTAAGAAGGGAGTGGATGAGGAATTTGGAAGGAATTTGAGTGTCAAGTGGAGGGAATGTAAGAAAATGTTCTGGAAAGAGGTAAAGACAGTCAGATATGGTGGCAGTGAAGATCATAGGGGAGTGAAAGATAAAAATGGTAGATTATTAGTTGAGAAGGGGGAAAATGTGAGCAAATCGAGAGAACACTTTAATGAAATGTTGAACATAGAAAATAAAAGTAGTGCGAGTATAAGAGGCTGGGGAATGGCTGGGAGAAGGAGGGAGGTGAGAAGACAGGAAGAAATCAGTAGGATGGAAGTTGTGGAAGCATTGAAGAAAATCAAAATGAGGAAATCCCCGCGAATTGATGAGGTGTGTGGTTAAATGCTGAAACATGGGGGAGAGATAGTAGTAGAATGGATGTGGAAGATGTGCAGAATGGCCTGGGAGGAAGGTAGAGTCCCGGAGGATTGGAAGTTAGGTATAATTACTCCCTTGTACAAAGGGAAAGGGGAAAAAGAAGTGTGTGATAATCATAGGGGCATTTGTCTTTTTAGTGTAATAGGAAAAGTATACGGTAGGATACTTACTGACAGAGTCAGGGAAATAACAGAGGAATTAGTTGGAGAAGAACAGGGAGGCTTTAGGAAGGGAAGAGGTCGTGTAGCTCAGATATTCATTCTTAGATCTTTAGTGGAAAAGTTTCTAGAGAAGGGTAAGAAGTTGTATGCGGCCATCATGGATTTGGAGAAAGCATATGACAGGGTGGATAGACACGGATTGCGGAAAGTATTAAGAATATGTGGAGTAAATGGGAAGTTGTTGAATGCTGTGAAGAGTATGTATGAGAGTGCTAAGGCTGCAGTGTGTGTGGATAGTGAACTGAGTGAGTTTTTGAAGGTTGGGTTGAAACTGGGATGTGTCATGTCTCCATGGTTGCTCAATCTGTACATGGATGGGGTTATAAAAGAGATACAAGGTAGGGCAGTGGATGCCGGAGTGGCCCTACTTAGTGGAAAAGTTTCTAGAGAAGAGAAAGAAGTTGTATGCGGCTTTCATGTATTTGGAGAAAGCATATGACAGGGTGGATAGACAAGGATTGTGGAAAGTATTAAGAATATGTGGAATTGATGGAAAGTTGCTGAATGCTGTGAAGAGTATGTATGAGGGTGCTAATGCTGCAGTGCGTGTGGATAGTGAACTGAGTGTGCTTTTCTATTTGAAGATTGGGTTGAAACAGGGCTGTGCCATGTCTCCATAGTTGTTCAATCTGTACATGGATGGGGTTGTGAAAGAGATACAAGGTAGGGCAGTGGATGTTGGAGTGGCCCTAATGAGAGAGGGCAGTGTTTGGAAACTCCCTGTACAGTTGTTTGCAGCTGATACCGTGTTGTTAAGTGAGTGCAAAGGTGAGCTGCAAGGCTTGGTGGATGAGTTTGGGAGAGTGTGTAAGAAACAATCTAAAGGTGAATGTAGGGAAGAGTAAAGTTATGGTCTTCGAGAGAGGTGAAGTCAGTGAATGTATAGTGAGGTTGGATGATGAGAAAATGGAAAATGTGAGTACATTTAAGTACTTGGGTAATGTGATGAGTAAGGATGGATGTTTGGAGGGTGAAGTGCTTGAAAGAGTACAACAAGGAAGAAAGGTTGCTGGTTCCTTGAAGGCAGTGATAAGAAACATTGAAATGAGCATGGAAGTGAAAAAGTTATTACATGACAGTATTGTGATACCAACTCTGATGTATGGAAGTGAAGCTTGGACGTTGTTGGAGGGACAGAAGTCAAGAGTGAGAGCAGTGGAAATGAGTTATTTGAGAGGAGCCTGTGGAGTCACATGGACAGACAGACTGACAAATGAGGATGTGAAGGAGCGTTGTGGTGTGGATGTGGATTTGATAGGAAGCGTTAGAAGGAACACACTAAGGTGGTTTGGCCATGTGGAGAGGATTGAGAGTGAAACTGACGGGGAGAGTGTATGTGAGTGAGGTTGAGGGGAGAGAGTGAAGGGAAGGCCAAGGATGAGATGGAGGGATGGAGTGGAGAGGTATATGAGAGAGAGGTGTGTGAAATGCGAGCAGGGTAGTGAAATGGCATGGGACAGGGTGACGTGGAGGCGATTTGTTTTTGGCCACCCCGTATAAGGGATTAAGGAGTCTGGCAATAGATAGATAGATAGAGTTTGTGTATCAGCTAGAAACACAGTTGTGGGTCATGATCCTAAAGGTTTATTAATAAAGCAAATGCAAGCAGTAAAACGTGACATTTTTCTTCCCATTGGGGTAGCTGTGTCAGTGATCAAGTGAATTACGACTCGTAAGGCCTTTGCATCATATCTACAAACACGTACGAGTCACGCCGCTCTTAGTATCTCGTAAACCGTCCAATGACCGACAGGTTTATTATCAAACTTAACCTGAGTTCACACAGACTCCCATCCCACCCCCTGACACAAAGTGGACAACCTAAAGTCGTTTAATGTCGCAGTTGGCTTTAATGTCGTAGGAAGTGTGGCAGATAGTCATTACTCTTTTATTTTTTTTTTATTAGTACCGAAATTCAGTGGAAACTCCTGTCTGTCGAAGGACAGTCCTTACATGCTGATATAGCCAAGGCGACCACATTTACATCTGTAAATCTGTCTTTGTTGGTACGTTTATCATATCAGAGCCACCAGTCTGTCTGAGTCGCTTTACCGCGTTGACGTTTAAAATTGTTCATTATTCTTGATATCTTCAGACCATCTTTGCCTATTAAGCTGCATAGAATTGTGAGGAGATTGCTAGCATAAGAGATAAAATGAGATAAGGGGTAAATTTAACTTGCCATTTTTTAATACTCATTATACAGTTTTCCTCACATCCGTTATCACCTTTTTTTATCTTATTATATTTCTGGTGTCTTCTTTAATTTCTCTGATACAATTGTGTGTCCATACTGATACCATCTTGAAATTTATAGCCATATTTTGTGAGTAGTGATAAAGGTGGAAGATTCCAGATAAAGTGACGGGGAAAGCGCTTGCAGTTGAACGAATATGTGTGATAATGGTGAAGGCTGGATTTACTGATTGAAATACTGATAAGGTAAAATGCAGCTTCGGGAGAGACTTCTCTTCCCGACGAAAACGAAGTGACCTCGACGCGAAAAGGATGAGAGATAATATTGGTGATGCTGTTATTGGTATTGAGTGAGAAGCAAATTGCTCTCACTAGTCAGACATAGTACTCTTCTGTTAAGTTCATTTTAACAGAGTTTTGTTGTTCCCTGTGCTTGATACAACGTTACACATCAGGTGACTGGACTGGCTGGGATGTGGCTGGGAACTCGTAATATGTTGTGTGGAGACAGAGGGGGAGGGAAAGGCATGGTGGGGTGGACGGGCTTGCGAAATGTAAGGTGAAAACAGTGTGGGGAAGGAGAGGCAGTACAGGCATGGGTGTCGATGGGGACTTTTGGAATAGTAGGGTGGAAAGGGAGAGGGGGGAGGCATATTGGAGGGGGGGGAGGGGTAGGAGACTCGTGAAAATGGTGGGTAGAAATAGAGGAGGGGAGGGGACGGGGGGATGGGCAAGCTATTGAAAATGTTGTGTGTAAATTGTTGTAATAATGATAGGTTTAAGAGGCCAGAGTTTTATGGTGATGACCTTTTTGCAGTTTTGAAATCTTAACTCGGTAGGGACACCTCTCGTAGTTTTGGAGTTAGAAAGAAGTTATAAAGGCCTGAAGTCCTATTTATTTAATTCTTTCTACCGACAGATGATTTTCACAATGTTTAGTCTCCATCTGCTAGATATTGAGATAATGATCAATGCCTTGGCTGACGGACGTTTTGCCTACGGAATATTGGCCCAGTGGATGATTCGACGACGAGGTTAGGTTAAATTAGGTTAGGTTAGGCTAGATTAGGTTAGGTTGGAGAGGTAGGAGAGGCGACAGGATTATTTACCATACGTACCAGGCGTATAGTGAACTGATACTACTTTTGGTGCTTGTCGAGGCAGGTAGTCGACTAAATACGGTATTTTGTCAGCACATGTTATGTGTTCCACCTTAGTACAGACCAGCCGACGAAGGTGTCCCCTGTTGCTTGTGTCCAACGCAACATGGACGACCCCCTCACACTCGCCTTGTAAACGAAGCAGCACAACCAGCACTAACCGAAAGCCGCCGTATTTTTGTCATTGTTAATGGCAGCCTCACCATTGGATCGGACACCTGCCTGTCATCCTTGTGTAAACAGTCATTAATTCTGGTCACGTCCACACAAAGATGCTGCTGGTGTCAATTATGTCCTTTACTATACCGTATGGCCGCGTCGCCTCTCGGTAAGGGGGTGAGATAAACACAGTAAAGAATACCGAGGATATACGGAGTGTCTTGTAAGCTGTTAACACACGTTGCCTCCCACGCCAGCACATGTGTCATAAAAGACTTTGTGGTTCCTTTGTGGTTGAGTTATATATATATTAGACTTGTGGACGAGCGGTTTTTATATCTTGGAGTAGCTTGTAGTAGATAATCTTCTTTCCCATTTGTCATGGAGTGACAGGAGAGGCAAAGAATAGTATGGGACTATTTTTATTTGTCTTGGAAATATTAACAAGTCTCTCACACAGAGCGAAGTATAGAGTCCCGGGTAGCTACCTCCCTGTCTCGCTCTCTCTCTCTCATGTTGCTAAGCCCTTTCCCCCTGCGACCTGTCTCTTCTATCGCCTGTCTCCTTCTCCTCCTGCCTGTTCTGTGGCTAACCTCCTTCTGAGCTCTCTTTCCTAAATTCTGGTGTAGCAGGGGTTGTATCACGTGTGTTCCTTGTGAGTGGAAAGTTCTAGAAGCCTGTGTGTGAGTATGTGTGTATGTGTGTGTATGGTCACTAGGCGCTGTCGTGTGCCTAATAAGCATTCCTTTGAGTTAAGAGTGTGTAAGCATGTTTAGCATTGCTCGATTCTCGCAGACACAATACCTTCTCATCATCTGACTCCCTGCTTCTATCTGTCTCTCTATCTATCTATTTATCTATCTATCTATTATGATTTGCAATTATAATATGGAGTCCCAACATACTGCTCGGCTGCGCGAAAATGGCGTACCATCGACAGTTAATAGTCATAACATATTAATACATATTATATATACACATTATAATGAACTTATAAGCTAATTAAGTGAAATACATAATATTGTAAAAGTAACATAATTGTATGAATATTACATCTTGTTAATGCAACTGTTAATTGGCAAAGTGTAACACATGCACTTCTGCCGTCATGGCTTAACATAGTAAGGACGGGATTCCCTAACACAAAATAGCGCCAATAAGTGAATGCAATTGGATACCCTTTATTAATTTGTTAAATATTTACTCAGATACTGGGATTCCTTCGTGGCAGGCCATTTGTAGCCCTCCACCTCACTCAGTATCCGAATCCGATGTACTTAAGCTCATATGAAGGTCACTTAAAGCACTCTTGAGTGGACTACGACGCTCAGGTACCATACTATTGAAGCCTGATGGTTAAACTCGTGATCAGGATTTGAAATCTGGAGTCATCCTTATCGCAGAGAATTTAATGGTGTGTGTGTGTGTGTGTGTGTGTGTGTGTGAGAGAGAGAGAGAGAGAGACACACACACACACACACACACACACACACACACACACACATAAATCCTTCAGCCCATCGTATTAAATTTTTCAAAACCTTGTCATTAACCAATCCTAACTCAGCTGTAGTTCCCCATGCCATAATGAAATTAGTGATATGCTTCTGTTATCTATTCATTTACCTCATGCATTCTCCCTGTTTTTATCGACACCTTGAACATATACTTCTCTGTGTAACCCTGGCTCCCCTGCAGCTTATTAACCCATCAGGAAGTCGTTTTTAGTTTTTGTTTGGTTATAATTCGATCATATCCTGGCTTTAACTGCAAACCAGCATCCTATCCACATGCTCCTCTCATATATCCAGCCGCTTGGTCGTAGTTCAGCCACTGTCCTATACTCCTTCCTTATCGGCCTTCGGAATATCCTCCGCCATATCCTAAGGGTCGCTTGGAAAAGCAGGTACCAGCCAGTATGTAAGGGCACATGGTCTGAACTGCTGCAGAGTGAGTGTGAGAATTGAAATAAAGTAAAGCAGCTTACACAGATTAACCATAAGATCCCACTGACACATTATAAAACCACCACCGCCAATACCATCATGTCAGATTTTAATGTGTCATCCCAACGTATCTTGCTTGGTAGAGGTTGTGGGGATTGGTGCCCAAGTGATAACATGTGAAATCTGTTGGTGACCAGCCCTCTCTTAGTGCTTAGTAAGTGGATTACTGATGCCTGGAGGCGGGATTCTTGGCTTATATCTAGAGTTTGATGCATAAGAAACGTAGGGTTTTTGTGCCCAAGTGGCAACATGCAAAGGCTGTTAGGGATACCCTGTACTTTATCTTACGAACGGGATTCCCAGCCCATATCGAAAGTTACTGCATGAAGAAATTACACATTTTTTTCTCTTGTATTCGAATCTGCTTGCCAACATTTTATGCCCCACAGTCTCCTGGCTTAGCAGTCATTTGTGCCATTATAATCTGCCGTCCAACATATACAGTACAGGTCAAAAGTTCTGTCAGATGGAAGTACACTCGGAGGTCAGTTGTTCCAAATGGATGTAAAATCGGGGTCAAAAGTTTCCATAACGAGTCATTGTATGGGAGGTGTGTTACTTCCACTAGTCTGACTCTCCAGCACAACTTCTGATTCCAGGTTTATGTCCTGCATCATTGAATTTCCGACACAACGTTTGCCCTCGACTGTACTTATATTCCCCATGGCACAGCTTCATTCATTCAATCCTCAGGAAACTTCCTTCCAGTACTTACGCTCCATCTTATCCTGGCTCACCCTCATCCCTTCACACAGTCTTACTCCCTCCTCCAGTACATACACTTACATCTTATAACACTTGTAGTTCTTTGCACCTTAAATTTTTCAGTACGATGACAGTTTTTTTTTCTTGGTATTATTGTGGCCAGGTATTCCTTTCCATCCTGATGCCTTCTACTAAGTCCCTCACGTTCCATGCTAGTAGCTGCCATGCAGCCATATTACAGAAGCCAGCACTACATCGACTGAGTGGATGGTGGGCGCCCCCACCTACCACACTGGTAAATAAAAAGTGAGCATGTGTGTGTGTGTGTGTGTGTGTGTGTGTGTGTGTGTGTGTGTGTGTGTGTGTGTGTGTGTGTGTGTGTGTGTGTGTATGTATGTATGTGTGTGTGTGTGTTGCCCAAATATTTCTGAAGGCTGTGGGCGAATTTTCATCAAACCTTCAGGAAATAGTAACTGTGTGGATGTGCTGATGCCTATTACTTATGGTGAGGATTTGATCGAAGACGACCGAATGCCAGTCGCCATATATTTTTAAATTATGGATTGGCGTTTTGTGAAACGCGGTGACTGAAAAGGTGGGCAAATTTTTGTAGCCCGCTTTTTGCAGGACAAGGCGATATAGTTCTTGTCGGTGTGTGTCTTTGTGTTTGTGCATGCGTGTATGTATCTGTTGCTAAAGTATCTCGTCGTCAAATTTGGCTTGTAAGGTAGCTTGTACCTTATCCAACAACACATTTTTCCGGGCTATTAGCATTCGACCCCCGAATGCTTTGTTTCATTACACATGTTTATCTGAGAGGCCAGGGTGAAATTGAAGGTGAGGGTGGTGGTGGGTGTTGCTGTGGAAATGGGTGTGGGGATAAGGGTGCGTGTGGGGGGTGCAGGAACAACAGGGGTGTGAGTTTGAGTGTTGGGGTAGGGGGTGGGAGTGAGGATGAAGGTGTTTGTGTGTGGGTTTGGGGTAGGGATGAGAGTGGGGATTGAGGGTGATTACGAGCGACAGAGCGATGTTTATTCTGAGTTAAGGTTGGAAATGAGTGGCCCGGCCCAAGCGTCACGCTGAACAGAAACTAATAACTTTACACCATGTGAAGTAGAGTTGAAATTCATTCTACATGTGATACATTCATTCAGTAAATTGTGTTATCAACTAAAAGCTCACACAAAGACTTAGGAACCCCGAGGAATTTCGAGTTTTCCAAGGGAATGTTTGGCTCTAATCAATGAACGCCTCAGTTACGAAATCAAATTTACAAAGATTTTCCGTCGTAACACTGTGTTTTTTCACATCAACTGCAGCAATTAAATATCGGATATTCCGCCCCTAATTTTATATCAGAGCGAAATTGTGATAACATGGCGCTCGCTCGCTCCTCACGCGCTTACAAAGCTCCGTTTACTTACGATATAAACTCTCACTCCCTGATGGGTTCCAACATTCTAGCCGGCTCATCTGATCCCTTATAATGGAGAGTGTCGGTTTGTTATAGCACGATGGGCAGAAAGGGGAAGGGAGTCAGGGAGTGTAGGCCTACTGTACGTTGTGTTACGCTGTGGTATGGTACAGCACTACACGATACGGTACAGTACAGTACGGTTTAGTGTAGTATGGTATGATAGAATATGGTACGGTATGGAACGAAACGGTATGGAACGGTATGATATGGCTCGGTGCAAGTCCATTTGATCGCTTATGATGCACATGGCTGTGCTTTGCTCATAACCACTGATATCCAACTTAATCAGTGCGTGTGATTAATGGGGTGAAGTTAACCGGCGCCTAAGTATGCCAGACTCACCAGGGAAGCCTCTCATACTCTGTGGCACAATTACTGCACGCCTGTATTTATTAAGACCACTTTAGCGTAGGCAAACCGATGATCTCTGGTAATGAGTTAATTTTTGTATCCTGATTTTACCGTTGCTCACTCCAGGTAGGTGGTGGCACTCACTTGATGTAATGCTGACCTATCGCTTCTTAATTGACTGGACACTGAGTAACAAGTCTGATTGTTTCCTACAACCTGGGAAACCATTCACAACGCTTGTTGGTTACCATATAACGAAATAACGAGTTGACGAGTCTTCTATAGTGCACCTGTTAATTAGAATGTGATACGTAGTTGCGACGTTCATCCAAGAACCAAATTTCCACACTTCCCTGTGGCTCGCTGTGGCCACGTGCTGTCCACCACAACGAAGCATCGGTTCACTGCTCAGGACAGCCCTACAGGGAAGATTACTTGCCTACCTTTGATGAGTATGCTCGGCAGACAGGGATTACTGAACTACTACTTCTGTCTTTGCTAAATAACGGTAATTTCTTCCTTATTTGCTTATCAGCCTCAACCTCTTTATTTTTTTCCCCCACATTCCCCTTTCCCTCCATATACTTTAGTTCTTTATTTCGCATGCAACCTTCCCATTTTTCCCTCCCTCTGGTCCTAAGAGGTACTCATTACCTCTGGGAGCGTTAGCTTTAAGTGCCTGTGTATCTGGACTGGGGCGTCCCGGATAACGGTTACCAGCCTTACTAAACAAGGGTCCCAGTAGGGCAGTTGTTAAGGCCGATTGGAAGATGAACATTATCTCGGCTTTTCATGCTGTTTTACGAAAACAAAGTAACAGTTAATTGAAGACAACGATGATAATGGTACCGTAGGGGTCAAGGGGATAGAAAAAAAAGACTAGAGATGGTAGTTGTGTGGTGAACAGATAGGAGGAAGTGGTAGTCAGTATGATGAAAGGGATGTATGGTGATAAGATATGGAAAATTTCTGTAGCAGAAAGGGGGGAAAAGAGAGAAGCAAGGAAGCATGGTGTAAACTGAATGGCACAGATGTACCGTACTGTGCAGTCGCCATTCAGATGAGCTCAGTATCACTTTCCTGTCTCTCACTCACACACAGCTTCTGCCTAGACCGTCTTTTCTCTTGGCTATAATTATGTTGTAAGGTTTCAGAAAGACTTTGCGACCGTGTTTATCTGTGATACCGCTTTGCGACCGTGTTTATCTGTGATACCGTTAAGTACTGTATATTTTTAAGGCAGGTTATTAATGCTCTTTCTCGTCCCCGGTAGAGATGTATGGTTATTGTGCAAATGGCTTGGGTTCTCAGGCTAGCAGTGATTTAGAAAGTAAAACCCAATCACAAATTAGACGCAGTAGCAGAGCCCATTCGTGCATCGGGAAACAGGTCGCAAGGGCTATTCCGGTTTGTTACAATTGTCTGTAGAGGTAATGGAAAGTAAACGCACGACAATAAGGCTGAGACATTGTTGTGAAGACGTATCTAAATGTAAGACGCAGCCACAAATAACACTTAGCCGCAAATATACACACTTGGGCCTCAATAACCGAGATTAAAACGCATCAGCACAAATAACTCAAAAGCATATTAAACACATAAGGACATAAGAGGTAGCCACAATTATGAATCAAGGAGATAAATATACACCTAGTATAGACACCCTCAAATAAGATGTAGGTTGATATTGCAGGTACATCAGAAGGATGCTTATCGTGGTGTGGGCAGTTTGTATACTTGTGTTTGGCGGGGTTATTAGAGGACCACCATGTTCCTTCTGACCCTTACTTGCATCATTATCCTTTCTTTAATTCCACCTGTTATATTCTTCTCCCACTACCTCCCAGCTCTCTCCCCAACTCCCCCCACTGTAATATCTTCCCCTCTCCTTATTTTGGTATCTATAGAATATGGCAGCATTTCTGTCTTTCCTGTTTTGCATGGTCATTATTTCCCCCCCCCCTCTCTCTCTCTCTCTCTCTCTCTCTCTCTCCAGTGTTAGGTCCTATTATTTTTTTAATATACATAAATGATACTGATTAAGGATTATGCGGTAAGGTTTCAAAATTTGCTGACGTCACCAAAATAGGTAACAGAGCAGATACAGCATTGCAAAGGCAGGCAATTCAAAGAGATCTTGAGCTGTTTAACTGGGCCCAAGCTTGGCAAATGGATTTCATTATCAGTAAGTGTAAAGTGAAAACATTGGCAGTAAAAATGTAAGAGCTACTTATAGCATGAATCATATCCAGCTTGATAGGGTAAACCATGAAAAAGACTTAGGATTTATAATAACAAATGATCTGAAACCAGGCAAACAGTGTACAGAAGCTGTGAAAAAAGCCAGTAAACTGAATGGATTCATAGATAGGGCATTTGAATATAACTCCGAACATTTCGCCCTCACTTTGTATAAATCCTTAGTACGCCCGCACTTGGAGTATTGCATAAATTTGGTCACCATATTATAAAAAGGATATCGAGAAACTTGAAAGAGTACAGCGAAGGACGACAAAGATGATACCTAGATTGAGAAATAAGCCATACTAGAAACGTTTAGAAGCCCTGAATCATTTTATCCTAAGTAAACGGAGGTTAAGAGGAGATTTGATTCAGTTTTTCATAATATTCAAAGGACATGATAACATGGCTGTCGATAAGTACTTCACAGTTGATCACTCGAATTATACTAGAGGCAATGGGCATAAAATAATTGTCAAACGATTCCAGTCGCATGAAGCTAAGCATTTCTTCTTGAACACAGTTGTAAATATATGGAACAAATTGCCCTCCAGTGTGGTAAATTGTAATACCGTATTAACCTTTAAAGGTCGCTTGGATAAGTATATGTCGTCTAACCCCCAGCTTAATATGTTTACTCCTGAATAATAAAACGCTTGTGTGAGTGTATATATATATATATATATATATATATATATATATATATATATATATATATATATATATATATATATATATATATATATATATATATATATATATATTGTTACGGAACAGAGAAAGATAATGTACACTTTAAGTGAGAATACTAAAAATCACTACTGTCCCGTAAAGTTCCAGGTTCAAAACAAAGAGTTAGGTAAAATTACAAGTTAAAGTTTAATGCTCAAACTAACAACAAAACATTCAGGACTCATAAGGATAATGTAATGGCAAAAAACAGGTTAAATATAAGGTTAACTGCAATAGCCTCTGTTAACACGAAATAAGCAAGAGTAAATTTATCTAAGTCAGCCCTGATAAAATGAAAATACCAGATAATACTCAGTGAATGCAAGATACATTATTACAGATTCAAAATATTATTAATAATGACTGACATCCAAACTTTACATTAATCACGAAAACGTCACTAGGCCTACAAATTAACACCTTATGCTATACAGTACAAGAACAAAATGTAATAACACTCATACTCAAATTACACAGCAGTTAGATGGCTGGAGACTTCCTGAGCACTCACAATAATAACATCTGTGCAGGGGAGGACCGAGATGTGAGCAAAATGAGGAGTAGATCTAAGTGGCAATAATGCAGAGACTGAGCTCATTATATAGGGGCCGGCAGAGCTTGATACAACTTGTAAGAAGGACACGCAAATGAAGCCATGGGGACAAAGAGTTGACAATCCTGCTCTGAACAACAGAAAGAACGACTTACTCTACTATAACGGTAGAAGGGTGGACTGAGGTAGAACACGCTCGTGATCAAACTTGCAGCATGCTGTACGTTAGAATTACACAAAGGATGATGAAATCATAGGCTATGTAACACCTCCCCACAAAGAAAAAGAAATTTACAAAGGAAATTTCTTATTACTCTAAAACAATCTGTCTAAAGTCTAGATAAGCAATCTGCAATAACATTTTCTTTCCCCTTGACATGTTGTATCTCTAATGAATACTCCTGAAGAAGTAAACTCCATCTTATCAATCTCTGATTTTTATCTTTAAACTTACTAAGGAATTTCAGTGGGTTATGATCGGTATAAATGACTATGGGGTCAAAACCAGAACACAAATAAAATGAAAAATGCTGTAAACCCAAAATCAAGGCCAAAAGCTCTTTCTCAATAGTTGAGTAGTTCTTTTGAGGTGGAGTGAACTTCTTACTGTTATAAGATACAGGGTGTTCAATACCCTGATCATCCTCTTGCAGCAAAACAGCCCCAGCTCCTGTATCACTTGCATCAACAGCCATCTTAAAAGGCTTAGCAAAATTTGGAGTAGCGAGCACTGGCTGACTTAATAGGATAGCTTTAAGCTTGTTGAAAGAGGATTCACAGTTATCGGTCCAGACAAATTTAACTCCCTTTTTCAGTAGGTCTGTAAGTGGTGATACAAGAATTGAAAAGTTAAGAACAAATCTCCTGTAATAACCTACCATTCCCAAAAATCTTTGTAGTTCTTTCTTACTTTTAGGTCTGGGAAGATCACTTATAACCTGAACCTTAGCTGCTGGTGGTGCAACATGTCCATCACCGATTACATACCCAAGGTACTGAACTTTAGCTTGACCATACTCACACTTTGATAAATTAGCTACAAGATTAGCCTGAACCAAACGCTCAAGAAATTTACTGACATGGCATAGGTGATCTTTCCAGTTGTCACTGAAGATTAATATATCATCAATATAAACAACACACCCTGCCAAACCCTCTGTTACAACATTCATGAGCTTCTGAAAATTGGCTGGTGCATTCTTCATACCATATGGCATTACAGAACATGCAAAAGTCTTTCCTAGTGTTACAAAACATGAGATCTCCCTAGCACGTTCAGTCATAGGTACTTGCTAGTATCCCTTTAACAAATCAAACTTACTTATGTACCTAGCCTTTCCGA
The DNA here is from genome assembly GCF_032717465.1 of Coenobita brevimanus. Classification (NCBI taxonomy): domain Eukaryota; kingdom Metazoa; phylum Arthropoda; class Malacostraca; order Decapoda; family Coenobitidae; genus Coenobita; species Coenobita brevimanus. The sequence goes on along the minus strand of NC_136960.1, from coordinate 14,330,464 downwards.
TCTTGTCTATGCAATCTTCCACACGAGGAAGAGGGTAAGTGTCTGTTTTGGTTATCTGATTAACACGTCTGTAGTCGATGCAAAGCCGCTGTGACCCACCTGGCTTAGGGACTAGAGTGACAGGAGAACTCCACTCGCTCTGACAGGGCTCAATCATCTTGTGGTCCAACAGGTAGCCAAGCTCCTTCTGGATGAGAGGAACTTTCACTGGGTTCACACGGTAAGGAGGCAGTTTAATTGGCTTTGCGTCTCCAACATCGACATCATGCATCAACACAGTGGTTCTTCCTGGAGTGGCAAGGAACACTTGCGGGTACTCCTGCAGTAATGCCGAAAACTCCTGCCTTTCCTCGGGAGGTAGATGAGAAAGCTTAGTCTGGAGATCATTCATGATATCAGGATTCTTCCCCAAACTATCACTCAGGCTCATACTGCATGGGAGAGCTTCACTTGCAGACTCGGGTGGAACAGCTACAGTGCAGACTGGATTATTTTCGTCCCGCCTGTGATATACCTTTAGCATGTTGATGTGACAAAGTTGCTTGTTCTTTCTACGATCTGGTGTGGCGATGACATAGTTGACATCACTGAGTTTCTTCTCCACGAAATAAAGACCACTAAACTTGGCTTGAAGAGGTTGCCCATGAATAGTTAGCAGAATCAAAACCTGATCTCCTGGCTGAAAGTGGCGTAACCTGGACTTCTTATCATACCAAGTCTTCATCTTCTCCTGAGCAGCTCCTAAATTCTCTCTCGCCAGTTGTAAAGCAGTGGACAGCCGTTCTTTGAACTTCATCACATACTCCAGCAGGTTGACGTCATCTTCCTCCGACAGCCAGCATTCCTTGAGTAACTTAAGGGGTCCTCTTACTTCATGGCCAAACAGTAGTTCAAAAGGTGAGAAGCCCAGTGATTCATTTGGAGATTCTCTTGCGGCAAATACAACGAATGGAAGACCTTTATCCCAGTCTTTCTGATGTTCCAAACAGTATTTCTTGAGCATCGATTTGAGTGTTTGATGATATCTCTTCAACGCTCCTTGGGTCTGGGGATGGTAAGCTGAAGACGTGATCTGGGTGATGCCCAACTCTTTCAGAGACTGCTTGAAAACATTTGACACGAAATTACTTCCCCGGTCTGACTGTACCTCCTTGGGAAGAACCCTAGCATTTCCTTAACCACGTTCTTTGCTGAGATATTTCTAAGTGGAATGTCATCAGGATAACGAGTAGCCATATGAATCAGGGTCAACACATAAGAAAATCCTGAAGAAGTCTTAGGAAGAGGGCCCACAATATCCACCAACACACGGGTGAATGGCGCCTCAAAAGGAGGAATGGGAACTAGAGGTGCAACCTTTTCGGTCTGATTACACTTCCCCACAACTTGACAGGTGTGACAAGACTTACAATACTAGGAAACATCCCTGAAGATACGTGGCCAGTAGAAGTGTTTCAAAATGCGTGCCACAGTCTTCCTCACTCCAAGGTGTCCTGCCAAACTGGAATCATGAACCACTCTAATGATATCCTGCCTACAAACGCGAGGGATGACAACTTGATGTACAACCTCCCATTCACAGTCGGCTGATGCTGTTGGGGGTCTCCACTTCCTCATAAGTACTCCTGACTTTATACAATAACAAGTAGAAGCACCAGCTGACTCTTCCTCACTGCAAGAAGAGTTAGCTAGACCTTTCAACTCAGGGTCAGCAACCTGCAACTCAACCAACTCTTGACGAGACAAATGATCAACACTACGCGGTACTGCCTCATCTGGTGAGTGGTCCAAATTAGCAAGAAAAGTATCAGCTAGGATAACATCATCATCATCATTATCCTCTAAGTCACCAGTAACTTTAGACTTAGCCCTAGTGACAGCACATGCAGAGAACACATCAGGGTCATCACAATCCTGAGTCGCAGTCACTGGCTCACTAGACAACTGAGGAGCTGGACACACTTGACTTCCACCAATATCATTTCCAAGTAAGAAAGTTACACCTGACACTGGGAGTGTCTCAACCAACCCAACCATAACAGAACCATTAACAAAACCAGACTCTAAATTCACTCTGCACAGAGGGACAGAGAAGTAATTACTCCCTACACCTTGTAAGATTACAGTTTCATCAGAGGAATTAACATTAGAGCCTAGAACACTGGTCAGCATAAGGGACTGGCAAGCACCTGTATCACGATATATTTTAACTGATTTCCTGTCATTACTGTCCAGAGGACTGACAAAACCATCAGACAGGAAATCAGCACATGAACTCTTGAGAGTGTCACCCACGTTACTGCTCAAAAGAGGAGCTCCATCATGAGAATTTAATTTACCCCTCAAAGCAGGTTCAGTTAACTCAGTTAAAGAATTCTGGGTACTCTCAAGGGTGGACACTAGACCAATTGACTGAATATTTAGAGACTCCTTTTTGTTCACATCACGCTGTCCCCTGAAACATTTCTCCGTAGTATGACCAAGCTTACTACAATAAGTACATTTACTTTTCTGAAATCTAGAGGTGGAGCTGGTATTTACTTCCTGAGAAACATCATCTTTATTCTCTTTCCTGTTACCTGTACTCTGAGTAGAGGCAATGTACTTACTCTCAGCTTTCCCTTTTTCTTTAGAATATCTCTTGTGAGTGAGAACATATTCATCAGCTAAAACTGCAGCATCAGACAAATTATCTATTCTTTTCTCATCAAGATATAGGCTTACATCTTTATTAACACACCTCTTGATGTCCTCCAGCAAAATCATCTGCTTAAATTTACCAAAATCAGAATCCACATTCTTAGAATTTAACCACTGCTCTAACAGATCTTCTTTGATTTTTGCATACTCAACATGGGATTGCTTATCTTGCTTGTAAGTTGTCCTAAATTTTACTCTATAGGCTTCAGGAACAAGCTCATAGGCCTTAAGAATCAAGCTCTTAACTACATCATAATTATCAGATTGATCCTGAGGCAAAGATGCATAAGTTACTTGAGCTTTACCGGTGAGAACAGTTTGAAGGAGTACTGGCCAATACTTTTTGGGCCAATTAAAACCTGTAGCTACCCCATTCAAACAACTGAAAATACTTTGCTAAATCAGATTCATTAAAAGGAGGGACAAGTTTAACATTTTTAGCCACATCAAAATCATCAGAGCTAGATGATCCAGTTCCACATTGGTTCATGCGATACTCATGGTCTGCCTGAATCCTAGCAATTTCAATTTGTGCCTCCTGAATACGAGCCTGAGACTCAGCCTCCTTAGCACGTGCCTGAAACTCAGCCTCCTTAGCATTTGCCTGAAATTCAGCCTCCTTAACACGAGCCTCCTGCATGGCTAGCTGTAACTTAGCTAATTCAATCTGCGTTTGCTCATTTGGAGGAGTTACATTAAACAAGCTTTCATTAATCATGTCAACAATTTGGCCTTTAGAATGATGAGAGCGAACAGCAATTCCCAATTGTTGAGCAACAAGCTTAAGTTCATTCTTTGTTCTGTTTTCTACATCACACACTGTTTGCACATTTGACAGAAAATCTTTGGCTTCATCAAACGTAGTAATAGTAGATATCATGAATAAATCACAGTCACAAAATATCAAGCAATATCCTTATGATAATATCCTGAATATCCTGATAAGAGGTCGCCAAATTTATGTTACGGAACAGAGAAAGATAATGTACACTTTAAGTGAGAATACTAAAAATCACTACTGTCCCGTAAAGTTCCAGGTTCAAAACAAAGAATTAGGTAAAATTACAAGTTAAAGTTTAATGCTCAAACTAACAACAAAACATTCAGGACTCATAAGGATAATGTAATGGCAAAAAACAGGTTAAATATAAGGTTAACTGCAATAGCCTCTATTAACACGAAATTAGCAAGAGTAAATTTATCTAAGTCAGCCCTGATAAAATGAAAATACCAGATAATACTCAGTGAATGCAAGATATATTATTACAGATACAAAATATTATTAATAATGACTGACATCCAAACTTTACATTAATCAGAAAAACCTCACTAGGCCAACAAATTAACACCTTATGCTATACAGTACAAGAACAAAATGTAATAACACTCATACTCAAATTACACAGCAGTTAGATGGCTGGAGACTTCCTGAGCACTCACAATAATAACATCTGTACAGGGGAGGACAGAGATGTGAGCAAAATGAGGAGTAGATCTAAGTGGCAATAATGCAGAGACTGAGCTCATTATATAGGGGCCGGCAGAGCTTGATACAACTTGTAAGAAGGACGCGCAAATGAAGCCATGGGGACAAAGAGTTGACAATCCTGCTCTGAACAACAGAAAGAACGACTTACTCTACTATGACGGTAGAAGGGTGGACTGAGGTAGAACACGCTCGTGATCAAACATGCAGCATGCTGTACGTCAGAATTACACAAAGGATGATGAAATCATAGGCTATGTAACAATATATATATATATATATATTTATATATATATATATATATATATATATATATATATATATATATATATATATATATATATATATATATATATATATATATATATATATATATATATGGAGTACGTTAGAATTACACAAAGGATGATGAAATCATAGGCTATGTAACAATATATATATATATATATATATATATATATATATATATATATATATATATATATGGAGCCTCTGTGGTACAGTGGTAGAGTGTGCGTTTCGCACGCTGGTGGACGAGGGTTCGCCTCTCGCCAGAGTTGTAAAAACTTTGGGAATCGTTCACCGAGCCACTTGCTACTTTGGCGGACATAAGGGGTGCTGTGGTTGAACCAGTGTCGCATACTAGTATGCTTGCACCCAATCGGCTTAAGACGGGCCGATTTCACTTGGTTCACAGACTACACACACATCCAAAGCCACTACAACACCACAATTACATTTACAAGCACTTCTCGCCCTACATACTGTCTCTACCAGACAGCCTAAGCCACTTGATAGAAATACATAGGCTGTATCGTCCCTGCTTGGGTAGGGATAGGTCGGTCCTGCAGTGGACCTCAACGGCTGATAATGAATATATATATATATATATATATATATATATATATATATATATATATATATAAAATCAAATTATTCAATGCAAACATAGTACAAGCACAGACTAGGATATGCACAGATAGCCCTGAGTTAATGGTCACTACTCTTACTTTCGACCTGTGATGGGTAATGGATCACTGAGGGTCCCTGTTAGTTAAGTGACCACCATCGGGATTTTTTTTTATGTACCAGGGGTCACTGCTTTAGGAGGTAACTTGTATGCTTGTCCCGCATGTATCTCTAACTGTGTCACACATTTTCTCAATGAGTCACCGTTTCTTTTTGAAGCATGAACTCTGGTAAGCTGTAACCGTAGACTTTATGAGCGTCACACTAATTGGGGGAGGAGGGTGTTGAGCGATAGGAGGAGATGGTGTGTTTGGTGATATGCATATGAGGTACGAATCGGATGTCTTCGAGGTGTGTGTGATCTGCATCTGAAGTGCCTTGGGTATGTTTGAAGGCTGTGCTTCGTGACAAAGAAATCACTCTTCGAGATGTGATACGGTGGGTGCATCTATCAAAGGTGTCCTTTGCACTGCTTCTGTATACTTTTCCTCCCAGGCGCCAGATGATGTATTATTAGTAAGATAGAAGGACTAACAGGTGAGGCAGGTAGGTAGGCAGGTGCATCATTAAGACTTGCTTCCTCCTACTAAACCCGTCAACACCAAGATGGATCTCACGGTCATTAATGTTATCACCTGCCGTTTATAATCCTCAGGTGCTCACACCAACACGATTTCCAAGACGCATAATTGATGGATGGGTGGATGGTTGCGAAGGCTGTTGAAGGCTGGAGCATAGCGTTGAGGTATTTACCGTAAGCTGTTTATATAAAAAAGACTGTGTGGCGTGACCGTTGGCCCCATAAGGTCCTTCTAGAAATGGCCTAAATTCAAAATAAATAAATAAAATGTTTGGAAGCATTTTGCCCAAGGAACAGTTGTACCAGGCAGTAAGTAACTGGAGAAAAAAATGAAGGGGTGATGCTAAGCTGAAACGTATTTGGCAGAAAGAAAGAAGAAAAGTCACAGATTGGAGCCGTAAAGAGGGGATTAAAACAATTGGTAACTCCTTCTTGGCATTGTCTTCTGTTTATATATTTTCTGGTTGTTCCTTCCAGATCAACTTAAAGATTTGAGGATAATCTAATTTTACTTAAAGGGTTAATAATAAATATATTATTGGTGGGAAATGGCTTGTTGATGCCTAACATATTTAATAACTTCTTTCTTTCATTTCCTCCCTGCCGGTTTCCAGGTTTTTAGCAATACTGGCTGAATAACACGCACGTTAGTGAATTGACTTGGTGTGTTACGAGCAGAACCTGGACTGTAATGCACAAATGTTCTTACGATCAATTCCCCATCGTAACTTGGACTTTGATTGGCAGGAAGGACAAGGCGACTGTCGAAGAATCCTGAATCTCCTGTCCCAGCTTCATAAATAAATCTTAGATACGCGACGAAAATTGCTGCAGGTTAGAACTGTTTTCTGCAGGAAGATCTGGGAAAGGAGTGAAAAATCATGCCTTGTCGAGTTCTTCCCGTAAAAGCAAATCTAAGTTACGACGGGGAATCGATCGTAAATATGTCTGAGAATCCCACCCCCGGGCACGTAAAGGGAGTGAAAAGTCGATTTTTTTTTTTTTACGCTGGTCTTGTTGATTGATGGATGAACAGTTGTGGGAGCCAGAGTGGACTGTAGCATCGTGTTGCGTCTCTGTATCTCACTTTGTTCGTGGATGTAACGGATAATTGACAGTAATTGATAGTGATGGAACAGACGTCTGGTGATTGAGGAAAAAGGATGTTAAGCCTGTTTCATCTCCACCATGTTTAGTGTTCTCAGTTGCTTTTCTTGCTTCTTATTACTTTAACTTTGATGGATAACACTGAGAGAAGATCAGCAGCGGGTGGTGGTGGTGGTGGTGGTGGTGGTGGTGGTGGTGTGTGTGTGTGTGTGTGTGTGTGTGTGTGTGTGTGTGTGTGTGTGTGTGTGTGTGTGTGTGTGTGTGTGTGTGTGTGTGTGTGTGTGAACTGCATCTGTTATGACATTATCATACAGTTCTTGCATTATGAACAACGAAGGAATAATTAGCAAACAGTTCACATTATTTGCAAATACCTTAACAAGATTTCCTCAGACCACTCCTTCCGTCGTAATCTCCGCTTAAGCACAACACACAGGCTTGTATTCTCGTCAGTTAAGGAATCTCCCTAACACCTCTTCCTCAGCGATTTATTTTTGGATATGGCTAATGTATCCTGATGGCCTGCCCTTGTCAATACCCTCAATTGCGTCACAAATTATAAAGCCAGGGTATTCCACCTCCACCACACACCTTGCTAACATTATCATCCTTCACAGTCACTGCTAAAAATAATACTTGAGTTAATTGCCAGCATCGTGTTTGCAGAATGTGGGGCAGGGTTGAGGAATATGTACGAGGTTGTGTTGCTTTTTTGTAAGACAACGGGCACTTGTTTGTGGAACTTAAGGCTCACTTACTGAGTTCTGTCCTTCAATGTACGCTAACATTCAGTTAAGATATATCTTGTTTTTGACTGTCATGATGCCTGAATGTTTCATTTGTACGATATAAAGGTGCTCCCCGTGTGCTTGTCTTTGTACCCACATCCCAGCCTGCCTACCCAAGTCCTTTCTAACAGCCGAGTGTGTGTGTGTGTGTGTGTGTGTGTGTGTGTGTGTGTGTGTGTGTGTATGTGTGTGTGTTCCTGCTAGCGTGGTGTGTACGTGTGGGTATAGTGTGGATGGTAGAGTGGTTGGTTTCTGTGTGATGTACCATATAATTCTAATAGATTCCCTTCATCACCCCGGCCATTGATACCCTGCCACCATCATCACAGACAAGGATCTATTCCTGGCCACGTTTCTCCTTGGTCACGCTCGTCCCTTGCCTGTTTCTCTTCAGCGTTTCTCATTCGTTTTATATTTGTATTAGTCCTCTTTCTACTATGTTCACATTCCGTTACTTCCTCTCCCCCCTCCCCCACCCTCGGCCTTCTCGAGGTATCTCGTTTCTTCCTCCATTTACTCTCGCTTTTTTCTCTCCATGGTCTTCAAGCGTCTGTTGGTCACCATTAGGAGTGACGTCTCTGCCATGTGCATTGATGTGAACTTTTAAGAGATGACTGAAATTTATGTGACTACGTAATGCTGTCTACAAAGTATGCTGGTCATCTATAATAGGACTGGTCGGCTTGTGTTCCTTTCTCCGTATTTTTCCTCATATCTATGTACGGTATCTGTCACTCCATCTATATGTCTGTCTGTCTGTTTCTCCCTATCTACCTGTCTATATGTGTCTGTCGTCCTGTCTGTCTGTCTGTCTCTCTGTCAGTGTCTGTCTGTCTGTCTGTCTGTCTGTCTATCTATTATGTGTGCTTTTATATTTTTATAATGCACTGGTCAGTCACACTGCCAGTCACCTCTTCCCTGTCATTCTCTTATCATGTACACTCACTGACCTTTCTCCCTTATAGGATGTATCATTGTGTCTTTCAAACGCATCGTAACATGTCGATAACAAGTTAAAGACGAGGCTGAGGGAGATGACAAAGATGAGGTAGAGCGAGCGAGCGAGCGAGCGAGCGAGCAAGAGAGAGAGAGAGAGAGAGAGAGAGAGAGGTAAAGAAATTGGTTGTGATTAAAAGAGAAGAAAACTGAAATTTCTTAAAATTATATGCCGGGTATTCAAAACTCGTAAAAAATTCAGCGTCTTTCTAATACTGACTGATATTCTCTCCATCTCTATTAGATATATTCTATATATGTTCACTCTATCCTTCCCCTGTGTATTCTTAAATTCAGGCTCAACCAGTTTTCACTTCTTCATCTTTAAGTACGTATTAACTCAGTGTTCACTGTATACTGCCCTACCTACCAACTTCCCAAAAGCTGGACCTGATCCCTGATATCCATTTTATCTGCCTTCTTCACTACTAAAGTTAATTGCTTTTCTGTGTTTAGCCCTGGATCTCATTAAAAATCGAACCTCTTTTTCTACTGCTGATCTCATTTCCCTCCGCAGTAATGCAGAATCTGTCAACTGATGGCTCTTATTGTCTTCTTCTTGATTATCTTTTCAACAAGTCTTACAGTAAGCTTTTCTCTTTAACTGCCCTTCCCTCCATCTTCACAAGAGTTTAAGCACGGTCTCTCCTCTTGACTGCCGCGTTTCCACCCTGCTGAAATTCGATCTAGTCTCGTGGTGTTGACCGAAGTAGACTATACAGGAGCGGCTGAGATTCCTTAGTGTTCCCCAACCCTTCAAGCACGGCGCAAAAACACAGCCTGCAGGCCAGTGAGACACCGTGATTTTACGTTGGAATATAAGTGCATAGGATTTCGTGTGTAGTAGATTTGGGTGAGTGGGTTGGGTTGGCGGACTGGGTAAGTGGATAAGGGACAGACAGAGGACGGGAAGGTAAAATCGCAGATAGATACTGGCAGACAGCATATAAATTGGGACATACATTTCAACCCCGAGACACATTGATAGGTAGAGAACAGGAAACCGAGAAATTAGAGGAAAAGAATTCAGATTAAGAAAAAAAAAAAGTTAGTGACAATTACAAGCGCAAACGTCTTGAAAGGCAAGGATGCTGATAAAGCAGCAAACAGGTGGAAGCACAAATAACCATCATAGGACGATCGATAGACATAGGCAGGTAAGTAGGCAGATATAGATAGATTAGTACAGGCAAATACTGATAGACATAGGAGGACGGTTAGGCACAGGTTAAAACATCGATAGACATATGTAGGTAAGTAGGCAGATATAGATAGATTAGTATAGGCGAGTGATGAGAAGGGTGTGTGGTGAAATGAATGAAAGGAAGACAATGATTGATTATGTGTGTGTGGATGAAAGGATGCGAAGATGTGTAATGGATGCAAGAGCTTATATAGGCTGGGGGAGTGGAATTTCTGACCACTACTTGGTGGTGGCCAGAATCAAGATCCAAGTGAGATGAAGAAATAGAAGAAGGGTAGGACTGGAGGAAGGAGTAGTTGCAAGGAAAGTGGAAAGGTTACAAGAGGATGAGAAAAAGGCAGAGTATAATAGAGAAGTGGAGGAACGATTGGGTAAATATGAATTGGAGCAGATGGGGGACGTGGAAGATGTGTGCAAGATATTCACAGAAGAAATATGTACAGCATATAATGTGGTGTGTGGGGTGAAGAGAAGACGAAAGGGGGTGCAAGGAAGAGCATGGTGGAATGAAGAGGTGAGACAGGCTGTGGCACAAAAGAGGATGGATGAGAAATAGGGGCGTGGAAAAAGTTGAGAGGCGGAAGAGAGAGTTATATGTAGAAAGGAAGAGAGACGTGAAAAGATTAGTAAGAGAGAGTAAGAAGAGAGTGGATGAGGAATTTGGAAGGAATTGTAATAAAGTGGAGGGACTGTAAGAAAATGTTCTGGAAAGAGGTGAAGAGAGTAAGACAGGGTGGCAGTGAAGTTAGCAGGGGAGTGAAAGATAAATATGGTAGATTACTAGTGAAGGAGGGAGAAAAAGTGAGCAGATGGAGAGAACACTTTACGGAATTGTTGAACATAGAGAATGGAAGTAATGCGAGTATAAGTGGCTGGGGAATTGCTGGGAGAAGGAGGGAGGTGAGAAGACAGGAAGAAATCAGTAGGATAGAAGTTGTGGAAGCGATGAGGAAAGTCAAATTTTGGAAACCCCCAGGAATTGATGAAGTGTGTGGTGAAATGCTGGAACATAGGGGAGAGATCGTAGTAGAATGGATGTGGAAGTTGTGCAGATTGGCCTGGGAGGAAGGTAGAGTCCCGGAGGATTGGAAGTCAGGTATAATTATTCCCTTGTACAACGGACAAGGGGAAATGGAAGTGTGTGGTAATCATAGGAGCATTTGTCTTCTTAGTGTAATAGGAAAAGTGTATGGTAGGATACTTATTGACATTTAGGGAAATAACAGAGGAATTAGTTGGAGAAGAACAGGGAAGCTTTAGGAAGGGAAGAGGTTGTGTAGATCAGATATTCATTCTTAGATCTTTAGTGGAAAAGTTTCTAGAGAAGGGAAAGAAGTTGTATGCAGCCTTCATGGATTTGGAGAAAGCATATGACGGGGTGGATAGACAAGGATTGTGGAAAGTATTAAGAGTATATGGAGTAGATGGGAAGTTGTTGAATTTTGTGAAGAGTATGTATGATGGTGCTACGGCTGCAGTGCATGTGGATGGTAAACTGAGTGAATTTTTCTCTTTGAAGGTTGGGTTGAAACAGAGATGTGTCATGTCTCCATGGTTGTTCAATCTGTACATGGACTGGGTAATAAAAGAGGTACGAGGTAGGGAAGTGGATGTTGGAGTGGCCCTAGTGAGAGAGGGTAGTGTTTTGAAACTCCCTGTACTGTTGTTTGCAGATGATACTGTGTTGTTAAGTGAAGACGAAGGGGAGCTGCAAGGCTTGGTGGATGGGTTTGTGAGTGTGTCTAAGAAACAGAATCTAAAGGTGACTGTACAGTAGGGAAGAGTAAAGTGATGGTCTTTGAGAGAGGTGAAGTCAGTGAATGTACAGTGAGGTTGGATGGTAAGGAAATGGAAAATGTGAGTACGTTTAAGTACTTGGGGAGTGTGATGAGTAAGGATGGAAGTTTAGAGGGTAAAGTGCTTGAAAGGGTACAACAAAGAAGAGAGGTCGCTGGTTACTTGAAAACAGTGACAAGAAACAGGGAAGTTAGCATGGAAGTGAAAAAGTTACTACATGACAGTATTGTGATACCCACTCTAACGAATGGAAGTGAAGATTGGACGTTATTGGAGGGACACAAGTCAAGAGTGAGAGCAGTGGAAATGAGTTATTTAAGAGGAGCCTGTGGAGTCACATGGAGAGACAGACTGACAAATGAGGATATAAAGGAGCGTTGTGGTGTGGATGTGGATGTGATAAGAAGCGTTAGGAGAAACACACTGAGGTGGTTTGACCATGTGGAGAGGATGGAGGGTGAGAGACTGACGAGGAGAGTGAATGTGAGTGAGGTGGAGGGAGGGAGGGGGGAGGGGGAGGCCGAGGATGACGCGGAGGGATGGAGTGGAGAGGTATATGAGAGAGGAGAGTGTGAGTTGGAGAGCAGGACAGTGAAATGGCGGGGGACAGGGCGACGTGGAGGCGAATTGTTTGTGGCCACCCCGTCCGGGATTAAGGCGTCTGGTAATAGATAGATAGATAGATAGTACAGGCAACTATTGATAGACAGACATAGGAGGACTGTTAATGACAGGCTAAACGAAGAGCCATTGACGAAACAGAAAAGGATACATTTAAAAAACCACCCCTTGCACCTGCTTGCTGTCCTGTTCTTAATTTACGCTGACAGTAGGTCGGACCACCAGGTAGGAACCGTAGAGTGTGTGTGTGTGTGGTCTGTAATTGCTTCTCTCTCCCCGGATGTCAGTGGAGGGATTGCCTGGTATTCGATTGCTTTGTATGTGGATCTCATAGACTACAAGTCCAGGGTTTCATTTGTACTAGCGATAGGTGGAACACAGGGGTAATGATTTGGTGCTGAGAATGAACTGCCTTTTTTGAGATTGGACCCGTTGTGTTTCATAATTACCAGAGAGACATGATATACTTAGCTTTAATACATACCCCCACTCACACTCTGAATGGGACGCATTTCACCCTTCCTCATATACTTCACCTTGTCTCTCTATCATTTTCTGTATTGTTTTTACAGTAACTTCATCCTTATTTCCATTTTTTCCTAGGAGGAGGTGTATCAGCACTTCGAGCACAGATAAACAAAGAAATCATTATAATATTGTTCCTAGCAGTCATTAACTCTTTCTCTCTCTCTCTCTCTCTCTCTCTCTCTCTCTCTCTCTCTCTCTCTCTCTTATTGTCTCAAATGTAATAAAATAGGCTACTGCTAGAAGACTGAACCCAGAGATGATCCCAGGTGCTCTCAACAAAAATACCCTCAATTATCACTGTATTAAATCATCACATAGTCTTTCCACCTCGTTCCCGGATCTTCCTCTTATCACTTCCTTTGTCAGCAGTCATAAAAGTTATCTTGGAGCAGGTGAATAAACACATCTTTCTTAGGGCACAGGCTGTATATGACTGTAGTTCTTCCATTGCATTATCTCTTGGTGTGTGCGTGCGTGCGTGTGTGTGTGTGTGTGTGTGTGTGTGTGTGTGTGTGTGTGTGTGTGTGTGTGTGAGAGAGAGAGAGAGAGAGATTGTGTGTGTGTGTGTGTGTGTGTGTGTGTGTGTGTGTGTGTGTGTGAGAGAGAGAGAGAGAGAGAGAGAGAGAGAGAGAGAGAGAGAGAGAGCAGCATGCACGTGTGAATGTGCAAGTGTAGTATATATAACTGCAATAAAATAAGAAGTACTTTCATTTATAGGCATGTAATTCCTTATGCGATTTTTACTTTACGATAACCGGAAATGCTGTAGATATGGTAACAGATGAGTAAGTTTAAGTATTCGCAGCACACACACACACACACACACACACACACACACACACACACATTTAACCATAGGTATACTGTATACATGCAGACATACATACAGTTATATTTAATCCAGAGAAATTACGTCAAAAAAATTGTCAGCTATTAACTCAGAATATGTCAATTTCTTACAACATATTATCTCAGCATTCTTTTTTTTTTCCAGCAGTTTCGCTTATTCTTTTCCCCTCAGTTATTATGCAACATTTGATCCATATTTTCATTCATAATTTTGTTACAACTGTTTTTTTTATTTTTTTATTAACCCTCAATTATCATTTTTTTTAAACCCTTAATTTGGTGATCAATCTTGACTTTCAGTATATGAAAGGTAGCAGTGTTCTTCCACCATGTCGCCAGCACAAATCTGCTTATCTGTCTATCTGTGTATCTATCTATCTGTCTGTCTTTGTCTATCCTAGTGTTTGTCTTTATTTGTCTGTCGCTGCAACAATCTGTGTATCTATATCTATCTATCTGTCTATTTATCTCTGTCTATTGCCATGGGGGTATATATTACGGTGCACTCTTAACCCTTAATTAATCACCAAAAGGGGTAAGGTAAAGCTCACAAGAAAACTAACTTACTTTACTATACACTGTAACATACACACACCAAAGAAAAAACCAGGATTCGTTTTACAAAGGGGAATTCACATAGGCCTCAGCATACAAATATAAAACGAGTTACAGTATTTCTTACCTTATCAGATTACAGTCAGTGGAGGCTACGTACTCACGGAGCTTGAGGAACTAGAACTCGCCGATGATATAATCCAGATACAGTATAATCCACACACTAGTGTTATATGGAGATGTGAACCAAAAGTGGGAAGTGGTGCACAAACAGTGTGTTTTGTAATCAAAGTAACTTGTTTCGTAATGTGTGAAAATATGTGGAAAAGTGTAACAAAATGTGTAACAAAATGTGACAAAAAAGTGTGACCCAAAAAGTGACCCTGAAATTAGGTCCTCGAGCATATAAAGTAGCCTTACTCTGCCTCTCCCGGCTACCTAGCCACTAGGCTGTCTTAAGTGTAATCTCCAGCCATACACAAGCAATGGAGGCACCTGCTACCAATAGCGAGTTAACACATCTCACACATAGCCAATAGCGAGCCATCAAGAAAACGTTTTTAGACTTCTGTTCGGAAAATACTCTCAATTTGCCCCTCCCACGCTGTGTCACACCCACTTATGGTCAGAGACAAAGGTCTCTGATTAGTTCTGGGAAAACATCGAGCGTTATCTGTCCAGAAGCAGAAAAACTGACCGCTGAGTAAGCAGAGGGAATATAGTGAGGTCATGAGATCTATCCTTACAGGCAGCAAAAATGAATAACAGAAACGATTTAACGTTCTTGACGGCTCGCCTATCTCCGTACATTATTCTTCTCATCTTCTGTTTCATCCATTCGCTACCGGGGTAACTACGCCAGTGACACTATCTGTATCTATCTGTTTGTTTGTCTTTCTACAACTGAATCTATATATTCATCTATGTACAGTATATCTACGTATCTGTCTGTTTCTCTTTATATGTGTGTGTCTCCAGCTGTATATATATCTATCAGTCAGTTAATCATTATACAGTATCATTCTATCTGTCTATGTCCATGTATCTGTTCGTCTGTCTGTTTGTCTGCGTGTCTGTTTATTTATTTATTTAGCTTACTCATCATATTATGGTGCTGCATGACTCCTTAGTCACCTGTTACCTAGCCCTGGGTATGGTTTTTATTAGTCCTCAGCATCCAGAACTGAACTACCAACATTCACAGTATTTCAGCAATCTTGGTGACGGTCTTCAGTTACTATACTTTTAACTATCAGTACGTTTCATCAGTCTTGAGCCTTTCTTTTTAAATGTTCAGCCACGATTTTACTCCATTAGTCTGTTCAGTATTTTCCTGTCATATTCCTAGACTCTTCTTCTAAATTTGCTCATTAACAAAATCATTGGTTATATTTTATTTGGTTGGTGGTCACATTGGTTGCCGACCCCATGTTTCCATTTCCATTACGGTACACTTAATGATTTTTAATTACCTTTAAGTAGTCTTCTGTATAATCCTTCCTCTCATTCCATCTTCTCTGTTGGGTATTATTGTTCTATCATACCTCCCTTCTGCCTGTCTTTCTATACTGTGGAGAAGGCGGAAGAAACATTAAGGCCTATACTATGCTTTACAGTGGCGAGGTTTGGCCCTGAGATGACAGTCAGTAAACTCACAGATTTATGGGAGTAGTGACTGTTGAAATTCAGTCAGATGCAAATATAGTTACACAGGTGACAGACATTTACTTGTGTGCGTGTGTGTGTGTGTGTGTGTGTGTGTGTGTGTGTGTGTGTGTGTGTGTGTGTGTGTGTGTGTGTGTGTGTATTTTTTCATTTTCGTTCGCCACAGCAAGCGACATTGAGCTGTTTGCTTGTTTACCTAGTGATTCAAGCTATTAAAGTAGGTTTTGTTTACACTGGCTAATGTCCAGGCCATTATTTTGCTAATGCATTTCTTCCTGCCTTTTCTGTTTTTTTTTTTATTATGTCGTGTATATGTGTGTGTGTGTGTGTGTGTGTGTGTGTGTGTGTGTGTGTGTGTGTGTGTGTGTGTGTGTGTGTGTGTGTGTGTATCACTGTTTTCCGGCATATTCATTCACTCCTATTAGATGGTTGTTCATCCTTCCAGTATCCCACACCATCCTGATTCCAACTTCACTTTTACCCTCCCTCTCCTTCTCACTCTCTTACCATCCCACTGTCTTACCCTTCCCCTCTTTCTCTCACTCTCGCTTACCTTCCCTCCTCCCTCTCCTTCCCTCCCACCTCCCTCCTGTCTCTACAGCAACTTGCTGTCACTTGAGCCTGCCTATCACTTACCTCCTCTTTTGTTTACACCAGCCTTAGTACACTTAGCGGAGCATTCCGGTCCCTTGGGAAGACCTTGTAGCACCTCTGCCTCAGCGACTTATTTTGCATGTTAGACCTTTTCTCCACCTAGTATGTTACTGAGGCATTCTTTATCGGTACTAAACAATACTTAAATAAAAGTATCTAGGTGTAATAGGCATAATGAATCGCTTAGAAGAACGTGCAACGAAACCTGCAGTGCTGTCTAATATGCGGCCCTGAGTCTCTTCACTACCATGTTGTTGTTTAATTTTAATTCGTGCCAGCTTCATGCGATTTTCAGCTTATGGGAGACCTGTCTCAGAAAACCGGAACAGGCTTTCTTCATGGTCTTCATTACTTCATTGTGAGGAATGCCTTTTACTTAAGTGGAAAGACGTCATCGTAGTGAAGGGCCTGAAGGTTCAGCCCGAGGGGTAAACATTTCATACTGTAAATCTGTTATTAAGAGAAATTAACCAAGAAAAATCCTCGGACTGAAGGTGTTAATTTACGCGGCCTGGAAGTCGAACTGCTGGGCTGAGTTATTTGGCATGGTGGTGGTATTGTGGTTAATTTGTTTACTTGACAGCTGGAAAGGCAGGAGGGAATTTGCCAGAGATCGAGCATCATGGAGAGCCTCCATTAGATGACCAAGGCTGACGCATGCAGACATGTTGGAGCCTTCAAAAACGAAACGAAACGATTATTATGATTATTGTTATTGTATTTTTATTATAGCTGTAGTTATTATTATTATTATTATTATTATTATGATTATTATTATTATTATTATTATTATTTTCCATATCCAGAAAATGGAAAATGTGAGTGCGTTTAAGTACTTGGGTACTGTGGTGAGTAAGGATGGATGTTTGAAGAGTGAAGTCCTTGAAAAGGTACAACAAGGAAGAAAAGTTGCTTGTTCCTTGAAAGCAGTGATAAGAAACAGGGAAGTGAGCATGGAATTGATAAAGTTACTATATGACAGTATTGTGACACCAACTCTAATGTATGGAAGTGAAGCTTGGATCTTGTTGGAAGGACAGAAGTTAAGAGTGAGAGCAGTGGAAATGAGTTATTTGGGAGGAGCATGTGGAGTCACATGGAGAGACAAAAAGACAAATGAGGATGTGAAGGAGCGTTGTGGTGTGGATGTGGATGTGATAGGAAGCGTTAAGAGAAACACATTGAGGTGGTTTGACCATGTGGAGAGGATGGGGAGTGAGAGACTGACGAGTAAATTGTATGTGAGTGAGGTGGAGAGGGAGGGGGAGGCCAAGGATGAGATGGAAGGATGGAGTGGAGAGGTATATGAAGAGCGGGGGATGTGAGCTGGGAGCTGAACAGTGAAATGGCGGGGGAGAGGGTGACATGGAGGCGATTTGCTTGTGGCCACCCCTTACGGGATTAAGGCGTCTGGCAAATAAAAATATTATTATTATTATTTTTTTTTAATTAATATTATTATTATTATTATTACTATTATAATTACTATTCTTCTTCTTCTTCGTCTTCTTCTTCTTCTTCTTCTTCTTCTTCTTCTTCTTCTTCTTCTTCTTCTTATTATTATTATTATTATTATTATTACCCCCTGGGGGCAGGGGGGGTTTTCAAGAATACTCCCCCAGTATCCCTGCTTGTCGTAAAAGGCGACTAACAGGGTTGGTGGAGAGTTAGTGCCCCTCCCCGGAAAACAACTAACTAAAAAAACAAACAAGAAGCCTCGGACAAGGAATGACCTAACGATGACGACCCAGGACCGGACAAAGGACTTGGTAATGGCTACATGGAATGTAAGAGGAACGAATGATGAGGTGAAAGAGAGAAAGATTGTCCAGGTGCTTGAGGGTGCGAAAGTGGATGTATGTGGAGTAACCGAAACAAAATGGAGAGGAGAAAATGTGAGAGAATGGGAGTATGGATGGGGTATATGTGCAGGAGTAGGTGAGAATGAGAGGGCAAAGGAAGGAATATGTATAGTTGTGAGTAAAAGATGGAAGAAGAGCATAAGACAGTATGGATCAGTTGGGTCAGGGATTGTGTGGGTAAAGTTGAAAGTTGGAATACAAATGTGGGCGATTGTGTGTGTGTATGCGCCAACGCAAGATCGTGCTAGAAGAGTGAGAGAAGAGTTCTGGACGAAGGTGGAAGTGTGCATGGAAAAGTTTGGAAGGAATGAGAGAGTGTTTTTGATTGATGATATGAATGGTAAAGTAGGGAATGTGAAGGTGGATGGAATAGTTGGTGAGTGGGGTGTGCCTGCTGAGATAGATGAGAATGGGAGTGCGTTAGTGGACATTTGTGCTGGGAGGGGGTTGGTGACAGCTAATACCCTCTTCAGGCATAAAATGATCCACAGGTATACATGGCGAGTGATGAGAAAGGTTGGTGGTGAACTGAATGAAAGGAAGGCAGTGATTGATTATGTGTGTGTGGATGAAAGGATGCGAAAATATGTAATGGATGCAAGAGTTTATAGAGGTTGGGGGAGTGGACTTTCTGACCACTACTTGGTGGTGGCCAGAATTAGGATCCAAGTAAGATGGAGGAATAGAAGAAGAGAAAGACGAGAGGAAGGAGTAGTTGCAAGGAGAGTGGAAAGGTTACAAGAGGATGAGAAAAAGACAGAGTATAAGAGAGAAGTGGAGGAACGATTGGGCAAATATGAATTGGAGCAGATGGGGGACGTGGAAGGTGTGTGCAGGATATTTACAGAAGAAATATATGCAGCATGTGATGTGGTGTGTGGGAGGAAGAGAAGACGGAGGGGGGTGCAAGGAACAGCGTGGTGAACTGAAGAGGTGAGACAGGCTGTGGCACAAAAGAAGAAAGCATACAATGAATGGATGAGAAATAGGGGCGTGGAAGAAGTTGAGAGGCGGAAGAGAGAGTTATATGTAGAAAGAAAGAGAGAGGTGAAAAGATTAGTAAGAGGGAGTAAGAAGAGAGTGGATGAGGAATTTGGAAGGAATTTGAGTGTAAAGTGGAGGGACTGTAAGAAAATGTTCTGGAAAGAGGTGAAGAGAGTAAGACAGGGTGGAAGTGAGGTTAGCAGGGGAGTGAAAGATAAAAATGGTAGATTACTAGTGGAGAAGGAGAAAAAGTGAGCAGATGGAGAGAACACTTTAAGGAATTGTTGAACATACAGGATGGAAGTAATGCGAGTTTAAGTGGCTGGGGAATGGCTGGGAGAAGGAGGGAGGTGAGAAGACAGGAAGAAATCAGTAGGATAGAAGTTGTGGAAGCAATGAAGAAAGTTAAACTGGGGAAAGCCCCAGGAATTGATGGAGTGTGTGGTGAAATGCTGAAGCATGGGGGAGAGATAGTAGTAGAATGGATGTGGAAGATATGCAGATTGGCTTGGGAGGAATGTAGAGTCCCAGAGGATTGGAAGTGAGGTATAATTATTCCCTTGTACAAAGGAAAAGGGGAAAAAGAAGTGTGTGGTAATCATAGGGGCATTTGTCTTCTTAGTATAATAGGAAAAGTGTATGGTAGGATACTTATTGACAGAGTTAGAAAAAGAACAGAGGAATTAGTTGGAGAAGAACAGGGAGGCTTTAGGAAGGGAAGAGGTTGTGTAGATCAGGTATTCATTCTTAGCTCTTTAGTGGGAAAGTTTCTAGAGAAGGGAAAGAAGTTGTATGCGGCTTTTCATGGATTTGGAGAAAGCATATGACAGGGTGGATAGACAAGGATTGTGGAAAGTATTAAGAATATATGGAGTAGATGGGAAGTTGTTGAATGCTGTGAAGAGTATGTATGATGGTGCTAAGGCTGCAGTGCGAGTAGATGGTGAACTAAGTGAATTTTTTTCTTTGAAGGTTGGGTTGAAACAGGGATGTGTCATGTGTCCATGGTTGTTCAATCTGTACATGGATGGGGTAATAAAAGAGGTACAAGGTAGGGTAGTGAATGTTGCAGTGGCCCTGGTGAGAGAGGATAGTGTTTGGAAACTCCCTGTACTGTTGTTTGCGGATTATACTGTGTTGTTGAGGGAGCTGCAAGCCTTGGTGGATGAGTTTGGGAGAGTGTGTAAGGAACGGAATCTAAAGGTGAATGTTGGGAAGAGTAAGGTGATGGTCTTTGAGAGAGGTGAAGTCAGTGAATGTACAGCGAGGTTGGATGGTGAGGAATTGGAAAAAGTGAGTACGTTTAAGTACTTGGGTAGTGTGATGAGTAAGGATGGAGGTTTGGAGGGTGAGGTGCTTGAAAGGGTACAGCAGGGAAGAAAGGTTGCTGGTTCTTTGAAAGCAGTGATAAGAAACAGGGAAGTGAGCATGGAAGTGAAAAAGTTACTACATGACAGTATTGTGATACTAACTCTAACGTATGGAAGTGAAGCTTGGACGTTGTTGGAAGGACACAAGTCAAGATTGAGAGCAGTGGAAATGAGTTATTTAAGAGGAGCCTGTGGAGTCACATGGAGAGACAGGCTGACGAATGAGGATATAAAGGAACGTTGTGGTGCGGATGTGGATGTGATAAGAAGCGTTATGAGGAACACACTGAGGTGGTTTGGCCATGTGGAGAGGATGGAGGGTGAGAGACTGACGAAGAGAGTGTCTGTGAGTGAGGTGAAGGGGGGAAGAGGGAAGGGGAGGCCGAGGATGAGATGGAGGGATGGGGTGGATAGGTATATGAGAGAGGGGGGTGTGAGTTGGGAGCAGGGCAGTGAAATGGCGGGGGACGGCGACTTGGAGGCGATTTTTTTGTGACCACCCCAAACAGGATTTTGGCGTCTGGCAATAGATAGATTATTACTATTATTATTTTTATTTATTTGTCTTTACATTTTGAAAGAATGAGTGAAGCGTCTGAAAAGTTATCCAGCAACTTTCCACGTTTTATAAGTGTATGAATCCTATTTTCGTCCACGCATCATAAAGAAAACAGTTTTGCATCTGAAATACGTTATCCACTAGAGGTACTTATTTGTTGAGAGAACGCAAAGACTAACGTTGATCACCCATATATTTTCTGGTTAAGCATACTTTTTGGAGCGACTATACCTCAATATAAAAGAACTGTTTTTTTCTTGTTACTGTGGATAGATTTTCATGGTACTAGTTTGGATGTTGAATTTGCCTACGGACTCTACTTAATTTAACTTCATCCAGTCACTTACCTGGGGAAGACGGCTTGACATTGATTAAATTTACCTACCTTGAAATCAGCAGTTTGTAAAAGTGCTGGGTTAATGTTTGCTGTACCTGTTTGGATGTTTATTCTGTCTCTTATCTTTTAATTGCTTTAAACCCACCAAACTGTTGTCATGATGAGGGACACCTTGACGCTCTTTATTTATACGCTGCCCAGCCCCCTAGTCACCTGAGGAAAAAAGTCGTACCCAAGGTTGTTGTTAACCACCTGGTGAAGCGATGTGAGTATCTGGTTGTGACGTGGCCAGTGGATGGACGCTGGTGGTGCTGGTTATGGAGTGGCCAGTGGATGGACACTGTGGCCCTGGTGGTTATGGAATGGCCAATGGATGGACACTGTGGCCCTGGTGGTTATGGAGTGGCCAGTGGATGGACACTGTGGCCCTGGTGGTTATGGAGTGGCCAGTGGATGGACACTGTGGCCCTGGTGGTTATGGAGTGGCCAGTGGATGGACACTGTGGCCCTGGTGGTTATGGAGTGGCCAGTGGATGGACACTGTGGTGGTGGTGGTGAAGTGTTTGTAAGTCGCCCATGTGATCCAAAGAGGGAGAGGAGATTTAGGTACAACTTTTCCTGTGATTTGTTCGTGCCATCTCTGACAGTTTTCCTCAGTTTATCAGAGACCTCTCATGGTGAAGGCCTTAGAAGCCCCCATTACAGTCCTCCATTAACCTGTGCAGCATAACAGCGTACTCTGTATTTCACTGTTGCTACCTCCAGTGGATTTTAATGATCATAGAAGACACCCACCATTAGAGTGACTGAATAAGGAGGGACAGTGAGTTACAGCGAGCAAATGCTGGTTCAAAGGCAGGATAACAGAGGGTCATGGAGGAGAGACGAGGGTGGTCATTACTCAACCGAGGAAGGGAGAGAAAATAAGAATTGGCGGAGGTGGGATAGGTGGACATGAGAGAGGAATGGAGGTTGAAGAAGGAACTAGAAAGAACCTTTAAAGGAAAGAATGAACAAGAACTACACTGAGATGGCAAGGAGATTAGAAAATGAAGAGAGGAGACAGTGGAAGAATAAGTTATGGGTTGACATTTCGGGTGATGTTAAGTATGGTAATAAGAAAAGGACGAAGGAAAAGGGACTGTTGGAGTGAAGGTGACAACATGTAAATGTGTGGAAATGTAAATGATTGAAGATGGAGGAAGGGGGTAAAGTGAATGAGATAAAGTGCAAGTGAAAGAGATGAAAAAATGAAGGATCAAGCACCGTATAAACAGAATTCAAGTTAAGTTAGGCTTGATTAGGCTAGATTATGTTACGTTACGTCAAGGTAGGTTAGGCTAGAATGGATTAGGTTTTAGAGATGTTAGTTTAGGTTAGATTAAGTTAGATTGGAAGAGGTTAGGTTTAGACCCGTTAGAGTCTAGATATCTCCAGCGACTTTATATTCCCCCATCTTCCTTTTGCATGACCACCGATTACCCAATATATTCATTAGGTTCTACTTCCCTACCACCCCTTCCCCACCACACAGCCTACTTATCCTGATTAGCCAGTTCCGCAACTTCCAGTTACCTTCCAACACCTGACTAACATAAGGCAGTTTTGGCTTACAGAAGATTAGACGACCACCGTTTTGGAAGCTTCTGCAGCTGGTGTGTCTCGCTAAGGTTTAAGAGGCGTGAAAAGACGAATACAAGTCTGATAGAGGGACAGTTTTTATCTCCAACCCCGAAGATGGAAGGAGGCTGTATATCTGTTGTTTTTGTTTGTTAAGTTGGTTGGTTGTCTGTCTCTGTTTTCTTTGTGTGTGTGTACATTTGTATGATTCCTACTGACGGGTATAGGCGAGATTACTGACAGCATCACATGGAGTTATTGGAAGAGGCGTACCATTGAACCTCTTCTTCCTCACTATTCCCCTTCTCTTTTTTCTCTTCTCTCCCCTCTTCTATTCTTTCCCCTTCTTCCTTTTCTCTCCCTTTCCTTTTCCCGTCCTCTTCCCCTTCCCTTTTTCCCTCTTTCCTCCTCATCCTCATTCCCTTTTTCCTTTTTCCCTCTCCTCTTCCCCTCTTGCCCTACTATATCCTTCCCCAACTCTCTCCCTTTTCCCTTCACTTCCTCCCTCTCCACTCTGCTCTTGTCCTCTTCCCCTCTCCACTTTCTCTTCTCGCCCCTGTCCCTTTTCCATACTCTCCCTTTCCCTTTACCCTCTTCTCCCGTCACCTTCACCTCCTTACCCCATCCTCTTCCCCTTCACCTTCCCTTTCCCCTCTCCTTCCCCTTCCCCTCCTCTTCCTTTCACTTCCACATCAGTATCATCACCCCGCCACAATAAAAAAGCTATATCTTTTGTCGCCACCCGGCCATTATCACACCTAAGGCTGCAGGCCAAACATGTCTTCCTTCGCCACTGTATACAGTTCTTAGCCTGATGATTATTTTTTTCTCCATTTCCTAACGTTCCTTTCTCTCTTTCCTTTGTTCCCTCCCTCTCTCTGTTCTCCTCTTCTTTATTATTTCTCTTTTGTTTATTCCATGTTCCCTTCGTTTCCTTTCTCCACCCGTTCTCATCCTATCTTCCCTTCTCTTCTCTCCCCTCATTCCCTCCATTCCTCCATTTCCTTTCCTAACTCCTTCCATTTACTCTCTTCTTTCTCCCTTAACGTCCTGTTCTGTCTCCGTCACTCCTTCCCCTACTCATTTGTTTTGCTGCCTTCTTCTCTCCATCTCAGCCCCATCCTATCTTCGTTCCTCCCTCCGTTTTCCTTCTTGTCTGGCGAGCTAATAGATTTCTTCGTTCTGATTACACTTGTCGTCTCTGGTCATTGCCTGGTAATGCCAATTTAAAGTACACTTTTTCATGTTGAAGATTCGATTACTCCCTGTTTTTCCGTACCAGTCTGTGTCGCTCGGGTGAGGCAGAAGTCGTATTCTTGGTTTGTGTTTCTGTGGCCGTTTATCACTGTTTTCAATTACCTTCTCTCGTTTCTATTTGTGAATTATGAGGTGAAGGTGTGGAGAATGCAGACCTGGCCGCCGTGTTGTGGGTGTGGCTGGACTGATAATTATCCGTCATATGTTACTGTGGGCTTTATGATGCTAAGTACTACACGCTGTCTATTCTTTTCCCTGACCTTTACCGCAACATCAACATCTTTCTTATTGTATCGTAATCATCAGTACTACCAGGAGTATATTTACCGAGGATTATGTTATCCTCTGCCAATTGTGTATGTCTTTATATTTTGACTTTACTAATGCCAGACAGTTAAGCTAAGGCCAAATGCTTTCATTTTGCCTAGAAGAACACCTTTGCTTGATCGTGTTGTCAGTGTTAATTGGGATCCCTGGCACTTTGAAAAGACAACTTTGTTTGTTGTTAGTAGCTGTTCCTTGCATTCTTGTTCTCCGTTTTTGTCTGCATCACCATCCTGTTTCACCCTTCCTCAGAGCTCAGTCCTTCTTTTCCTACCGTTTACCACCTCTATCCTCCTCCCTTCCCTACCTTTTTCTACCCCTGTCCCCCTCCCTCTCCGCCCTCATCCACCCCTATCAGCCTTCCTCCCATGCCCTCTCCCAACTCTGTCCACCTCCCTCCCCTATACTTTTCCACCTCTATCCATCTCCCCCAGCCCTCTTCCTCCCTACCCTTTCCCACCTCTATCCACCTCCCCCTGCCCTCTTCCTCCCCTATCTCCCGCTCTCTGCCCTCTTCCTCCCCTATCCATCTCCCCCTGCCCTCTCCCACTCCTATCCACCTGCACCCTGCCCTCTTCCATCCCTTTCCATCTTCCTCCCAAGCCCTCTACCACCCTGTCCACCTCCCTCCCTACTCTCTTCCGCCCCTATCCACCTCCCTCCCTACCTTCTTCCACCCCAGTCCATCTCCTTCTCCTGCCCTCGTCCATCTCTGTCCACCTCCTGCCCTAGACCTCTTCCACCCCTGTCGTCATGCCTCCTATCCCTCTTACACACCTGTCCACTTCCCTCTCTTTCCTCTCTTCCACCCCTCTCCACCTCAGATCCCAACCTCCCTCCATCCCTGTCCACCTCCCTATCCTGCTTTCTTAACCCACACTAGTTTTCCCTCCTGCTAACCCGACCACCACAAAGCTGTTGGATTGGTATGGTGACGGTCTCCTGTTTGGCATTCAAGCAGTGTCTAAATATGTTGTTTTCGACGTTGTTAGATCGAGGTTTATAGTGACAACCACTCTCCAGGATTGAATGTGTGTGTGTGTGTGTGTGTGTGTGTGTGTGTGTGTGTGTGTGTGTGTGTGTGTGTGTGTGTGTGTGTGTGTGTGTGTGTGTGTGTGTGTGTGTGTGTGTGCGTGCGTGTGTGTGTGCGCGCGCGCGCGCTTACATGCGCTCACACTTTTCTTTGTGTAATCTGCCTGTTTGTTTGTATTTCTGTATGCTTCTGCATGTAGGCTGCCTGTGTAAGCAAGAAATGACGAGGAGTACTAAGGAAAGCAAACAATAACAGACCTGCCGACTCTTTGAGGTTGTTTGTTATAGTGTAGGCTGTAACTAGGTAACTATTTAATGAGTTGAGGAAGTACTGTAACACCTTTTCCTAAGGTTTTGTTAAGCCCCGCCATGTATATGGCCGGGGCATATAGTGTTGATCATGTTCGTCCGTCCGTCTGTCCGTCTCGTTTTGTGTTTAGTTCATTTCTGGAAAAGCTGTTGAAGATACCGTCATTAAACTTCATACACAGATACATATTGGCGAGAGCATTTCAACTGTGCCAAACTTTGATGACCTTGACTTTCCGTATGAGCTTGACCTCACATTTCTTGATTTTGCGTTTAGCTCATTTTCTTGATAACCCACGGCGGGGTATTCATGTCCTATGGTCATATTTCTAGTTCTGTTTACTGCACCATACTCTCCTTTTTTGTGTTAAATATGTCCATGCACTGTCGCTATAGTATGCCTAAATAATGTACAAAAGAATATTAACCAGCCATATCCAAAAATAAATCGCTGAGGAATAGGTGTTAGGAAGCTCCCTTAACAGACGAGAATATTAGCCAAGGATAAAACCAAACGCTTCAGCAAAATCTGGAGAAGGATCACCATGCACTACAGGTAAACTGTTCTCGGAAATGCCCTAAGAAGGAATTACTAGAAAACTATATACTGCACTATCCAAATCCAATTCTTTAAAGGAAAAGTACTGTAACTACTCGTGATGTTATACTGTTGCCATATTCTCCATGATCTGGATTACACGAATAATAATCAATCATATCTATTTTTCAGCATTGAACGTGGTGAATGGTGGATTAGAAGCCAGATACTTATCCAAACGACTTTTAATGTTGTCAGTAGAATATTACTGTGGCAGAAAAAGAGGTAAATTGAGAGAGAGGGAGAGAGAGAGAGAGAGAGAGAGAATAGGTGAAATTTCGGTAAACATGTGTCCCTTCGCATCATCAGAATGTTGAATTTAAGTCAGGTTGGCGTCCTTATAGAAATATCGATGGGTGGCGAGATGTGACGGTATTATCACACACACACACACACACACACACACACACACACACACACACACACACACACACACACGCTGGTGCAGTGGTAACGCTCTCGCTTGCCAACTGGTGGGCGGGAGTTCGCGCCTCGCTCAGGTTGCGAAAAGTTTCACTGACGAAATGGGTGGTTACTGTCCCCCTTGAGCAAGGGGACGGGTGTGTGCGTGTGTGAAGGTCACAGCCTTGCCCATAGATCGGACTATATGAGCTCTCAGCTCCCTTCCGGGAGGGTAAAAGCTGACGATCACGATCATCAAGTGATCCTGACCGACCCGGTGAATTACACACACACACACACACACACACACACACACACACACACACACACATCTTTAGAATGCTTAAACTACTTCTTTTGTTTTGCACCTGTGTGAGAGAGTTTAAGTTAATACTCCATCACTCACACCAATACTCATCCTCTTAGTAAAATGCAAAACATAGATGTACTCGATGATTAAGAAAAATTATGCAGGATCTAAAAGTTTTGTACCTGAGAGAGAGAGATTTATATTCCCTTCACTCTCACACCATCACTCATCCCCATAGCAGAATGTAAAATAAACACAGGCACCAAGGAAAAAACATAAAATGACATGTGGAAGGTACTATTAACATCAGTGACCGTATGTGGGGGATACAAGAACCTGGTGGAGAGAGCTGGAAAGAGAAGGGAAGAAATGGAGAGAAAATGTGGTAGAGGAATGATTGTAGGAGGTCTGATGAAGAAAAAAAAATGTAAATAACAAGAAAGGCAAACTAAAGGCGTGGGATAGGGGTAAGAGACGAAAGAGGAAGGATATTGGAAGACGGAAATAAGAGGGAAGGGATGAGGAAAGGAAAGTAGGGGAGACAAAGGGCGAGTAATTGGAGAATAAATAAATTATGGAGGGGCGTGAAGGAGTCGGTGGTGACAGGAGGACGTGAGGTGAGGGATGGAAAGGCCAGACGGGGTCTCTCACCTCATCTCACCCCCACCCTACCTCTTTCTGCACCTAATATAGAGGTGTATTGTTGAGAAGTTGTCACCGGGGCTGCCTCATAATGAGAACAGATTATTATCATCGTTCATAGAATGTAGGTGAACCTGCTTGTCATCTTCATAAGTTATAGTTCAGTTCACTTCAAAGGTCTCTCTCTCTCTCTCTCTCTCTCTCTCTCTGTCTCTCTCTCTCTCTCTTTCTCTCTCTCTCTCTCTCTCTCTCTCTCTCTCTCTTACACACACACACACATGCTCAGACATTTAATCTTGGAGAATACTTGCAAACAGAGAGCCAGTAGCGTCTACTGTTGTTTTGAACTTTTTTTTCTCTTAAAGTCATTTTCCCTAATAAAGGTACGGTATGAAGATAAACCATATTTCCAGCGTATCTTTTCGTACAGTTTCCTTCGCTAGACATACTACATTTTTCCCTCACTGTTATTTACTTGCTTAAACGCCGCCTTCGGTGGCCCCTGCTCGACGTCAGGTCAGTTCCTAGTTTCAGTCGAACGGTAACAAAAATTTGAATTACTCATTCCATGGGCTAGACGGAGAGAGGAATTTTCCCTTTATTTTTATCCTAATGGGACACCCTTTGAGAAAAGAGAGAGAGGGGCAGGACAGTAGTGTTTGCTATTATATTAAATTATGCTATAGCCTTATAGTATACAATTTTAGAAGTATAAGGAGGGAGGAAGGAGAGGCGAGAGAGTGGTAATACAACAAACATGTCACTCTTCTTTCTTCTGTCATGCTGGTGATTTCAGTGCTGGAACAAGAACGAATCCATCCCCTCCACTAAAAGCAAATACTAAAACTGGAGCAAAAGGCCAGAAATGAGTCCTAACTCTGGAACCGGTGGCCCGACTGGACCGGAAATAGTTTCATTCTTGAAGTTAAAGCATTTTAACGGTACCTTGCTTTAACAAAAATTGCGCTGCATTGCGCTGTTTTTACTGTGTTGTGGTAACAAACAAACAAACATACAGAAATTGGATCATTATAATATAGATGATGCATTTTTTATTTTCAGACTTTAAGTCTTCTCACTAGTGAGTATTTAGATTTTTTTTTTTTTTACAATAGGTCCATCTATCAATTTTCCTCTGTCAAGTATATATCCACGATCTTAACATCCAGTTTATAACCATCGTATTCCTATAAATTATCAGCCATTAATATTTTTTTACCTGCGGCGAAGCCGAAAGGTTTATAAGTGGTATACCTGGGGATCTTTTTTTTTTTTTTTCCTCCTTCAAGGAAAGTTCGAATATCAGTTCTTGGAGAGCTCTGAGAAATTTTCTTATGAAATACAAAGTTGCTTAGCTTGAAAATATGAGTTGATTTAATATACCAGCTGTTGCATCAGGTGACGCATCACTTTACTGTTAGGCGATTTTCAATTTCGGCTATAAGGAGGCATTTTAGCGACTTTCTTATGAAATACGAAGTTGCTCAGCTTGAGACTTTGAGCTGATTTGACATGTCAGCTGTTGCATCAGCTGATGCACAGTTTCGCCGTAGGTCTTTGAAGATAGTCACTTCTTGTTTTACTCATGGTTAGGTCACCGTCGTTCAACTTATTCTACGTGTCAGTAAACACCAGATCTTCGGACAGAATTATTTTTCAGTAATCTAGAACTTATAATTTTGTATAAATATTCATCTGCCAATCATTTAACAGTGTATTTCGTCGGCCTTTAGTTTTTAATTATTCCATCTGCTATCATCAGTTTTTTTGCTGTAGAATTGTATGTCTTCATCCATTATGTTTTTGCCATCACTGTTGCTGTCCATCTGTCCTTCACCTCCTAAACAGTCAGGTTAATCTATCATGCATTTCAGGTGGTCAGTCATCAGTTTATATTTCAGTATTTTTGAGTGACCATTTACCGAGCAATTCTCATTGAACTGGACGTTCTGATACTCATTAATTATTTTCGTGTACGTATGTAGGTAATAGGTGATACATTCTCTGAGACTGAAAGTGAGAGAGTAGTAGGCTAACGTTTTCCTAATTCTCTTGTACGATACTCATTCCGTCTTCTTCGTTGCTCCTTCCTTCGTTATTCCTTTGGTATTCCTTCCCTTCCCTTTATCCCTGTCTGTCATCTTACTGTCTTCCCCTCCCCTTCTCGCATGTCCGACAGTTTCCTTGATTCCTGTCCTTCTCCTTTTACTCATTCTTCTTTTATTACCTTCTCTCCTACTTCCTGCAGTTCAACTCCGTCTTCTTTATTCATTCAGTTTTTTCCCCCAATCATTCTTTTCCCCTCTTCTTCTCCCCTTGTTTCTTACATTTATCGTCTTCCATCCCATTCCACTGTCGTATTCAGTCTCTCCACATCCCCCTCCACCCCGTTTCTTCACAGAGTTTCGTTTTCTTTTCTCTACATTACTCATTTCGTTGTTTCTTTCAGCTTTTCTTTTATTGCTTATAATTTTCCCTTGCACTCATCATTTGCACTGTTTTTCTTGCTACTTTTTTTTTTTTTTTTTTTTTTTTTTTTTTTTTTATGCGAGGAAGAAGGAACCAAAGGCCATGAGCCCGCAGTAACAGTTCCCTCCAAGAGAAAAACAAAATACAATAGAGAGCCAAATTCAAGATCCGATCATTTTGAGATG
The DNA here is from genome assembly GCF_032717465.1 of Coenobita brevimanus. NCBI lineage: Eukaryota > Metazoa > Arthropoda > Malacostraca > Decapoda > Coenobitidae > Coenobita > Coenobita brevimanus. The sequence goes on along the minus strand of NC_136960.1, from coordinate 14,299,705 downwards.
CCTGGACACACTACGTTTGAAAGACTGGAGATCATAGGCAGGAGGAAATACAGACAGAGGGAGACAGTTCCAGAGCTGACCTGTTGCATAAATGAAAGACTGGGAGTAACGGTTAACTCTTGCATTAGAGAGTTGGACAGAAAAGGGATGAGAGTTTGCTGCCAGACGGGTGCTACGCGCCCGTCGTAGAGGTGGAGGAATGCAAGCAGACAGTTCAGAGGAGCAGTGACCATTAAAGTAGCGATAGAAAAGAGATAAAGATGCAACAGTGCGGCGAAGAGACAGAGGTTGAAGGGAGTCAGTAAGAGGAGGAGAGTTAATGAGACGAAAAGCCTTTGACTCCACCCTATTGAGAAGAGCTGTATGTGGGGAGCCTCCCCACACATGAGAGTTGTACTCCACACAGGGGCGGATAAAACCTCTGTATAGAGTCAACAATTGTGCAGGGGTAAAGAAAGAGCGGAGTCGGCTTAGCACACCCAATCTCTTGGAAGCAGATTTTACAAGAGATGTAATATGATCTTTCCAAGATAAGTCCCGAGTAAATGAAACCCCAAGCATGTTCAAGGATGATGCAGGATTAATCTGAATATTATTAAACATTAGTGGGTATACCTGTGGAAGATTTTGTCGGGTTGATAGGTGTAAGAACTGAGTCTTAGATGCATTAAAGACAACCATATTATTTTTACCCCAGTCAGAGATATGAGCCAAGTCAGACATTAGGTGTGCCATAGCCTCATCCCTTGTTTCTTGAAGTAACTGTTGAGATGGGCGTTGCGGGAACCGAATGGAAAGATGAAGGGTGGAGTCATCAGCGTATGAGTGGATAGGGTTAGATGTACAGCTTAGAAGATCATTGATGAATAAAAGGAAGAGAGTTGGTGATAGGACAGAGCCCTGAGGAACACCACTGTTGATAGATCTAGGAGAAGAACGATGGCCGTCTACGACAGCGGCTATAGAACGACCAGAAAGGAAGCTAGCGATGAAGGCACAGATAGAAGGATAGAAACCGTAGGAGGGCAGTTTGGAAATTAAAGATTTATGCCAGACTCGATCGAAAGCCTTTGAGATGTCAAGTGCAATGGCAAAGCTTTCGCCAAAGTCCCGAAAGGAGGATGACCAGGAGTCTGAAAGGTAGGTGAGAAGATCGCCAGTGGAGCGTCCCTGACGGAACCCATACTGACGATCGGAAAGAAGGTTGTGATAGGAAAGATGCCTTAAAATTTTTTTATTAAGAATTGACTCGAAAACTTTTGAAATACAGGACGTTAAAGCAATTGGACGATAGTTGGAGGGTTGGGAGTGGTCACCCTTCTTTGGGACTGGCTGAATGAGAGCAAACTTCCAGCAAGAAGGAAAGGTACAAGTTGACAGACAAAGGCGAAATAGCTTGCCTAGGCAGGGTGTAAGCACAGAAGCACAGTTTTTGAGAACAACAGGAGGGACTCCATCAGGCCCATATGCCTTGTTAGTACTGAGGCCAGTAATGGCAGAAAATACATCAACTGAAGAAATTTTAATGTCAGCCATGAGGAAGTCAGAGGGTGGAAGTGATGGAGGAACAGCACCGGAATCGTCTAAGGTGGAATTGGAGGAGAAAGTCTGTGCGAAGAGATCTGCTTTATCAGTAGAAGAAATAGCTACAGAACCATCAGAGTAGAAAAGAGGAGGGAAGGATGATGAGGTAAAGTTGTTAGAAAGATTTTTGGCAAGGTGCCAGAAGGAGCGAGAAGAATTCGAGTTGGAGAGTTGAGAGCATTTAGTATGGATGAAATTATTTTTAGTAGAACGAAGAACAGACTTAGCACGATTCCGGGCAGAAACGTAAAGATTATGTGATTCAGGGGTGGGTTGGCTCCGGTACCTTTTGTAGGCCCTCTCCTTGTTGCGGACAGCATTAGAACAAGCGTGATTAAACCAAGGCTTTCTTGCGTTAGTCAAAGGATATGAGAAAGGAATGTATGCTTCCATGCCCGAGAGAATAACCTCCGTAATGCGCAAGGCACACTCAGATGTCTCACGGCCATGGAAGCAATAATCATTCCAGGGAAAATCAAAAGAAGTACTGCCTGAGGGCCTCCCAGTTCGCAGCTCCAAAATGCCAGAGACGACGTTTCCCTGGAGGGTCCATGAGCCGTACTGGAGCGATAGGACAGGTTAAGGTAATAAGGTTGTGATCGGAGGAGCCCAACGGAGAGAAAAGATTAACAGAGTAAGCAGAAGGATTGGTTGTGAGGAAGAGGTCAAGTATGTTGGAGCTCTCTCCAAGGCGGTCAGGGATACGGGTAGGGTGCTGTACAAGCTGCTCTAGGTCATTAAGGATAGAAAAGATGTAGGCTTGTTCACCAGGTGGATCCGTGAAAGGAGAGGAGAGCCAAAGGTGGTGGTGAACATTAAAATCTCCGAGAATGGAGATTTCAGAGAAAGGAGAAATGGACAGAATGTGTTCCATCGTAGAAGTAAGATAGTCGAAGAATTTTTGATAGTCAGTAGAATTAGGGGATAAGTAAACAGCACAGATATATTTAGTCAGAGAATGACAGGAAAGCCGAAGCCAGAGAGTGGAGAATTCAGAAGAATCAAGTTCAGGAACACGAGAGCAAGATAAGTCGTTGCGTATGTATACACAACAGCCACCTTTGGCTTTGAAATGAGTATAGAGAAAGTAGGAGGATACAGAAAAGGGTTTGCTGTCAGTTGCCTCAGACAGCTGAGTCTCCGTTAGAAAAAGAAGGTGAGGTTTAGAGGAGGAGAGGTGGTGCTCAACAGAGCGAAAGTTAGATGAAAGGCCGCGAATGTTGCAGAAATGAAGAAGAAGAGAGTCAGACAGTGGTTCCAGGCACCTCGAGTCGTCACCGGGAGAGGGGCAGATGGCGGGGGCATTTATGGTCCCCCCCCCTGGGGACTCCGAGGCTGGGTGAATCAACGCCATTTTTGGTTAATTTTGAGTAGGAAGTGTAGTGTGTACTGTGCATGTAGTTTGGTGAAGATAGATAGAGAAATTTGTACTGGAGAGCATGCTGGCCTACTCTCTGTGTAACTGAGACACTGAAAAAGTTCAGCAAAGGGGGATGGTCAGGAACTAGTCCTGAGGGCTGATGAAACGGGAGCTCCAGCACTCCCTGTCATCAGCTTTCCATCCACCTCGGGAGTACTGCCCTGCTCGACTGGTGCTACAGTCTACTCCTCCCATCTTCTCTCCCTCAGCTTCCTTGCTCCATCCCTTCTCCCTCCACTTCCCCTCTTTCCTCTTCCACTCTCTCCCACGTCGCCCATTCCCTGCCTCACCTATATGGTACTCCACCCTTGTTCCTTTACCACCAACACCACCACCACCACCACCACCACCACTGCTGCAACCATCATCATCCTCGCTACAACCATTATCACCACCACATCTGCCACCATAGAGGTAGGATTAGGGTAGAGTCGGCGTGAGAAGGCTCCGGTGAAGCCAAAGAACTGTCAAACGGCCATATTGGTCAAGTCAAGAGGTCAAGGCAACACCTACTTGACGAAGATTGCTGTGCACTCCTACCTCTATGGCTGTGCCCATAGAGGTAACAGTCCTAATCCTACCTCCGTGGGTGTGGCCATGAGATTATTAAGCCTTTAATACCTCCAGCTGTGTGTCCACCTGGTATTCTTCAGGGAGAATGCCAGAAACAAAGTAGAATTCATTCTACCTCTGGTTTTAGTTGTAGTTCAGCTGTGGGTGTGAGACCTTCTGTCCTAAGTTGTAACTCACCATCGAATAACCCAAGACTCCAAAAATGCCCACCACCTGTGCCGCATTTGGGTGTAAAGAAAGAGGAGATAAGAAATCTGACCCATCCATTACATTTCACCGGTGAGTATCTTTAGAGTGAATTATAATTTGTAAGTGTACATTATGTATATGACTGGAGTTAGTAAAGTCAAGCTGAATATTATATAGAATAATAGATATAAACTTTTTTCATAATGTGCTGATGTATATTATTTTAAATCATCTGTCTTCCATCCTTCATTTTACCATATGTTCTTAAATGCTTCCTTTTTTTCATTCATTAACTACTTTCTTTTCTCCTTCCATTCATAACCTACTTTCTTCCTCATTTTTTCTGTTTGCAACTAAGAAAACACTCGCGCCGGGTCAGCGTACCCAAGTCAGACAGCTGTCAAAGGGGTCGCCGCCATGTTGGTCGAGTCAGGTCTGTCGGCCTCACTCTGACCTACCCGTGGTTAATCCCTTATGCCGCCTCTACCTACTCCTACCTCTATGTCTGCCACCGTCCTCATCATGTATGCTATAATCCAGAGTGTTTGTGTGAGTGTGTGTGTGAATTTCTCAGTTTTGTCGTCTGCCGCTGCACGGGACAAGAACTGTTTGCTTGTTTGCCCAGTGATTCAAGCACTTTAAGTTGAATTTATTTACAGTGGTTAAGTGCGAGTCTCTCTCTCTCTCTCTCTCTCTCTCTCTCTGTCAGGTAATCTGCAGCTGCTGTGTACCCTCATGACCCTTCCTTCTCAGTGCAGCATCTCATTACCTAATAAATCCCTTAGGTTCTCACCGCCCAGGCCACTCCGTCCTCCTCACTCATTCTCATAACTTCAGTTACCCGTTAACCTCTTTAAAGATTAGAGCACCAGTGTTCTTGGGAGTTAGCAGCTGCTGTTTCTCGCTCAAGTATTAAGAGCTGTAAAAACATGAGTGCAAGGTTGACAGTGGCACAGTTTTATTCTTCATTATCCACGGTAGGAGAAGGCCCCGTTTTGTTTGTTACAGTGTCTTCAAGATGGTGGATTTGGGGTATGCAAAATTTATCGACTGCCTTCTTTTTGGGTAATCCTCATTAGCAGTCGTCTGTGTTGATACTTGCGTCATAATAATGCAGTGCTCAACGTTATCCAGTTTAGTGATGGTGGTGGAGGGATGACCACACTGCCTCTTGCATCATTTTATTATAACAAGTTCTCATCCTTCTTTATCCATTCAGAGATGTATTCACAGGCTGGACTCGTATTTCAATTTGCAAGACAAGGAACTCTCTCTGTCCCTCCTTTATGCTATCGTTGTTTGTCCCTTCTCCGTCCCTCATTCTAGTCATCCTTATTCGTCTTTTCTCTCTGTCCTTTCTCTATTCCATCCTTAATCGTCCTCTGTCTGCGTCCATCCTCTATCCATCCTAATTCGTCCTCCGTCTACGCATACCCTCTATCCATCCTAAGTCGTCCTCTCTCTCTCTGTCGCTCCTTTATCCCATTCTTATTTCTCCTCTCTCCGTCCTTTCTCTGTCCCTTCCTTATTCGTCCTGTCTCCGTTCCTTCTCTATCCCATCCTTATTCGTCCTCTCTCCGTCCCTTCTCTATCCCGTCCTTATTCGTCCTCTCTCTGTCCATCCTCTATCCCAACCTTCTTCGCCCTCTCTCTCCTTCCCTCTTCTGCCCCATCCTTATTCGTCGTCTCTCTCTTCCCTTCTCCTGCACTAAATCATCCCGCCACAATAACGGTCATATTCATTTCCTCTGCTCGGCCATTTTCACACTCAGGATTGCAGACCAAACGAGTCTCAGCGTCCCACTGTATTGTATGTGGTTCTCAGATTATATGCCACTATTTTCCGCCATTTCCTCTCGTCTTCAAGTCTTGTTCCCGTCTTTTCATCACCTCTCCCCTCTCCCCTCTATTTTCCTATTCCCTTATCTCCTTGCTTTACTACTTATTTGGTGCTGGAGAGGATGCATTCATGCAGTAGCACCAATATGACCGAACAGCTTTATTGCCCAGTTATACAAACATCCCTCAACACCCTCCCTATCCCTAAGAGGAGGATGGTGAACTGCAGGAAGAGGGCAACTTCAACCTGCAGTCCACCGGGTTCCCATTCAGATGAACCTGGGAATGCAACTAGTGCTGCTGGTGCCGCCATCACCTTCCTCTCCCTTTTCCCATTTCCTCCCTCCCCCTTCCTTCTCTCAGATTACAAGTCACCAAGTCATTATTGTCTATTCCCTTTCTCATTTAGGTCTGGTAGGCTGGAAATTCCCCCACTCTGATTACACTTGTCGTCTGATAAGCTTATGCCAACTCTCTCACACTGTCAGTAAAAGTAAATAAATAAAAGAAAGCTGGTATGATGCAGTATATTTCAGACTGCACACCCTGGTTTCTGTCGTCGCGAAAATGTTGATTTGCCAGGTTACAAGGCTTGGCACAGCATAATTTCGTAATATTTTTTGTAGCCCGTTCTTATGATAGTTACAGCAAAAAATATTATCATCGTCATCATTGTTACATCCTGGTTCCCCTTCATAAATGGAACAGCTGGAATAAAATCCAGGTGAGAAAGCATAAAAATATAATGGAACAATAAAGGCACTGACCAAACAAATTTTCATATTCAAACAACATTTTCTTGATTTCTGGTTCGTTGTCAATTTGTGTGCGATTTTGAATGTTTGAATTCATAATATTTATTTATTTATTTATTTATTTATTCATATTTTTTGCAGTCGGTACTCATCATCCCTCCCCCTTTTTATTTAGGTTACCATCTGGATAATTTCAATGATTCTCCGCCATGTGACGCACGACGCGAGTAATAACGACATAAATAACAGAAGCACAGTAATTATTTTGCTGGTGGCTTCTTCGGCCGCTGTTCATCACGGTTTTCAGTTACCCTGTCGCCTGCTTTTTTTCTTGGCCTAGTTTCGAGAATGCAGACCCGACTGCATTGTGGAGCCGTGTTGCTGGTGTTGGCAAGATGATGATTATCAGGTGTGAGAGGATAGGAGTGTGAGAGGATAGAGTGATGTGAGGGTGGGGTGAGGTGTGAAGTGCGTGGGGGAGGGTGAGATTAAGGGGTCAAGAGAGAGGATGGAGGAGACGTGAGAGGTGAAAGGAGGGTGAAATATGAGGGACTTCCAGGAGATGTGTAAGGGAGTTGATGGTGATGTGTGAGTGCCGAGTGAGGATGGTGTGAGTGAGGGCCGTAGGATGTGTGAATGAAGGCTATGAGGGATGAGAATGTGGCGAACGAGTTGGGAAAAGTTGAGTGAGATCAAGATTATGAATATAAAAAGCGACGAAGTCGCAAGAAGAGAGCGGAATTTTTTTTAAATGTGGAGTGATATGAGAGTGAGAATAGAGGATGTAGAGTATGCTGTGGCATGAGAGATATGAGTGTTGTGAGGTGTGACTGAGATACCAGGGTGGTGTGAGGGACTGAGAGAAAGATAAGAATAAAAGTAAGAGGGAGGAGAAGTGTGAAGGTAGTGGAGATGTGTGGGACGAATGAAGAGAGGTGGGTGGGAGATAATACGAGGCAAGGGTGAAGAAGAGAGGTCAGGGCAAGAGAGATAAGAGTGATGACGAGAGAAAAGCTAATGAATTGAGAACACGATATAACAACCAAAGACGAGAGAAAAGCTAATGAATTGAGAACACGATGTAACAACCAAAGACAAGGATCACCAAAGAGGGGTGAGCTGGAATAAAGCGGTCGAGGGTGGTGGAGGTAAAGTGTGACTGGTAAAGTGTGACTAGGTGGAGTGTCGAGGGTGGGAATGCAGGGATTAAGTCTCGTCAGCATGGCTGAGGTGAAGGCGGGATGGGGGCATGACCTGGGGAAAGCGGGCGGGGATCATGGCCTTGGAAAACAAGAAATGTACTCGGAGTTTCTACATTTCGTTTATTGATTACCAACTGTTTTTTTTAGCAACGTTCCATTTATGTCGAATATCAAAACCTTTCATTGATGTAGATGTTAGCGATTCCAACTCGCAAATCTCGGACTTGGGAGTTATAACCAAGTTATTTTTTATTTCATATTCAAATTCATTCGGCTCAGTGGTAAAGCGCTTGACTCAAGTAGTGAATTCGAGCCGCACGCGGGTAGACTGCCTTG
>NC_136960.1:14126807-14286807 GCF_032717465.1 Coenobita brevimanus | reverse complement strand
CTCCGAAATGTGGCCAGAAACAACAAACTGTACCTGCGTTGCATTCAGCACCCCAACTGTGGAGGAAGAGCCGTATTGTCGGAGGTAAAAATTGTTGTAAAATGTTATAGACCGGGAGCTTGGTGAGATTTAATCAACATGTTGAGTACAAAATTATTGAGGTGCTTATATTCCTGTATTTATTGACAATTACTTACTATTTGTACATGGCATACTGATAAAAAATAATAATTTAGGCCATCTAATAATTAGCGCCATCAACGTTATGCACAAGTGTTGTTCTGTGATGGTGGTGTGAGGTGTTGTTCTGTGGTGGTGGTGGTGGTGGCGTGAGGTGTTGTTCTGTGGTGGTGGTTGTGGTGGTGGTGTGAGGTGTTGTTCTGTGGTGGTGGTGGTGTGAGGTGTTGTTCTATGGTGGTGGTGGTGGTGTGAGGTGTTGTTCTGTGGTGGTGGTGGTGGTGGTGGTGTGAGGTGTTGTTCTGTGGTGGTGGTGGTGGTGGTGTGAGGGGTTGTTCGAATTATTAGGCAGTCATATTTTACAGACAACTGGTGTCATCAGAGCAACGCAAGGTCACAACCATGAAGCATCCGACTTTGCTGAAACAGATCTGAGGAACACTCTCAAGAGGAAGGCTGCTGAGGAAGTGGGCTCTACCAGCAACTCCGAGATCTTCAGGCGGGTAACAAGACATCACCCACATGGAGCAGATGTGTCTTTCTCATCTGTAGAGTGCAGCATGCTTCGAGCCAAGCGCCGAATTCAACCAAGGCAACCACACACTGCAGAGGAGTGTGCCAACATTCTAGAAAGCCCAGAGGCCCAGGCCTTTAACGGAAACCTCAGATCTGTTATCACTGACCAGGGAAGTGGTCGTATGGCAATGATTTTTTACTCTCTAACTCTGGTACCACTGATGACCACAATTAAGGAATGGAATTATGACGGTATTTTTTACACTGTGCCTGCACTCTTCTACCAGCTCTTCACATTGCTTGGGTTTTACAAAGGTCATTCATTCCCACTCATCTTCACTTTGATGACCTCAAAGTCTCAAAAGTTGTATGATCTCACAATGCAAAAAGTGAAAGAACTCATCCCCAACCTGAATCCCGAACAAGCAATGGGTGATTTTGAAAGCAGTTCTGGTAAAGCAATTCGCTCTTGTTGGCCACAGGTTCAGATAGAGGGCTGTCATTTCCACTTTTCACAAAACCTGTACCGGAAAATTCAGAAACTGGGGCTAACTGAACTTTACAACGACAACAAGCAGTTTAATAAGTGGGTCAAAAAGATCATGACACTAAGTTATGTGCCAGCCAATCGAATGCATGAAGCAATTGACTCTCTGTTCCAAGAAAATTTTGACGTGAATGATCATTCCCAGGCAAAAATTACTGTATTCAAAACCTACATCACAGAGTACTGGATTCGAAAAGTCACTCCACAACGGATATCTGTCTTCGAATTTTCTCGTGGAACTAACAGTGATGCAGAGTCATATCACAGCAGACTGAAAGCCATTGTCCGCCAGCACAAGCCAAACATCCACACTTTCCTAACACATCTGACTAATCTGATAACAGACACAACTAAGGACACTGAACGTGTGGATGCTGGCTTGGACATCACTCGTCAGAAAAAGGAGAAGTTTGTTAGAAACATTGAGCGGAGGCAGAACTTGAAAGAAAAATTACAGATTGGATCATACACATTGACCCAATACATCAATGCTGTCGCTTACACATTTGATAGCTCTGTTTCATCATTTCAACTTCCTGGAGACAGTGCTGATGAGAGTGGGGATGAGCATCGGGCCCTGACAACAACGGAGCTGGTGCACAAGATGTTCCTCCCGAACTTCGGTGCAGCATCTGCCTAAGGCGAAGGGAAAGGACAGTTGTTCTTCTGCCCTGCCGACACGCTTCCTCCTGTGCAGATTGCATAACTATCCTTTGGTCAGCAGCAGATAGTAACAACCCTGCAACATGTCCCACTTGTCGCACTGCCATTCGTGACAGGCTTGAGGTTTTCATTTAAAAAGTGCCATTGTAATGTTTCATTTTATGTACGTATGTTTTAGTGAGAAATAAAAAAGTGCCATTGTAATGCTTCATGTTATGCCGGATGCACCATATTGCCGCAGCTCCTACACATAGGCGGTCATATTTCCTACACAAAAACAAGTGTCAAGCACATTTCCTACATAACATCTTAGTACCCAGCATATTTCCTACACCTACTGTGTGTAGGAGATATGCTGTATCTCTGTAGGAAATATGTCACTACTCTAAAAACGGCTAAATATGTAGGAGATGTGTCCTGTAGGAAATGTGGCACGCCCCCGAAGGAGGCAGCAGAGTTTTGGACAGCGACGGTGCGCGTGGACGTCCACGAATACTTCTGGTGGCGGAACATGCTTGGATGTTCACAACACTCTCGTGGCAGTAAAACTGGACGTCCACGGCAAGACTGGACATCTATGGGTGTGATACCGCCTTTATTGGCTGGTTTATTAGGACTTCAGTACCTTTAGAGTGCGTCGAGATGGTGATGATGGGGAATGTATGTATCACGGAGTAAAGACTGCAGTGTAAATGAGACAGTATAGATAGATTGATAGACAGACAGATAGACAGACTGATAACACACACACTCACACACACACACACAAGGAGAGGCAGGAGGCACAGGAAAGACACAGAGTAAACTGGAATGTATGAGAACAGAGGTGCCAAACAATGAGACGACTACGTTGTTATTGTTGCTTAACCTCCATTTTTCAGATCAGGCAGACCCGTCGACCACAGATAAGGTACTGCATTTGTGGGGTTGTCATACTTGTACAGTACAGTATACATCTCGTGCAGGAAGCCGACGTCCTCTTTTGGTACACATCCCCTGGTCAAGAATGGATCAGGGTCCTCCCCACGGCGAGGTGAAAGGAAAACTGGTGGATGTTTGGCTCCTGAATGGATGCCGCAGCTGCTTCGTTCGACCCCGTATACAAAAACGACCATGTGTAGGCTCCTCAGCAGCGCCAGACAACTACTTAAAATACAAGAACGACAGCCTGCACTGGGAGAGAACTAACCACACAATGAAATGAGGAATTAGTGATAGAGAACCAGGTATGTCACTCGTAGTAAAGGAATTACGAAGAGTGAAATGGACACTGCTTATATCATTGCGGTTATGTCCTTTTATTCTTGCCACCTTCACGTGATTTCAGTTGCCTTGGGAGACATTTTTTCGAACTAAAAGTGTAATGTATGTAAGTAATAATAACAATAACATCATCATGATCAACAACAACAACAACAACAACAATAATAATAATAATAATAATAAAAATATTAATAATAATAACAATAATTTATTATTATTGCTATTATTATTATTATTATTATTATTATTATCTAATAATAATAATTATTATTATTCTTATAGCAGCAGCAGTACCAGCAGCAATTTATTACCATGGTATTAACTAAGCAAAGCAGCAGACAGGACTAAGACATAGAACAACGTGGATTACCAACTGTTCCTTAAAAATCGTAGCTGTTCACCAAATACAAGATGTTTATCACCTCATCTTGTTTCTATTCCCCCTCTGCTTCTTTTAATTCTTCTTTCCACTTTGTCCTTTTCTTTCTCTTCTTTCCTTCCCTTTTTCTTTTTTCCCACCACCTCATCTTTTACTCTATCACTATCTTCTTCCACATTTTCTTCTTCTTTATCTAAAACACAGTCCCTCTAATCCCTCCTCCTTCTTACCCTTTCCACCTCTCCCTACAACATCCTGCAGGACAGGCAGCGTTTATCTCTAATCTATGTTTGTGTCTGGGTGTGTTTGAGTGTGCTTGTTTCTGAGTGTGTTTGTGGGTGCTTGTGTCTGGGTGTGTTTGTGGGTGCTTGTGTCTGAGTGTGTAAGTGGGTGGTAGTGTCTGAGTGTATTTGTGGGTGCTTGTGTCTGGGTGTGTTTGTGGGTGCTTGTGTCTGGGTGTGTTTGTGGGTGCTTGTGTCTGGGTGTGTTTGTGGGTGCTTGTGTCTGGGTGTGTTTGTGGGTGCTTGTGTCTGGGTGTGTTTGTGGGTGCTTGTGTCTGGGTGTGTTTGTGGGTGCTTGTGTCTGGGTGTGTTTGTGGGTGCTTGTGTCTGGGTGTGTTTGTGGGTGCTTGTGTCTGGGTGTGTTTGTGGGTGCTTGTGTCTGGGTGTGTTTGTGGGTGCTTGTGTCTGGGTGTGTTTGTGGGTGCTTGTGTCTGGGTGTGTTTGTGGGTGCTTGTGTCTGGGTGTGTTTGTGGGTGCTTGTGTCTGGGTGTGTTTGTGGGTGCTTGTGTCTGGGTGTGTTTGTGGGTGCTTGTGTCTGGGTGTGTTTGTGGGTGCTTGTGTCTGGGTGTGTTTGTGGGTGCTTGTGTCTGGGTGTGTTTGTGGGTGCTTGTGTCTGGGTGTGTTTGTGGGTGCTTGTGTCTGGGTGTGTTTGTGGGTGCTTGTGTCTGGGTGTGTTTGTGGGTGCTTGTGTCTGGGTGTGTTTGTGGGTGCTTGTGTCTGGGTGTGTTTGTGGGTGCTTGTGTCTGGGTGTGTTTGTGGGTGCTTGTGTCTGGGTGTGTTTGTGGGTGCTTGTGTCTGGGTGTGTTTGTGGGTGCTTGTGTCTGGGTGTGTTTGTGGGTGCTTGTGTCTGGGTGTGTTTGTGGGTGCTTGTGTCTGGGTGTGTTTGTGGGTGCTTGTGTCTGGGTGTGTTTGTGGGTGCTTGTGTCTGGGTGTGTTTGTGGGTGCTTGTGTCTGGGTGTGTTTGTGGGTGCTTGTGTCTGGGTGTGTTTGTGGGTGCTTGTGTCTGGGTGTGTTTGTGGGTGCTTGTGTCTGGGTGTGTTTGTGGGTGCTTGTGTCTGGGTGTGTTTGTGGGTGCTTGTGTCTGGGTGTGTTTGTGGGTGATTGTGTCTGGGTGTGTTTGTGGGAGCCTGTGTCTGGGTGTGTTTGTGGGTGCTTGTGTCTGGGTGTGTTTGTGGGTGCTTGTGTCTGGGTGTGTTTGTGGGTGCTTGTGTCTGGGTGTGCTTGTGGGTGCTTGTGTCTGGGTGTGTTTGTGAGTGCTTGTGTCTGGGTGTGTTTGTGCGTGCTTGTGTCTGGGTGTGTTTGTGGGTGCCTGTGTCGGTGTGCGTTTGTGGGTGCTTGTGTCTGGGTGTGTTTGTGGGTGCTTGTGCCTAGGTGTGTTTGTGGGTGCTTGTGTCTGGGTGTGTTTGTGGGTGCTTGTGTCTGGGTGTGTTTGTGGGTGCCTGTGTCGGTGTGTGTTTGTGGGTGCTTGTGTCTGGGTGTGTTTGTGGGTGTTTGTGAGGGATAGAAAGCGAGAGGGCAGACACAGAAAATGCATGATAATGAAGGAAGAAGGAGGCAGCATTACATCTGGTGAGTGGATAATGGTCGCCACCCCCTACCACGCTAAATATAAAGCTGATGTTATTTACAACGATAATAGGCCAAGCTAAATGTGATATAATTACACAAAATGGGACGAACAGTGAGACGAATGTGGAAGACCAAGGATGAATCATGTCTGTATATAAATAAGTTTGGTTTAAGAAAGGGTTTCAGGCAAGACAGCACGTACTTCTGGTAGAACTGAACGGAAGAGTCGTAGATGAGACAAGGCTATAAAAACCTGAAGAATCTGGGGTATCCAGCGTACACGTTCATCAACTGTATGTGGGCGTGTGTACTCTAATTGGCTTCGTGGTTAGGGGTACGTGATGAAAACGGAAGAGCAGTCGTAAGCCGAATAAAATCGTTTGGTATTAGCAAACTAACAGTAAGGCATTATAACACTGAACATGTGCAAGTAATTAGGTAGCCTATATATGAACAATGATAATAACATAATCAACGTCAACCCTGATACTAACAGTACGGTAACAAGGGCAGAAACAACAGTACCAACAGAACTAGCAGCATCGAAAAGTATAACATCACTAAAGTACCGACAATCCCTCCCCTCACCAACACACACACACACACACACACACACACACACACACACACACACACACACACCGCTCACGGGCTCAGTGATAACGATCTTGCTTAGCATCTGCTAAGACGAGGATGCGAAAAGTTTCATTGACGAAGCGGGTGGTCACTGTCCTCCTTGAGCAAGAGGGTGGGTGTGTGCGTGCGTGAAGGTCAAGGCTTTGCCCTTAGATCGGACTACATGAACTCTTAGCTCTCTTCCGGGAGGGTAAAATGCTGATGATCACAACCATAACGTGATCCTGACCGACCCGGTGAATTACACACACACACACACACACACACACACACACACACACACACACTAAAGTGCTTACAGTGAAACAGCCAGCATGGAGATCAAGAACAAGTTGGAATGTAAAAACATAGGCAGGGCATGTGGCCAGCTGGTCACTGCTGGCCGGATAAACCAAGCTTGCCTGTCGTTCACAAAGTGACGCCATAATTAGATTCTTTATCCTGCATACTTTGTCTTTCCTTTTAAACCATGTACCTGAGAGGGGGAACTGATTGTACGTTGTGTTTTCTAAACAAGGTGGTGTGGTGGCCACATACTGTATAAGGCCATGAAGTGATCCGGTACACCGGCCCTGGTCGGGGCTTTGGTCAGTAGACTGCTACCACACAGCTGGGTCCGGATTTGGCAAACATACAAAGATAATGCAAGGTTAGTAATTTCAAATTACCTGGGTCTCCAGAAGATTAATGTATTTATCTATAAATAGCCTGATATCTTTGGCAATATCCAGAAAAAAAATGTTATGTAACCTACCGTTCAGGATTTTTTTTTTTTATCTTGGCAAACAATGAAGAACAAGCACGAAGAACACACTAGTTTTATGCAAGAATTTAACATCTTAACCGATGACCACGGCTTGTCCTTATTTACTAGCAACCATGACATTTATCTGACTCCTTGAATTAGGGTTTCTTATTTGGATGGTCAGAGTTGAAGGGAACCATCTTTATTTTGTCCCTAACCTTTTTGTGACTGTACTGATTGAACCTGTATGGAAATTTACATGTTGAACTTATTTTTGCCGAAGAGATGACTTGGTGTGTGTGTGTGTGTGTGTGTGTGTGTGTGTGTGTGTGTGTGTGTGTGTGTGTGTGTGTGTGTGTGTGTGTGTGTGTGTGTGTGTGTGTGTGTGTGTGTGTGTGTGTGTGTGTGTGTTAACTTATCCACTTTTGTCTTCGTTAAGGTTGCTACCCAGCTTAGTCTATCGTAATCACTGTCTTTCTAATGGTCTCTTAAGAGACGGTTTTCAGGCATTCTTTCTCTTCCCTACAAGTAGCACCGGCAAGTGTCAACAGGGCATTGAATTTTCCGAGGTGAGGAGGGTCTTTGCTGGGGGTAAGCTTAATTAACGTGCAGATCCTGGTGATATCCATACTACCCATGCGGCTTATAAAATTACAGTCGATGATGCCATCACACCAGTCCTGAATGAGACAATCCTAGCATGAGTGGGTATTAATGTCCATGCAGCAAGATGTGAAGGGATGTAATGGGATCTGTTGCAAGTCAGAAAACTGTTGGGCTTCAGGGAAAGGTCTGTCTATTCAATGTTCAAAATCGGAAACAACAAAAGTAAAAATCCAACAGTATGGTGTTTGTGCCGTGACGGAAGTAAACCCGGGTCCCTCTTTATCAAGTAATGATAAAGAGGGACCCGGTGGTCAATTCCAATATATAAAGATCTTATACCTTACACTTTTATCTACCTTGCTCCGGCCATCCATCTACCTCTCCCATCAGTGATTATTAGGCTAGCCATAAGATGGGGAAAGTGATTCCTAGGAGACCATGTGTTGGCGCATCACTAATACTTTAAGAAAACCTTAGTTCATCGTTCTTCGGGAAATATTTAAACTTCACACAAATGCATAGAAATCTTTCAAAATCGTACATGAGTACGCAAACCGAAAAACAAAACCTAGATCAATTGCACAAACTTTCCTCTAACACCGATACACGAGCACGCTCTCTCTCTCTCTCTCTCTCTCTCTCTCTCTCTCTCTCTCTCTCTCTCTCTCTCTCTCTCTCTCTCTCTCTCTCTCTCGTTTACATCCTCCACCTTTATCTACACCCCTGCCCAATCCACTTTTATCTACACCCTCACCCTACCACCACTACCCGTCCCCTATCCACCATAATCTCTTCTGTGCCCTGTCCACCCTCGTCTCCACTCTTACCTCTCCTTTACCTCCACCAACACCACCACCCGTCCCTTGTCAACCCTCACCTCCACTATACCCCAGCACCACCGTTCATCGTCCTTCCCTCACCTGCCACACAAAACACTATTACCCACCATGTAAAATCCCCTCTTGTGGTGTAACTCTGTAGCGTACACATGGGCAAAAGATGAGCCCGAATCAGTCTCCATGTAACTCTATTTTATTTTCTGTTAACTGCCGTCGCATCCTGTAAGAGGCGACCTGGGCATAAAACCCTTAGGTATATCTGTCCCAACTCAGCAAAGGACTCCTTCCCCTTACCCAAAACACGTCACCCTCCCTCATGTACTCCCTCACCATGTCTCCCTTCATACTGGTCATTCTACAAATGTAGGACAGCTAGCAGAGCCAGTGGAGGGAAGAGGGGTTTGAGGAGAATGAAGCAAAGTAGAGGGAAACAGGAAATGGAGATGAGGGAGGAAAGAAGGAAAAAGAAGAGAGGCTCTAGGAAAGAGAGTGGAGGAAGGGGCCAAAGAAAAGCAGGGAGAAAGCGAAGAGGAAATGGAAAGGAGGGAGGAGTGAAAGAAAAATAAGGACAAGGTGAAGAAGAAAGAGAGAGGAGGGAGGAAAGAAGGAAACACAGGAAGATGGGGAATACGAAAGGGAAAGGATGGACAACAGGATAAAGGTGGAGGAGCGTGTGATATCTGGCCATATCTGTCGCCTTAAATTCACAATAAAACTGAGGAGGCGTGAGTCCTACATCAGATACACGGACTTCGAACAGTTATCGTGTGTGTGTGTGTGTGTGTGTGTGTGTGTGTGTGTGTGTGTGTGTGTGTGTGTAGGTAGGTGCGTGTGCGTGCAGACGTGCCCGACACTGGGTTTACACGTTTGTTGATGGTTATTTACACACAGACTCCATGATTTCCTAGTTGACATAATGCTCTCTGAAACGTGAAAAGGAGTATGTTGATGAGATAGTGGACTTATTTTGCCACTTTCATATGTGTATTGCTGATATTCCGTAGTATCATCAACTTCACCTGTCATTTCCTGTCAGATGTGAAGGGGATTATGTATACTATGAAATGGTAATGAGGTGATGGTACTTTTTTCTGGCTGGGGAGATGAAGGGAATATCTTGTTGAGGTGCGGTGTTCCTCTCTGTCATCATCTTTTACATGCCATTTAATCTGAAGCCGTCTCAGTTAGAGTACCTTCAGTCCAGCTGTATTCAAGTGATGTATTTAATTTGATTGATTTTTTTTCTTCTGTCTTACCTCATTTTTTATTTAATTTTTTTCTTTTACATTTTTTCAGTGCATACATGTCACTTTCTTTTCTCATGCAGACAGCATGAAATATATATATATATATATATATATATATATATATATATATAAATATATATATATATATATATATATATATATATATATATATATATATATATATATATATTGCCAGACGCCTCAATCCCGTTTGGGGTGGCCACAAACAAATCGCCTCCAAGTCGCTCTATCCCCCACCATTTCACTGCCCTGCTCCCAACTCACACACCCCTCTCTCATATATATATATATATATATATATATATATATATATATATATATATATATATATATATATATATATATATATATGCTTTTTTTATGCGAGGAGGAAGGAACCAAAGGCTAAGCCTTCTAACGTTCCTTTCAAGAAAGAAACAAAAACAATACAAAAGAGAGCAAATTCAAGGTCCATTTATTTCGAGATGCCTGGACACACTGCGTTTGAAAGACTGGAGATCATAGGAAGTAGGAAATACAGAAAGAGGAAGACAATTCCAGAGCTGACTCATTGCATAAATGAAGGACTGAAAGTAACGGTTAACTCTTGCATTATAGAGCTGGACAGAAAAGGGATGAGAGTTTGTTGCTAGACGGGTGCTACGCGCCCGTCGTAGAGGTGGAGGGATGAACACAGACAAATCAGAGGAGCAGTGACCATTGAAGTTGCGATACAAAAGAGATAAAGAGGCAACAGTGCGGCGACGAGACAGAGGTTGAAGGGAGCCAGGAAGAGGAGGAGAGTTGATGAGACAAATAGCCTTTGACTCTACCCTATTGAGAAGAGCTGTATGTGGGGAGCCGCCCCACACATGAGAGTTGTACTTTATACAGGGGCGAATAAAACCCGTGTATAAAGTCAACAACTGCGCAGAAGTAAAGAAGGCACGGAGTCAGCTTAACACACCCAATCTCTTGGAAGCAGATTTTACGAGATGCAATATGATCTTTCCATGATAAGTCCCGTGTGAATGAAACCTCAAGTATGTTCAAGGATGATGCAGGATTGAGCTGGATATTATTAAACATTAGTGGGTACTCCTGTGGAAGATTTTGATGAGTTGGTAGGTGTAAAAATTGAGTCTTTGATGCATTAAAAATAACCAGATTATTTTTACCTCAGTCAGAGATACGAGCCAAGTCAGACATTAGGTGTGCCATAGCCTCATCCCTTTTTGTTGAAGTAACTGCTGAGATGGACATTGCGGGAACCGAATGGAAAGGTGAAAGGTGGAATCATCAGCGTACGAGTGGATAGGGTAGATGTACAGCTTAGAAGATCATTGATGAATAAAAGGAAGAGAGTTGGTGATAGGACAGAACCCTGAGGAACACCACTGTTGATAAATCTAGGAGAAGAACGATGGCCGTCTACAACAGCAGCTATACAACGACCGGAAAGGAAGCTATAGATGAAGGCACAGACAGAAGGATAGAAACCGTAAGAGGGCAGTTTGGAAATTAAAGATTTATGCCAGACTCGATCGAAAGCCTTTGAGATGTCAAGTGCTATGGCAAAGCTTTTGCCAAAGTCCCGAAAGGAGGATGACCAGGAATCTGAAAGGTAGGTGGGAAGATCGCCAGTGGAGCATCCTTGACGGAACCCAAACTGTCGATCAGAAAGAAGGTTGTAATAGGAAAGATGCTTTAAAATTTTTCTGTTAAGAATGGACTCGAAACTTTTGAGACACAGGATGTTAAAGCAATTGGACGATAGTTCGAGGGTTGGGAACGGTCACCCTTCTTTGGGACCGGCTGAATGAGAGCAAACTTCCAGCAAGAAGGAAAGGTACAAGTAGAAAGACAAAGGCGAAAGAGTTTACCTTATCAGGGTGTAAATACAGAAGCACAGTTCTTGAGAACAACAGGAGAGACCTCATCAGGCCCATATGTCTTGTTAATATTGAGGCCAGTGATGGCAGAAAATACATCAGCTGAAGAAATTTTAATGTCAGCCGTGAGGAAGTCAGAGGTGGGAAGTGAGGGAGGAATACCACCGGAGACTAAGGTGGAATTGGAGTAGAAAGTCTGAGCTTATCTATCTATCTATATCTACATCTCTCTCTCTCTCTCTCTCTCTCTCTCTCTCTATCTATATATATATATATATATATATATATATATATATATATATATATATATATATATATATATATATATATCATCTCATCAGCCGTTTGAGTGTCCACTGCAGGACAGGCATATCCCGGCCGAAGTGGGGACGATACAGCCAATGTATTTCTACCAAGTGGCTTAGGCTGTCTAGTAGAGATTGTACAGTATGTATGGTGTGAAGTGCATGTAAGTGTAATTGTAGTGATGTAGTGGCTTTGGATGTGTGTGTAGTTTGTGAACCAAGTGTAATCGGCCCGCACAAGCCGACTGGGTGCAAGCATACTTTATAGTATGCGACACTGACTCAACCACAGCACCCCTTATGTCCGCCAATGCAGTAAGTGGCCAGAAGAACGTTCCCAAAGTTTCTTACCCTGGTGGGGCGCGAATCCTCGTTCTTTAGTGTACGAAAATGTATACTTAACCAATGTACCATAGAGGCTTCACATACAGTATATATATATATATATATATATATATATATATATATATATATATATATATATATATATATATATATATATATATATATGTATTATATATATATATATATATATATATATATATATATATATATATATATATATATATATATATATATATATATATATCATGCTGTCTGCATGAGAAAAAAGTGACATGTATGCACTGAAAAAATGTAAAATAAAAAAAAATAGATAAAAGATGAGGTAAGACAGAAGACAATAAAGTAAGTAAAATTAAATACATCACTTGAATACAGCTGGACTGAAGGTACTCTAACTGAGGCGGCTTCAGATTAACCTGCCCCATCCCGGAGAAGTGAATTCACGTCCTCACATGATGTGCACTCATATCCCGGAGATGTAAATTAACACGGCAACATTGCAAGGTCCCTAATTTGCACAATTTTCAATTTTTGCGAGTGATTTCGTGAGTGATTTTTGGCACGTATACATGGGAGACCTTCCTCTATTCCTCTACAAGATGCCAAGCAGGGACAATGCCTTACACCGCATAACCTCTCCCCCCACCCCTGCACGCCATTGTCTCGGCAATTCACCTGTTACCAGTGACCTGGCCAATTAAGACATTCAGGGCCAGAGTGATTCCCCAATCGATGACAATGTGGAGGACAAAGTTTACATAGCATTAGAGGAAGAAACAGTCAGAAATGATGATCAGGTAATGTGAGAAAAAAAGGTCATGAATGGTGATGAGTTAGTGAGTGAAACAATGCTTATAATGCCTATATTACTGTTTGAAAAGCAATATACTCTTGTACTACATATAAATTCGTACCAAGTAAATAAATAAATACTGTTTATGAGTGGATAAAATAGTTACCCTCCCATAGAACTCGTTTTCTTTGGTGCCAGCCTGTTAGAAAACCCAGTCAGGTAAGGAGGTACTCGTACCTGGATCGAGTAATTTAAACCTCAGGTGAGCGATTTCTCTATGAATTTTCGATGTTTCTCACCAAAAGCGAATGTTTGAGCCTAAAAAAAAAAAGTCCAAAAATGTCGGGACTGGGGCATACCACTGCCCAGAAAACGTTGGGATGAGGCGGGTTAAATGGCATGTAAAAGATGATGACAGAGAGGAACACCGCACCTCAACAAGATATTCCCTTCATCTCCCCAGCCAGAAAAAAAGTACCATCACCTCATTACCACTTCATGTACATAATCCCCTTCACATCTGGCAGGAAATGACAGGTGAAGTTGATGATACTACGGAACATCAGCAAGACACACATGAAAGTGGCAAAATAAGTCCACTATCACATCAACATACTCCTCTTCCCATTTCCTGCCAAGACTAACTACCACCACTTCATGGCCATTTCATAATAGGCATAATTTCTTTCATATCTGGCGTTCATAAAAATTATGGTGGTAACAATGGAAAAAACCAGCAAGACACAAGCCACAGGCGGGAATAAATACTGCCACTCCATCTTCATTTTGTACTATATCCTCCACTTCACGTGGTGTAAACTAGTAGGTGCTTTGGCTGTGCAGGTAATGTGAGAGCAGGAGATGAGACAATTAGTTACCGTGTCAGCAGTAAAGATGGGAGCCTAGAGGAGGGCAATATCATGTAGGCATAGTAAACAGTTACTCGCAGACAAAAGGTTACTGCGGCCACCACAATGGGACAGAGATGGCTTTCTACGGGCACTGTGGGAGGCAAGTGTCGTATAATATTGTATGCTCAGTAAACAGCTACAGACAAAGATGGGTTGGGGTGACTAGGGCTCGTATTCTTGCTGGTTGACGAAGCTCCTTAACACCTTTTCCTGGGCGATTTTTTATGCTTACTACACTTGATGGTAGAAAGGTGACCTGCAGTCCTAACGGACCCAGGTTCAAATCCCCACTGGGGCAGGGAACAGTTTAAGGATCTGAATTTCATAAAAAGTAGACTTAATTGATCTACCAGAAGACCCACCGGCATGTCGTAAAAACACCCTCACTAATACCAATACACCAATCCTGCATGAGACAGCCCTAGCATGTATTCAATATGGACCGTGGGTGTTAGCGCCGAAGTGGTGACATGTGGAGGTGTTGGAGGACTACTGGGCCTTGGGATAGGTCACTGCCCCCAAGAAATAGGCCCTGAAGCCTTTGCCCAGAGCCGGACACTTAAAAAAAAAAAAATAAATATATGGAGCTATAACTTTTTTTTTTTTTTTCAAATAAAAGGTAGTCCATATCATAAACTGACGAACTTTTGTGTAAGAACAAAGAAAAAAGCCTTATTCCTCTCAGTTTTAAACAAAGGTCACCCCCAAGTCAAAAAATGGTTTACCATATATTTAATGTTACCACACGCAAGTTTAATGACTTTCTTAATATTTACATAGATCTTTTTATAACTTTATTGACTTGCACAGAAAATTTTAGAACTGTTTAGAACTTTCTAGAACAGTTTGTAACATTCTAGTATGGTTTAACACTGTTTAGAACATTCTAGAATAATCTAAATAATATAAAACGGGATGCAGTTTTCAGCATTTAACAGTTATCTGTCAGTGCGCAGGTGAACAGTCAGCAAAATAATTGTTTAGTGTGTTACTGTTATATTATTATTATTATTATTTTTTCAGATAAGCATGATGTTGCACAAAAGAAGTGATACTATTGTACAGAAGAACAAGGAAGTTTGGACCAATAATTTGGTGTGGTTCCAGCAGTCACATAGAAGAAGAGGAATTGTGCCTTTAGAAGAATCTTCATTAGAAGAAAAATGCAGAATGCCAAACCAAATGCAAGTTGTTGGACGTTACCAGTTTCTTGGAACAAATATCAAATTAAGAAAAAAATGAATGGTCAAAGTTTCCAAAGAAGTTACAAAATTATGGGAGAATAAACTGAACTTTCCACATGTGTTATATCAAGCAATACAAGTAATGCTTGACAAGGTGCTAAAATCTTACAATGAATGTGTCAAGAGGGGAAAATATGAAGCCTTAAATAAACTTTTTGATGGTTATCCACTGAAGATAAACAACTCCACCACCTACAAGTGCACAGCAAAGGAGAAGTGGGGTACTCAACAGGTCAAGTTGCAAGTAAGGAAACCATTCACCCTTCACAAAGACAAAAACTGCCTGATGAACCGATTTTACAATCAACATCTTATGATCTTCCATTTAGTGGTATTTGCACTGAATCTGACGACAGAGAATATAAGGATGATGATGAGACTAATCATCCACCAACCAGAAAACACAACAAAAGTAAAGCTGCAGTTAACTTGGTGACATCCGCTGGAGTATCGACAAGTAAAGCTGCAAACACTTGTCACATGATGGAATTGACATTCCAGCTTCAAGTCAAGCAGCAATTTAAAAGTCAATATACAAAGAGGTTGCTACACTGAATGAGGAAATGATTGAAAAGTTACAGTTAGAAACAAGGTCTTTACATTTCGATGGAAAGCGGATTGATGAAAATGAGTACCAGGTAGTACTACTTAAAAATGAAAGAACTGAAATAAAATTGGATGCACTGCATTTGGAAAATGGGAAGGCTGAAACTACTACTGAAGGAACTGCAAAAGTTATTGATGAATACAACTTATGGCATGCAATAAAAATGATCATTGCTGATACAACTAGCGTTAACACTGGGAAAAAGAGTGGAGCTGTTGTCAGATTACAACAAATGTTCTTGGATAAGAGTTTCAACAAACCAGTTTATCGGTAGTCAGCATCACATTCTGGACAGGATTCTCCGTTTGGTGATGGATGAAGAACTTGGCACTAACACAAATTCTCTAGACATCAAATATCCATTTGTGTCTCAAGTAATAAAGAATTATGAAAAACTAAAATCACAGTTTGTTAATGGAACAGAAGACATCCTCAATAAGTCAGGACGGAGAGATGACATGAAGTTTTTGTACCATTTAACACATGTGTTTAGATTCTTTGAAGAAAAAGAGCATTTTCCTTTGATTAACTTTCACAAAATTCCAAATATCAGTAACGCGAGGTGGAATTCAAGAGCAATTCTCGCTATCCTTGATTTCATTCCTATACCTACAACAAGGAAGACTTTGGAGAAGATATGCAGATTCATTTAATATGAATGGGCAGAGTACTGGTTTACTAATCAAATGTACAAAGAAAATGACTTCAAAAACTTGTCAGAAATATTGAAACCTTACAAAAAAACACTAAACTCATTGCAGAATCACTGGAAGCAGGAGCCATTTTTACTCAAGATACAAAGAAGTAATCAGTAAGCAGAACGTGCAATCAAAGTGATGCAGGAACTTTATGCTGCCTGCAGAAACAAAGCCAAACTGCAACTTAGATTTAATCTAGGTAATAAACAGTGATTTTAAGGATTTATGCATTTGAATAAGCTCTTTTGTTTTTTTTTCTTATTACTATAAATGTAAGTATACACTTCCAAAAATCGATTTTTTTTTTTATTTCGGGGTGACCTTTTTTTTTTTTTTAACTGAGAGGAATAAGGGCTTTTTTCTTTGTTTTTCAGCAAAAGTTCATCGAATTGAGGTACAGGAGCATAAGGCTGCACAAATTTTATAGAGAGAGAGAGAGAGAGAGAGAGATACAGTATGGCTGCACAAATTATATATATATATATATATATATATATATATATATATATATATATATATATATATATATATATATATATATATATATATATATATTGTTACATAGCCTATGATTTTATCATCCTTTGTATAATTCTAACTTACAGTATGCTGCATGTTTGATCACGATTCGCCTTGTGGCTTCCATAATGACCAAGCTTCCGTGTTCTACCTCACTCCCCCCTTCTCCTCCCTTATAGTAGAGTAAGTCGTTCTTTCTGTTGTTCAGAGCAGGAGTGTCAACTCTTTGTCCCCTATGGCTTCATTTGCGCGTCCTTCTTACAAGTTGTATCAAGCTCTGCCGGCCCCTATATAATGAGCTCAGTCTCTGCATTAATTGCCGATTAGATCTACTCCTCATTTTGTTCACATCTCTGTCCTCCCTTGTACAGTTGTTATTATTTTTGTGAGTGCTCAGGAAGTCTCCAACCATCTAGCTGCTGTGTAATTTGAGTATAAGTGTTCTTGCATTTTTTTCTTGTACTGTATAGCATAAGGTGTTAATTCGTAGGCCTGGTAAGGTTTTTGTGATTCATGTGGAGTTTTTGATGTCAGCCATTGTTAATAATATTTTCTATCTGTAATAATATATCTTGCATTCACTGAGCATTAACCAGTTTTCTCATTTTATCAGGGCTGACTTAGATAAATTTACTCTTGCTAATTTCGTGTTAATAGAGGCTATTGCAGTTAACCATATATTTAAACTGTTTTTGCCATTACATTATTCTTATAAGTCCTGAATGTTTAGTTGTTAGTTTCAGCATTAAACTTTAACTTGTAATTTTACCTAACTCTTTTGTTTTGAACCTCCAATGTTGGGGGACAGTAGTGATTTTAGTATTCTCACTTGAAGTGTTCACTATCTTTCTCTGTTCCGTAACATAAATTTGGCGACCTCTTATCAGGATATTCAGGATATTATCATAAGGATATTGCTTGATATTTTGTGACTGTGATTTATTCATGATGTCTACTATTACTACGCTTGATGAAGCCAAAGATTTTTTGTCAAATGTGCAAAGAGTGTGTGATGTAGAAAACAGAACAAAGAATGAACTTAAGCTTGTTGCTCAACAAGTGGGAATTGCTGTTCGTTCTCATCATTCTAAAGATCAAATTGTTGACATGATTAATGAAAGCTTGTTTAATGTAACTCCTCCAGATGAACAAACGCAGATTGAAATAGCTAAGTTATAGCTAGCCCTGCAGGAGGCTTGTGCTAAGGAGGCTGAGTTTGAGGCCCGTGCTAAGGAGGCTGAGTTTTAGGCAAATGCTAAGGAGGCTGAGTCTCAGGCTCGTATTCAGGAGGCACAGGCACAGGCTCAGGCACAAATTGAACTAGCTAGGATTCAGGCAGACCATGAGTATCGCATGAAACAAGGTCGAACTGGACCATCTAGCTCTGATGATTTTGATGTGGCTAAAAATGTTAAACTTGTCCCTCCTTTTAATGAATCTGATTTAACAAAGTATTTTCAGTTGTTTGAGAGGGTAGCTACAGGTTTTAATTGGCCCAAAAAGTATTGGCCAGTACTCCTTCAAACTGTTCTCACCGGTAAAGCTCAAGTAACTTATGCATCTTTGCCTCAGTATCAATCTGATAATTATGATGTAGTTAAGAGCTTGATTCTTAAGGCCTATGAGCTTGTTCCTGAAGCCTATAGAGTAAAATTTAGGACAACTTATAAGCAAGATAAGCAATCCCATGTTGAGTATGCAAAAATCAAAGAAGATCTGTTAGAGCAGTGGTTAAATTCTAAGAATGTGGATTCTGATTTTGGTAAATTTAAGCAGATGATTTTGCTGGAGGACTTCAAAAGGTGTATTAATAAAGATGTAAGCCTATATCTTGATGAGAAAAGAATAGATAATTTGTCTGATGCTGCAGTTTTAGCTGATGAATATGTTCTCACTCACAAGAGATATTCTAAAGAAAAAGGAAAGCTGAGAGTAAGTACGTTGCCTCTACTCAGAGTACAGGTAACAGGAAAGAGAATAAAGATGACGTTTCTCAGGAAGTAAATACCAGCTTCACCTCTAGATTTCAGAAAAGTAAATGTACTTATTGTAGTAAGCTTGGTCATACTACGGAGAAATGTTTCAGGAGACAGCGTGATGTGAACAAAAAGGAGTCTTTAAATATTCAGTCAATTGGTCTAGTGTCCACCCTTGAGAGTTCCCAGAATTCTTTAACCGAGTTAACTGAACCTGCTTTGAGGGGTAATTTAAATTCTCATGATGGAGCTCCTCTTTTGAGCAGTAATGTGGGTGACACTCTCAAGAGTTCATGTGCTAATTTCCTGTCTGATGGTTTTGTCAGTCCTCTGGACAGTAATGACAGGAAATCAGTTCAAATTTATCGTGATACAGGTGCTTGCCAATCCCTTATGCTGACCAGTGTTCTAGGCTCTAATGTTAATTCCTCTGATGAAACTGTAATCTTACAAGGTGTAGGGAATAATTACTTCTCTGTCCCTCTGTGCAGAGTGAATTTAGAGTCTGGTTTTGTTAATGGTTCCGTTATGGTTGGGGTGGTTGAGACACTCCCAATGTCAGGTGTAACTTTCTTGCTTGGAAATGATATTGGTGGAAGTCAAGTGTGTCCAGCTCCTCAGTTGTCTAGTGAGCCAGTGGCTGCGACCCAGGATTGTGATATCCCTGATGTGTTCTCTGCATGTGCTGTCACTAGGGCTAAGTCTAAAGTTACTGGTGACTTAGAGGATAATGATGATGATGATGTTATCCTAGCTGACACTTTTCTTGCTAATTTGGACCACTCACCAGATGAGGCAGTACCCCGTAGTGTTGATAATTTGTCTCATCAAGAGTTGGTTGAGTTACAGGTTGCTGACCCTGAGTTGAAAGGTCTAGCTGACTCTGCTTACAGTGAAGAAGAGTCAGCTGGTGCTTCTACTTGTTATTATATAAAGTCAGGAGTACTTATGAGGAAGTGGAGGCCCCCAACAGCATCAGCCGACTGTGAATGGGAGGTTGTACATCAAGTTGTCATCCCTCGTGTTTGTAGGCAGGATATCATTAGAGTGGCTCATGATTCCAGTTTGGCAGGACACCTGGAGTGAGGAAGACTGTGGCACGCATTTTGAAACACTTCTACTGGCCAGGTATCTTCAGAGATGTTTCCTGGTATTGTAAGTCTTGTCACACCTGTCAAGTTGTGGGGAAGTGTAATGAGACAGAAAAGGTTGCACCTCTAGTTCCCATTCCTCCTTTTGAGGCGCCATTCACCCGTGTGTTGGTGGATATTGTGGGCCCTCTTCCTAAGACTTCTTCAGGATTTTCTTATGTGTTGACCCTGATTGATATGGCTACTCGTTATCCTGAAGCTATTCCACTTAGAAATATCTCAGCAAAGAACATGGTTAAGGAAATGCTAGGGTTCTTCACAAAGTTTGGTCTGCCCAAGGAGGTACAGTCAGACTGGGAAAGTAATTTCATGTCAAATGTTTTCAAGCAGTCTCTGAAAGAGTTGGGCATCACTCAGATCACGTCTTCAGCTTACCATCCCCAGACCCAAGGAGCGTTGGAGAGATATCATCAAACACTCAAATCGATGCTCAAGAAATACTGTTTGGAACATCAGAAAGACTGGGATAAAGGTCTTCCATTCGTTGTATTTGCCGCAAGAGAATCTCCATATGAATCACTGGGCTTCTCACCCTTTGAACTACTGTTTGGCCATGAAGTAAGAGGACCCCTTAAGCTACTCAAGGAATGCTGGCTGTCGGAGGAAGATGACGTCAACCTGCTGGAGTATGTGATGAATTTCAAAGAACGGCTGTCCACTGCTTTACAGCTGGCGAGAGAGAATTTAGGAGCTGCTCAGGAGAAGATGAAGACTTGGTATGATAAGAAGTCCAGGTTATGCCACTTTCAGCCAGGAGATCAGGTTTTGATTCAACTACCGGTGCATGGGCAACCTCTTCAAGCCAAGTTTAGTGGTCCTTATTTCGTGGAGAAGAAACTCAGTGATGTCAACTATGTCATCGCCACACCACATCATAGAAAGAACAAGCAACTTTGTCACATCAACATGCTAAAGTTATATCACAGGCGGGACGAAAATAATCCAGTCTACACTGTAGCTGTTCCACCCGAGTCTGCAAGTGAAGTTCTCCCATGCAGCATGAGCCTGAGTGATAGTTTGGGGAAGAATCCTGATATCATGAATGATCTCCAGACTAAGCTTTCTCATCTACCTCCCGAGGAAAGGCAGTTTTCGGCATTACTGCCGGAGTACCCGCAAGTGTTCCGTGCCACTCCAGGAAGAACCACTGTGTTGATGCATGATGTCGATGTTGGAGACGCAAAGCCAATTAAACTGCCTCCTTACCGTGTGAACCCAGTGAAAGTTCCTCTCATCCAGAAGGAGCTTGGCCTGTTGGACCACAAGATGATTGAGCCCTGTCAGAGCGAGTGGAGTTCTCCTGTCACTCTAGTCCCTAAGCCAGGTGTGTCACAACGGCTTTGCATCAACTACAGACGTGTTAATCGGATAACCAAAACAGACACTTACCCTCTCCCTCGCGTGGAAGATTGCATAGACAAGATCGGAAAGGCTAGGTACATAAGTAAGTTTGATTTGTTAAAGGGATACTGGCAAGTATCTATGACTGAACGTGCTAGGGAGATCTCATGTTTTGTAACACTAGGAAAGACTTTTACATGTTCTGTAATGCCATATGGTATGAAGAATGCACCAGCCACATTTCAGAAGCTCATGAATGTTGTAACAGAGGGTTTGGCTGGGTGTGTTGTTTATATTAATGATGTATTAATCTTCAGTGACAACTGGAAAGATCACCTATGCCATGTCAGTAAATTTCTTGAGCGTTTGGTTCAAGCTAATCTTGTAGCTAATTTATCAAAGTGTGAGTTTGGTCAAGCTAAAGTTCAGTACCTTGGGTACGTAATTGGTGATGAACACGTTGCACCACCAGCAGCTAAGGTTCAGGTTATAAGTGATCTTCCCAGACCTAAAAGTAGGAAAGAGCTACAAAGATTTTTGGAAATGGTAGGTTATTACAGGAGATTTGTTCTTAACTTTTCAATTCTTGTATCACCACTTACAGACCTACTGAAAAAGGGAGTTAAATTTGTCTGGACCGATAACTGTGAATCCTCTTTCAGGAAACTTAAAGCTATCCTATTAAGTCAGCCAGTGCTCGGTACTCAAAATTTTGCTAAGCCTTTTAAGATGGCTGTTGACGCAAGTGATACAGGAGCTGGGGCTGTTTTGCTGCAAGAGGATGATCAGTTTATTGAACACCCTGTATCTTATTACAGTAAGAAGTTCACTCCACCTCAAAAGAACTACTCAACTATTGAGAAAGAGCTTTTGGCCTTGATTTTGGCTTTACAGCATTTTTCATTATATTTGTGTTCTGGTTTTGACCCCATAGTCATTTATACCGATCATAACCCACTGAAATTCCTTAGTAAGTTTAAAGATAATAATCAGAGATTGACAAGATGGAGTCTACTTCTTCAGGAGTATTCATTAGACATACAACATGTCAAGGGGAAAGAAAATGTTATTGCAGATTGCTTATCTCGACTTTAGACAGATTGTTTTAGAGTAATAAGAAATTTCCTTTGTAAATTTCTTTTTCTTTGTGGGGAGGTGTTACATAGCCTATGATTTCATCATCCTTTGTATAATTCTAACGTACAGTATGCTGCTTGTTTGATCACGATTCGCCTCGTGGCTTCCATAATGACCAAGCTTCCGTGTTCTACCTCACTCCCCCCTTCTCCTCCCTTATAGTAGAGTAAGTCGTTCTTTGTGTTGTTCAGAGCAGGAGTGTCAACTCTTTGTCCCCTATGGCTTCATTTGCGCGTCCTTCTTACAAGTTGTATCAAGCTCTGCCGGCCCCAATATAATGAGCTCAGTCTCTGCATTAATTGCCACTTAGATCTACTCCTCATTTTGTTCACATCTCTGTCCTCCCCTGTACAGTTGTTATTATTTTTGTGAGTGCTCAGGAGGTCTCCAACCATCTAGCTGCTGTGTAATTTGAGTATAAGTGTTCTAACATTTTTTTTTTTTTTTTACTGTATAGCATAAGGTGTTAATTCGTAGGCTTGGTAAGGTTTTTGTGATTCATGTGGAGTTTTTGATGTCAGCCATTGTTAATATTATTTTGTATCTGTAATAATATATCTTGCATTAACTGAGCATTACCCGGTTTTCTCATTTTATCAGGGCTGACTTAGATAAATTTACTCTTGCTAATTTCGTGTTAATAGAGGCTATTGCAGTTAACCATATATTTAACCTGTTTTTGCCATTACATTATCCTTATGAGTCCTGAATGTTTAGTTGTTAGTTTGAGCATTAAACTTTAACTTGTAATTTTACCTAACTCTTTTGTTTTGAACCTGGAACGTTGCGGGACAGTAGTGGTTTTAGTATTCTCATTTGAAGTGTTCCTTTTCTTTCTCTGTTCCGTAACAATATATATATATATATATATATATATATATATATATATATATATATATATATATATATATATATATATATACAGTATGGCTGCACAAATTATATATATATATATATATATATATATATATATATTATGGCTGCACATATTTTATATATATATATATATATATATATATATATATATATAATCATCATCAGCCGTTTTGAGTATCCACTGCAGGACCGCACATATTATTATATATATATATATATATATATATATATATATATATATATATATATATATATATATATATATATATATAATCATCATCAGCCGTTTTGAGTATCCACTGCAGGACCGGCCTATGCAGACCGAATTCGGGACGATACAGTCAATGTATCTTTACCAAGTGGCTTAGGCTTTCTGGTAGAGATTGTATGTATGGTGAGAAGTGCTTGTAAGTGTAATTGTAGTGTTGGAATGGATTTAGATGTGTGTGTAGTCTGAGAGCCAAGTGTAATTGGCCCGCACAAGCCAACTGGGTGCAAGCTTACTTTACAGTAAGCGACACTGGTTCAACCACAGCATCCCTTGTGTCCGCCAATGCAGTACGTGGCCGAGTGAACACTCCCAAAGTTTATTACCCTGGCGGGGCACGAACCCTGGTCCACCCGTGTACGAAACGCACACTCTACCACTGTACCACAGAGGCTCCATATATATATATATATATATATATATATATATATATATATATATATATATATATATATATATATATATATATCATCAGCCATAACTAGTCCACTGCTGAACAAAGGCCTCCCCCAACCTTTTCCACGAATTCCTTGATTGAGCCAATCTTTGCCAAGTTTTCCTTGCAAAATTTCTCTATCTCATCTCTCCATCTCCTGTCTGGCCTTTTTCTGTTATGCTTAGAATCTTTTGGTGTCCAGTCAGTCAGCCTCTTGCTCCATCGGTTATCCCATATTCTTGCTATGTGGCCTGCCCACCTCCATTTCTGTTCTTTTATATCTTCTATAATATCTTTGACTTTAGTCTGCTCTCTCACCCAAGTTGATCTTTTCCTGTCTGTTAAAGATATTACCAACATTGACCTTTCCATTGCTCTCTGAGAAAAAACTAATTTATTTTCCATTGATTTTGTCAGTTTCCAGGTCTCACAACCATACGTCATAGCTGGAATTATACATTCGTTATATACTTTTCGTTTCATACAAACTGGCAAGCTACTTTTCATAATGTCTCTATGTTTACCGAAAGCTATCCATCCAATTGTAATGCATCTTTTTATTTCGTCATCATGATCTTTCGTTAATATTAGTATTTGTCCCAAGTAGTTGTACTCCTCAACACCTTCAAGAATTTCATAGCATATTCTGATGAGGATCTTTGGTGTTTGTGGATTAAACATTACTTTAGTTTTACTCCAGTTCATCTTCAGTCCTACCTTCAGACTTTCTCTGTTCAGGTCATTTAACATTTCTTGCAATGCCTCCGCTGTTTCTGAGATTAGGACAATGTCATCTGCAAATCTTAAATGGTTTAGCTTTTCTCCATCTATGTTCACTCCTTTGTTTTCCCAGTCTAGCTTTCTGAAAATACTTTCTAGGCATGTTGTAAATAATTTTCGTGAAATTGTTTCTCCCTGACGCACGCCCTTCTCAATCTTATTTTTTTCCGAGTCCTTATGTAATTTAACTGTAGCAGTTCCCTCTTTATATATGTTTTCTAGCAGTTTTACAATGTTCTCATTCATTCCTTGTTCTTGCAATGAATTTATAATCGCTATGTGCTCCACTGAATCAAAAGCATTTTCGTAATCAACAAAACCTAAGCACAGTGGCATATTATATTTCGCAGTTTTCTCAATTAGCTGATTCATTGTATGTAGATGATCAGTGGTCGAATACCCGCTTCGGAATCCTGCCTGTTCACGAGGTTGGTTTTCCTCCAAAATTGTTGTTATTCTGTTCGTAAGGACTTTAGTGAAGAGTTTGTAAATGACTGATAATAAGCTAATGGGTCGATAATTACTAAGATCTTTTGAGTCACCTTTTTTGTAGAGTAAAATAACTTTTGCATTACACCATGTTTTGAGAATTTTCTTCTGTTTTATACAGTGGGTAAATTTGTACTTCTACTCCTTCATCCAACAGTAAATCTGTTACTATTCCATCTTCTCCCGGAGTCTTCCCTCTTTTCATAATTTTAAGATAATTATTTACTTCGTCTGGTGTTACCTCAGGTATTTCACTTGTGTCAACTGAAAAGTTAGTTATTGGTACTACTGTCTTTGATGCATACAGTTCTTTGTAAAATTCTTCAACTCTCTTCACCATCTTATCTCTGCATTGAATGATTTCACCGTTTTTTTCTCTCAGTGATGTCATTTGTTGAATTCTTGGTGCCATTTTACTTCGGACCTGTTTCAGACTTTTTCCATTTTTGATGGTTTCTTTGATCTGATCCATGTTTCTCTTTCTTTTTTCTTC
The DNA here is from genome assembly GCF_032717465.1 of Coenobita brevimanus. Classification (NCBI taxonomy): domain Eukaryota; kingdom Metazoa; phylum Arthropoda; class Malacostraca; order Decapoda; family Coenobitidae; genus Coenobita; species Coenobita brevimanus. The sequence continues at coordinate 14,261,078 of NC_136960.1, read as the reverse complement.
TCTTTGTCTGATTTAATTCCACTCGTTCTATTTCGTCTTTCTTTGTTTTTACTTTTCGTTTCCTTTCGTTTTTTCATAAGCTCGAGTGTCTTTTCTGAATATTTCTTGGCTTTGGTTGTATTAGGTTTTCCTACAACCTCCACTGATTCTTGTTGCACTTTTGTTAGTCTGTCATTCAGCTCATCAATGTCACATTCAGCATTACTTAGGACCTGAAATCTGTTCCTTATTTCCAACTGAAAGGCTGTTTTGTTTTCGTTTACTATTATTGGGCATATCTTTTTATATATAATCATCTTCTTTCTTTCACTTTTGAAACTGAATCTGGCTGTGCAGCCCACCATTCTATGGTCACTTCCGATATTTACTTTGTTGATAACTGTGACATTTGTGATCGTGTTATTCTTATCTGCTATAATGTAGTCGATTTCATTCTTTGTTTCTCCATTTGGGCTTCTCCAGGTCCACTTTCTCCCTGTTCTTTTGTGGAAGAATGTGTTTATTAGTCTCATGTTAAACATTTTGGCAAAATTTACCAGCATTTCTCCTCTTTCATTCCTTTCTCCCACTCCAAATTTTCCCATACATGCTTCTCCATTTTTCGACTTCCCAACTTTTGCATTGAAGTCTCCCATGAGTATAGTATATGTTGTCTTTTCTTCTTCCATAATCTGGGAGATGTCATCATAGAATGTTTCAATTTCTTCATCTGGACTTTGAGAAGTTGGTGCATATACTTGTATTACTTTCAGGGTATATTTTTTGCACAGTCTAATTACCACCAATGCTGCTCTGTCCGATACACTGCTGAATTTAACAATATTGTCCGCAAGATTTCTGTTAATTTGAAATCCTACGCCACTGACTCTTTCATTTTCCCTTCCTCTGTAGTAAAATAGGTGGTTGCTGTCTTTGAGCTGAATTACTTTTTCTTCTTTTTTGTGGATATCACTCAAACCTACAGTATCCCAACTAATGTTTTCCAGTTCAGTCATTAGGTTATAAAGTTTGTAATCTTCTGTGAGGCTTCTTACATTGTATGCATAAATCTTCATGGATTTCAATTTGTTTTCTATCCAAGAGTTGAATTTTCCAACACAGTGCCTACTCACTTTCGACAGCACATAGCCCGTAAGCACAGGAGGCAGTGTGGTTGGACCATTAGTAGACGATGATCCAATAGGAACACCCGTCAGATCATTTGCAATAGAACTCATGTTTGGTTGGGAGGATTGTGGCAAATAATCTCACCTCCCTGCCACATAGTTTCTGGTGAAATGTAATTTTTTTGCCACCTTATTCGTTATATTCGGTGGAGCCCTATATATCTATAGGAGGTCCCATGGTCCGTGCATTCTAAGACGGTACCTCGTATGTCTACAAGGCCTTCCCCTATCCGCCACCTGGGGGACGTGCCAGGTAGCAGTGGGATCCTGCCCCTGGATATATATATATACATATTTTATGTCTGACACTGGGCATAGGCTTCACAGCCTGCTCTTAAGGCCCAGTAGTCCTCCTACATACCATACACCTCTACATGTCACCACTTCGGCGCTAACACCCACCGTCCACATTGAATACTTGCCAGGGCTGTCTCATACAGAACTGGTGTATTGGTATTAGGGTGGGTATTTTTACGACATGTCGATGCGTCTTCTGGCAGATCAGTAAAGTCTGTTTTTCATTACATTCAAATCCTTAAACTGTTCCCTTCCCCAGCGGAGATTTGAACCTGGGTCCGGTAGGACTGCTGGCCACCTCTCTACCAACTGAGCTACCGCTCAGGGGAGAGCCCCTGAAGATATGAATACACGAAAGCGCTTGGGATATATCATGTTTCCTTTTCCTTGTGGATATCAGCATATCTACGAATCACGTGTTATTAAGTGATTTGATTGCATATATATATATATATATATATATATATATATATATATATATATATATATATATATATATATATATATATATATATACTTCCAAATCGCCATACTCTGCATAAATAACGCAAAAAAGGATGCGAACTACCCATGCCCAAAAATAAATCGATAAGGAAAAGATGCTGGGGACCTTCCTTAACCGATGAGAATACTAGCCTAGGAATGCACAGATGCCATTCCTCTTAACCCGGTACCTCAGGACGGCTTCAGATGATGCCCGCTTGGATGATGCTCTTTTGTTTCGTCTTTCTTGAACCGATAGTCTGTCCACCTTGAACACTAAGAACATACATTAATCCCTGATAACATCTGATCTCTCTCTCTCTCTCTCATTATTCCCCGGTAGGCTATGAGGTAGGATGAATGGAGGAGCCAGGTGAGTGGTGCATTTATTAGTGCCAACTGTTTATCATTCCTTTCCCATTTTTGGAACTTCCTCTACAATACTCTATTTTCAAACGAATCAGTCGAAGTCTATCCGGCCTGACAAAAATGATAACAGTTCATCCCGTCATTACTTATATCCACTTCCATCAACCAATCCCTCCCTCGACGAGAACAAGATAACTAATTAACTACTACAATAGTCTGTGATCCACTCAAGAACTGGCTTGTAGAATCACATCCCTTCCCCTCTCACTACCAAACTACAAAATTGGCTACAAAACTACTTAACAGGAGGATAAAATCAATTCACACTCCACACAAACACACACACACACACACACACACACACACACACACACACACACACACACATTCATAGCCTCTCTTTCCACTCATATCCAAATCTCTCCTTGCTCTCACATCCCTCTCTCCTCTCATCAACGAATTTCTTCCTCGTTCACCGCAGCCAGCACATCTCTCTCTCTTCTTCAATTCAACCTCCACTTCTTTCCCACCACCTCTCTTTCCACGCCTCATGTTTCCTTGCACCTGAGCCTCGAGTAACTGCAACCATTCTTCTTCCATCTCTTCTGTTGTCGTCTCATCGTCTTTTTCTCATAATTCCATTCCACACCCAATCACCCACTCCGTTTAACCACTCACTCACTTGCTCACATTTCCCTCTTTTATATCTTCTCTATGAAAATCATGATCATGATCATCATCATCATCACAACCACCATTCTAACCCTGTATTCCGAGCAAGTTTATCCAAGGAATGGGGAGATTTACGGCAGGATTCTGTAATCCCTGATGAAATATTAATGAATCAATGGAGAAGTAAATCCTAACAAGAGATGATACTGAAGCAATGCATCAAAGTATAAATATACTGGTGACTAAGATGTTAGTAATTAGCATCTCACAATAAGCGACCGGCCAGGCAGGACCTGTTCATGAGTTTCTGCTCGTCGTCACCTCCGGCTTGCTTGACGTATTACAGGTAAGACCATATACAAGCGAGGAAAGCTGGCTTATTAGCTCTCTGGTGGTGGTGGCGTGAGGAAAGGGAGTGTAAAGGTGAATCTGTGGGCAGGGAGGTGTAAGGTGTGTTAAGAGGGATGATGTGAGCTGAAAATTTAATGTTATGAAGAAATGTGTGAGCAAGATGGTTGTATTTTGTAGGACACGTGGGTGAGACTTGGATACGTGTGTAGTGATGAGTGTGGAGTGACAGATAAATAGGAGAATGTGGCTAGAAATGTGGTACCGTACATGGGTTAGAAATATGGTATGAGGTTTAGTTGTCTGCCGTTAAAAGGATGTGTATGGTGAGATGTGCAAAAAGGAAGATGTGGGTAGAAATGTTTGACCTTCGGGTTAGTTATCTGCTGGCTGTCAGCACAGCAGGAACAGATACTGTGAAGTGGGATGAGTAAGTGGGAATGCATGTGTAAGGAACTAGGGGTAGGTAAGGACAGTTGAGTGTAGTAGTAAGGTTAGGGATGTGTAGATGGAAAGGTGAAGACACTGATATGTTACAGCATATTTGTGTAAACAGGGTTTTCACGAAATACCTAAGGAATTCGTGAGATGAGTTTAAACTGGGATGGGTTAATATGGGCTAGGTTAATTTAGGCTGTGGTTAGATTAGGCAGGGACAATCTAGGTTAAGTTTAAGTTAGGCTAGGTTAGTTAGGTTAGGTTAGGTTAGGTTAATTTATATGACTGCTTAACATAAAATAGCATTCATGTAAACTAACCTAACCTAACCTAACAAACCAAGCCTAACTTAACATAAACTAACCTAGATTACCCGTGCCTAACCTAACCACAGCCTAAATTAACCTTACCCACTTTAACTTATACCAGTTTAAATTCATTAGACGAATTCCCTAGGGATCTCGTGAAATCCCTGTTTACACAAATTCCCTGTAACAGATATAAGGCTAAGTAGGGATATCTATCTATCTATCTATAGCCCAACGCCCTAATCCCGCAAAGGATAGCCGCAGGCAAAACGCCTCCAAGTCGCTCTGTCACCCACCATTTGACTACCCTCCCCCCAACTCACTCCCCCCTCCCTCATATACCTCTCAACTCCATCCCTCTACCTCATCCTCGGTCTACCCCTCCCTCTCCCTCACTCCACCTCACCTACATACACCCTCTTAGTCAGTCTTTCATTCTCCATTCTCTCCATATGTCCAAACCACCTCAGTGTATTTCTCTTTATCTTCTCAACCACATCCACATCCACCCCACAACGTTCCTTCACTTCTTCATTCGTCAACCTGTCCCTCCATGTCGCTCCACATGCTCCTCTCAAGTAACTCATTTCCACTGCTCTCACTCTTGACTTGTTCCCCTCTTGCAAGGTCCACGCCTCGCTTCCATATGTCAGGGTAGGGATCACAATACTGTCATGCAATGACTTCTTAACTTCCATACTCACCTCCCTATTTCTCATCACTGCTTTTAGTGAACCAACAACTTTCCTTCCCTGCTGTACCCTTTCACGCACTTCATTCCCCAACATTCCATCCTTACTCATCACACTACCCAAGTACTTGAATGCACTCACATTCTCCATATCCTCACCATCCAACCTCACTATACATTCTGTGACTTCATTTTTCTCAAACACCATTACTTTACTTTTGTTTACATTAACTTTCAGATTCCTCTTCCTACACACTGTCCCAAATTCATTCACCAAACCTTGCAACTCCCATTCATCTTCATTCAACAATAGTGTATCATCAGCAAACAGCAACACCGGAATCTTCCAAATCTCACCCTCATTCATTAGGGCCAGCCCCACATCCACTGCCCTACCTTGCACCTCCTTTACAACCCCATCCATGTATATATTAAACAGCCATGGAGACATCACACAACCCTGTTTCAGTCCCACATTGAGATCAAAGAACTCACTCAGCTCATCATCCACTCGCATCGTAGCCCTAGCTCCTTCGTACATACTCTTCACAGCACTCAACAATTTCCCCTCCACTCCGTATATTCTTAATACCTTCCACATACTTTGTCTATCTATTCTGTCATAAGCTTTCTCCAAGTCCATGAAGGCAGCATACACTTTCTTTCCCTTCTCTAGATACTTCACCACAAAACATCTTAGAACAAATATCTGATCTACACACCCTTTTCCCTTCCTAAATTCCCCTTGTTCTTCTCCAACTAGCTCCACTGTCATATGCCTAACCCTATCAATGAGTATTCTACCATATATTTTTCCAGTCACACTAAGAATGCAAATACCCCTATGGTTACCACATACTTCTCTCTCCCCTTTTCCTTTGTATAAAGGAACAGTTATACCTGATTTCCAGTCCTCTTGAACCCTTCCCTCTTCCCAAGCCAATCTACACAACTTCCATATCCACTCCACAACAATCTCACCCCCATACCTCAGCATTTCACCACACACTCCATCAATTCCTGGGCCTTTCCCATCTTGATCTTCTTCATTGCTTCCACTACTTCCACCCTACTGATATGAGAGCACAAAAATGAAGAGCGGATGAGTGGCAATCAATGATTAGCGAAAGTCGATAAACAAACAAAAAGGACAGGTGTGCCGGGGCTGTCTGTACATACGCTTATGTTGGGTAATTAAGGAAGACAGGTGGAGATAGGAAGTGTGGATATTACAGTGCTTATTGGAAGACGGATCTCACCCTGAATGGAGTGGTGTGATGTGGGAATGTGTTGATGATAGGCATAATTAGGAACAGAAGGATAGAAAAATGAAAGCAGGATTTGTGGAAATCACTGGTTCCTCAAGCAGAATGAAATGGTGTGGAAAGAATGCGTGTGAGTTGAATTCATACAGAGTAATCTTGTGTATGGTGGATGGTGTGTGAGTGGAATGTATATGAAAGGATGTGTAAGGGGAAATATACAAAGAGACGTTTGAATCAGGATGTGATGACCACGATGTAAATAAATGGTGGTTATGCTAGGATAGCTTAATGAGGAAATACAGAAAGGAATGCACGATAAAGAGACACCTACCAAGCATACAGAAACAAGAGTATATAGACAACTTGCACTGTATGATTATTTAATTATACAGTAAATAGGTTCGCTGAACTCTGGAAGTACTTTCTACACAACAGAATGTAAGTATAGACGTCTGTGTACAGCTATAGAGATATCATTGACAGCACGCTTCAAATCAGTTTGTTAATGATAAAAAAAACTACACACACACACACACACACACACACACACACACACACACACACACACACCTCAAAACATAACAACACGACTGACCATAAGTCTAGATAAAGAGTGAACAACAAACTACGTGGTCCGAGAGGCGGCGGCGACGGCGGCGACGACGGTATGGGTGGTTGTAGCGCTTGCAACCTCGGGCTCATCTTAATGTGAAGACAGTGATGTGCAAGCAGAAGATGCCTTCCTTCGGGAGCTCTCCATCCTCCTTTTGGGGGATCGAGAAGGCGCTAAGTTAAGAGAGGTTTGCATAACCAGGCACAGGAGAAGCTCGACTACACTGATGCATCCCCCTCCAGCACTAGCTTTGTACCCGCCAGATAAGAGACACGGAGAGGAGGTTGCAAGGGGCTGGACAGGGCAGGGAAGGACAGGGTGGAAAGAAAAATGATCGGAGAGAGAGGAAGGGAAAGGGGTTAGAGGAAAGTGATGGGTGAACAGAGGGGGTGGTGTGAAGGTACAAAGATGTACGAAGGAAAGTAAATGACAACAAGTCTTTGGTCCAACCAAAAACATTTACTACAAAGCAGGATATGATACATATTCTACGAGCGAGAAATAGGTGTGGGAAAACAATGTCTCCCCTCCCCCTCCACCAACATCTTGAGCCGAAAACGGCAGAAAATAGTGGGAAGACCGCAATGCAGTGTAGAAAACTGTTATAGAAATTTCATCAGAAGGGGCATATGGAAAATAATTTTCAAATAGTGTTCAAGGGAAGCAACTTTAGGTACACAACTATGTCCTACCCCATGAGTTCAATGAGAAAAATACTTTTGCATTATTCAGCCAGAAACGAGGAAGCGGATGTGGAGGAGATGTGGGTATGGTGTGGTGTGGTGTGGGAATGTGGCAGAATCTGGTGTGATGTGGTGTGGTGTGGTGTGCTGTAGGTGCGGTATGATTTGGCGTAGGGGTGTCAAAGAAGCTGGTTGAGGTGGAACTTGGATGCGGAGTGAAGGTCTGGTGTTGTGGTGCTCTCACACGTTGAGAAGAACTAATTCCCAACATGGCAGAACTGAATAAAAGACATCGGTGGGAAGAGAGGGTTTAAGGGGCTGCTCGCTGAGTACAGCCTAGTCTTGGATATACTGGTAATCACAATACAACGATGATGATGGTGGTAATGGCGATGGTGGTAACGACGACGATTACGATGACGACGACGGGGACGATACTGCAATAAGGAGGAGACAGGCAGGGTGCAGTACCTGGCATCATAAAGCCAAGCGTAATATATAATTGATAATTACCGGACCGCCACCTCGAGAACACGGCTCCTGGATGCAAGTCGGTGTAGCCTGCAGCATCCACACCACCCCTCACAACCCACAGAAAAAAAGAAACCCGCAAAGGTAATTGAAAACGGTGATAACAGCGAAAGAAACACAAGCCAGGGCTACTGTTTCTGTCTCACCCAAGCAGTACAATCAGGCCGGGGTATCAGGAAATTATTGAGACTTCAGGAGGGGAAAAAAGGTGATTGTTGACTGGGGTAAACCTGGAGCTGATCATACACGGCAGGTGTAATCAGCGTGGGGAATCTATCAGCCAGACCGTGAAGAGAACCATGTGAAAAAAAAGAGAAAACTATTACTGTACGGTCTGAGAGAGAGAAAGAAGAGGCGGGAGGAGAAGAGAAAAGAAGAGAGAATGGACAGAAACGAATGAGAAAAAAAGAAAAGGAGTACGGAGAAGGGATTTAAGAAAGGCAAGGGGGAAAAGGAAAGAAAAGGAGAGACAGAATGGACAAGCAGAATGGAAAAAGGGAAGGGGGAAGAGAAGAGTAGAGAAACAAGAGAGGCAACGAGGACAGGAAAGAAGGCAAGAAATGCAATTGGGAGAGGGAGAAGTAAGAGAAGAAAAGGGGAATGGGAAAAAACGAAAAGATGATAAAGGAAAGAATGGGGATAGTAAAGAAAAAGAAAGTAGCGAAGAAAAAAGAGGCCAGGAGAGTAAGGAGATAGGGAGAGAGAAGTAGATATGGAGCAAGAAACAAGAGGATGTGTTCATAAATAAGGACTTTCACCCTAAAAACTGCATACAATGAGAGTAGACAACTTTGGACTGCAATCCTGAGGCGTGATAATGACCGGGTGGAGAAAATGGATATGGTCCTGTTAATGTGGTGGGGTGATGGTGCACTTATACAAGAAGTCGGGGGGGAGGGAGAGGGGGTTATGAGACAGGGAGAGAAAAGAAGGCAGAAGATAAAGGAAGAGACGGGAGGAACATGAAGAGTAAAAAGAACGAAGAAAGGGGTGAAGAGAGAGAAAGGAGGGATGGGAAAGAGGAGGGGACATGGAGAGGGAGACAGGAGGTCCAGTGGTACACCCCTTCCTTATACTGCACTCTCTCCGAGGCAGTCCAAATTTTTTGTCAATGTCAATTGGTAAGATTTTAAGATATTTGCAGACAAACTTACCTAACATATGTAGGAAGAGAAAGACACTGAAAACCAAGGAATTACTGTAAACAAACAAAAAGAGCATTTAACTCTGACCCTAACTATCGACCGAAAATTCTCAGAATCGACTTATTTATTCTGGTTAGACTTATAATGCTTCCAAGTTTAATCGAAGTCTGATCAGAACTGCTTTTGTTTACCATAGCCTCTGACATATTGTTTTCCAAATCTAATCTCCTCATCCTTGGCTAACCCTCAGTTCTTTCACCAAGATTGTTTTTAATCGATTCAGAACTACCTGAGCTACAGAGTCGAACATTTAAACTCACTGTGTCCTTTACCTCTGAGTAGTTGTTCCCCAAATCGAATTCCTTCATTCTTTCCCCAGCCTGAAGCCTCTAAAGAAGTTTGATTAAAACTGGATACAAACTGTTTAACATGGCCGTAAAATGTGCCTATGACCTTTCACCTATTGTTCTAAATAGCAACAGGTCAACCTCTAGGTTTATACTCAACCCTTTCACACTAGCCCTGTGACTCTGATCTTTGAATGATTGATCTCAAAATCGACCCCTTTATTTTTGGTTTACCTTGTACTCTTCCACCAAATTTGGTAAAATCAAGATCAAAACTATGCAACTTTTAATTGTCATGTGGCCTTGACCTGCGGCAGACTGCTCTTAAAAACGATGCGTCAACCACTTGGCTGACCCTGAACATTTTACCAAGACTGGTTAAAGTCAGATAAAAACTGTTTAAGTTAGGGATCATGCAAATGCGCTCACGCACAAGCACACACACACACACACACACACACACACACACACACACAATCAATCAATCAATCAAAATATTCCATTCGCCGTGCTTCAAGCACACGCGATTGAAAACATGCAACCTCCCTCCATCTTCGGAAACGAAGATAAAACTGTCCCCTTGTCAAACGTATCATCGTCTTTTCATGTTTGTTAAACATCAGCAATACACAACAACAACCGACCTCTTTCAAAACACTTGTTGCTTAACTTCCTGGTGGGCGAAACTCCCTTTAGTATTGTCCAACGGTAACAGATATTTGAAATTTACCGGACTGGCCAATCAGGACGGGTGGGTTGGGTAGTGGGAGTGGTGGGAGGGGAATTTAATGAATATATTGTGTAGTAAGAGGCAAGGCTAAAGGATGGGTGATATTAAGATGGTAGAACTACTAGCCTATCTTCCAATTTAACTTAAGCTACCTTAATCTAAAGAAAAGTAACCTACCTTGACATATGTAAACTCAACCTGCCATGACTACCTTTACACAGAATATGCAGTACCTGATCTCTTGTATCTTTTATATCTACCACTCCTACTGTGATTCTTTCACCTTATCCGCCTTCTTCACTCTTTATTCATTAACAGTTCCATACATTTAGTTACAGGCTCTGTCAACGTTATTTCCTTCAGTCCCTTTGACATCATCCTTTTCTCAGTAATCATAATCTCAGGATGAAACGCCAGTCCCAAATTACATACTTCCTTCTTACGCATGTTCTAACTTCATTCCCATTTCTCCGTGTCACGCCAACCTTCATCTTGTTCATTCTTTTTGCCACTGTTCTTCCTCGTCTTTTTCTCATATGACATTCCTATCCTAATCTACCCATCCCCCTCCACCACTGCAGTACCAATGCCTTTCCCTCGATTTAGGTATGTACTGACAACTTTCATTTCCCCATTATCTCCTGCTGCCCTTACACTTCTTCCCTTAGCTGTGTACTGACCTTCCTGACTTCTCCTTAACCTCTTGTTGCCCTTATACCTATCCTTCTTTTGGCTATGTAATGTCTGTCACGGGGTTTTTAAAATAAATGCAAATATTAAATGATAATGTTCAATAATACTGATGAGCAGGGCCAATGAATTGTCTTGCTAAATCAAGCAACGATTACTTTAAGCCGGTCCGCTTCGTCGACTCTCTCAGAACGAGAATTTATAAACTTTCTCAACAGTACATAGCAGAGACTAATTACTCAATCGCTGTTTATTAGTACTGTTAGCCTCTGGAGAAAGTTACTTCACCCCTGACAATAAATAACTAATACTATTAATAATATCAGGTTCTTGCTGATGCGTAACTCCTAGAAGCCACAACGGATTTTAAGCTTAATACAACAAGACTGGCCTAAGTACCAGTTATGAATGGCAAAACGTTTATGCAAGCTAGGAGCTATAAGAGAAATAAGCTTAACTGTGGAGAAATGAAACACGAGTTTACATTACATTAAGCTCAAGAAAAAGAACTGTTAAATTTATTGATTACAAAGAAATAAATTTCACGTTACACTTCAAATGAATTCAAATAAAGAGGTCGCACTCACTCACTCAAAAGTTAATTCTTACGCCTAGAAAAAAAAACAATATGCGGCGCAGCCGGCCAGCATGTGAGGAAACAGCACACTTAACTAAACTCTTAAACCTAGGAAATACGAAAAGGAAATACTGGTCAATGAATGTAGTGTATCACCAAGGAAGGGTGGGAGCCTGGAGAACTGAAGTCTAGTGGAGTCTGGGTGCTAGCTGACCTCTCACTCTCTCACTGCTGGAGCACAGAACCTCACTCCGTCACGACAGACACTTGACTGAATTCAAATACAGGCCAGCCCAGAGAAGGCATGGCCAACGGTTTAGGCAAGCAGGGGCGAACAATAAAGAAACAATAATAACGCTCAGTAGAGCACTTAATGAAGTGCATTAGATCGGTCACTTTTGAAACAGTGACGAATGTTTTGAAAAGTATACCACCGAAATGGAGAGAGAAACGGTTACACAGTGAGTTTTCCACTAATAGTTTGTGGCTTCTCACAAAAATGTCGCGAATTTGATTCGTGACATTACGCCCCTGCAAAATTAAATTTTTTCCTTATGGGAAAAAATTTGTGGATTCATATATATGTGTACACATCCTAACTCAGTCACACAAGATTCACACTGTGGTGTGTGTGCTATCCTGCTACAGGAGAAAACCACTATCGCCAATGAGCGTAAAAACCTCGTATTTACGTTAATAGAGGCAAGCTTGAGGGAAAAAACTCCGTGACGACGGTGAAAGTCCTGTACTCAGGTCAAACTGAGCGAAAGTTCGCTACACTTACACTGACAACTAATTGTTGTGTAGCGTGGTGTATGTGATACAAGGTGTAGGTGTGACAGTTGTAGTGTAACTGCACCTACGTGTAAAATGATAGTAAATATTAATATGGCGACGATGAAGGCAGAGGAGAAGAGGCGGCAGCGTGCGGCAGATGATCAGCTGGCCCGCACAGCAAAACTGCTACACCCATCGCTGTACCTACGAAATCAATTAAGGTGGAGCATCAAAAGTGTCAATGAGACAAAAATTCTTATTACATTACAATTACTCTCTCTGCCTAGCAATCAGTACATGCTATGAAAGGTACGCTCTAGCTGAAAAATACGAGTGACAGCCTAAGCGTCGTACATTCGAGGTCGTCATTAATTTATTAGGTAGATTATTAACCAGGAAACGTAGTCGTAAGGGTTCTTAGTGGGGAAGCTCTAACCTGGCATGCATCTCGCTCAACATGCTGTGCAGCTGGCCAGCATGTGAGGGCACAGCACCTTAACAACATCCCATCACCCAGTTTAGGGGGAGCTCTAACCTGGCGTCCCTCGCTCAACATGCGGCACAGCCGGCCAGCATGTGAGGGAACAGCACCTTAACAACATCCCATCACCGAGTTTAGGGGGAGCTCTTACCTGGCGTCCACCTCACTCAACATGCGGTGAAGCTGGCCAGCATGTGAGGGTACATGTGGGGAGTAGACTGTAGCACCAGTCGAGCAGGGCAGTACTCCCGAGGTGGATGGAAAGCTGATGACAGGGAGTGCTGGAGCTCCCGTTTCATCAGCCCTCAGGACTAGTTCCTGACCATCCCCCTTTGCTGAACTTTTTCAGTGTCTCAGTTACACAGAGAGTAGGCCAGCATGCTCTCCAGTACAAATTTCTCTAACTATCTTCACCAAACTACATGCACAGTACACACTACACTTGCTATTCAAAATTCACAAAAATGGCGTCGATTAATCAAGCCTCGGAGTCCCCAGGGGGGGGGACCATAAATGCCCCCACCATCTGCCCCTCTCCCGGTGACGACTCGAGGTGCCTGGAACCACTGTCTGACTCTCTTCTTCTTCATTTCTGCAACATTCGCGGCCTTTCATCTAACTTTCGCTCTGTTGAGCACCACCTCTCCTCCTCTAAACCTCACCTTCTTTTTCTGACGGAGACTCAGCTGTCTGAGGCAACCAACAGCAAACCCTTTTCTGTATCCTCCTACTTTCTCTATACTCATTTCAAAGCCAAAGGTGGCTGTTGTGTATACATACGCAACGACTTATCTTGCTCTCGTGTTCCTGAACTTGATTCTTCTGAATTCTCCACACTCTGGCTTCGGCTTTCCTGTCATTCTCTGACTAAATATATCTGTGCTGTTTACTTATCCCCTAATTCTACTGACTATCAAAAATTCTTCGACTATCTTACTTCTACGATGGAACACATTCTGTCCATTTCTCCTTTCTCTGAAATCTCCATTCTTGGAGATTTCAATGTTCACCACCACCTTTGGCTCTCCTCTCCTTTCACGGATCCACCTGGTGAACAAGCCTACATCTTTTCTATCCTTAATGACCTAGAGCAGCTTGTACAGCACCCTACCCGTATCCCTGACCGCCTTGGAGAGAGCTCCAACATACTTGACCTCTTCCTCACAACTAATCCTTCTGCTTACTCTGTTAATCTTTTCTCTCCGTTGGGCTCCTCCGATCACAACCTTATTATCTTAACCTGTCCTATTACTCCGGTGCGGCCTGTGGACCCTCCAGAGAAACGTCGTCTGTGGCATTTTGGAGCCGCGAACTGGGAGGCCCTCAGGCAGTACTTCTTTGATTTTCCCTGGAATGATTATTGCTTCCATGGCCGTGAGCCATCTGAGTGTGCCTTGCGCATTACGGAGGTTATTCTCTCGGGCATGGAAGCATACATTCCTTTCTCATATCCTTTGACTAACGCAAGAAAGCCTTGGTTTAATCACGCTTGTTCTAATGCTGTCCGCAACAAGGAGAGGGCCTACAAAAGGTACCGGAGCCAACCCACCCCTGAATCACATCATCTTTACGTTTCTGCCCGGAATCGTGCTAAGTCTGTTCTTCGCTCTACTAAAAATAATTTCATCCATACTAAATGCTCTCAACTCTCCAACTCGAATTCTTCCCGCTCCTTCTGGCACCTTGCCAAAAATCTTTCTAACAACTTTACCTCATCATCCTTCCCTCCTCTTTTCTACTCTGATGGTTCTGTAGCTATTTCTTCTACTGATAAAGCAGATCTCTTCGCACAGACTTTCTCCTCCAATTCCACCTTAGACGATCCCGGTGCTGTTCCTCCATCACTTCTCCCCTCTGACTTCCTCATGGCTGACATTAAAATTTCTTCAGTTGATGTATTTTCTGCCATCACTGGCCTCAGTACTAACAAGGCATATGGGCCTGATGGGGTCCCTCCTGTTGTTCTCAAGAACTGTGCTTCTGTGCTTACACCCTGCCTAGGCAAACTCTTTCGCCTTTGTCTGTCAACTTGTACCTTTCCTTCTTGCTGGAAGTTTGCTCTCATTCAGCCAGTCCCAAAGAAGGGTGACCACTCCCAACCCTCCAACTATCGTCCAATTGCTTTAACGTCCTGTATTTCAAAAGTTTTCGAGTCAATTCTTAATAGAAAAATTTTAAGGCATCTTTCCTATCACAACCTTCTTTCCGATCGTCAGTATGGGTTCCGTCAGGGACGCTCCACTGGCGATCTTCTCTCCTACCTTTCAGACTCCTGGTCATCCTCCTTTCGGGACTTCGGCGAAAGCTTTGCCATTGCACTTGACATCTCAAAGGCTTTCGATCGAGTCTGGCATAAATCTTTAATTTCCAAACTGCCCTCCTACGGTTTCTATCCTTCTATCTGTGCCTTCATCGCTAGCTTCCTTTCTGGTCGTTCTATAGCCACTGTTGTAGACGGCCATCGTTCTTCTCCTAGATCTATCAACAGTGGTGTTCCTCAGGGCTCTGTCCTGTCACCAACTCTCTTCCTTTTATTCATCAATGATCTTCTAAGCTGTACATCTAACCCTATCCACTCATACGCTGATGACTTCACCCTTCACCTTTCCATTCGGTTCCCGCAACGCCCATCTCAACAGTTACTTCAAGAAACAAGGGATGAGGCTATGGCACACCTAATGTCTGACTTGGCTCGTATCTCTGACTGGGGTAAAAATAATATGGTTGTCTTTAATGCATCTAAGACTCAGTTCTTACACCTATCAACCCCACAAAATCTTCCACAGGCATACCCATTAATGTTTAATAATACTCAGCTTAATCCTGCGTCATCCTTGAACATGCTTGGGGTTTCATTTACTCGGGACTTATCTTGGAAAGATCATATTACATCTCTTGTAAAATCTGCTTCCAAAAGATTGGGTGTGCTAAGCCGACTCCGCTCTTTCTTTACCCCTGCACAATTGTTGTCTCTATACAGGGGTTTTATCCGCCCCTGTGTGGAGTACAACTCTCATGTGTGGGGAGGCTCCCCACACACAGCTCTTCTCAATAGGGTGGAGTCAAAGGCTTTTCGTCTCATTAACTCTCCTCCTCTTACTGACTCCCTTCAACCTCTGTCTCTTCGCCGCACTGTTGCATCTTTATCTCTTTTCTATCGCTACTTTAATGGTCACTGCTCCTCTGAACTGTCTGCTTGCATTCCTCCACCTCTACGACGTGCGCGTAGCACCCGTCTGGCAGCAAACTCTCATCCCTTTTCTGTCCAACTCTCTAATGCAAGAGTTAACCGTTACTCCCAGTCTTTCATTTATGCAACAGGTCAGCTCTGGAACTGTCTCCCTCTATCTGTATTTCCTGCTGCCTATGATCTCCAGTCTTTCAAACGCAGTGTGTCCAGGCATCTCAAAATGATCGGATCTTGAATTTGGCTCTCTATTGTATTTTGTTTTCTCTTGGAGGGAACTGTTACTGCGGGCTCATGGCCTTTGATTCCTTCTTCCTCGCATAAAAAAAAAAAAAAAAAAAAAGCACCTTAACAACATCCCATCACCAAGTTTAGGGGGAGCTCTAACCTGGCGTCCACCTCACTCAACATGCAGCACAGCCAGCCAGCAGATGAAGGTACAGCACCTTAACTTATGGTACATATGTATGTACAGGCCCTGGACATACTGTGTCCTGTGGGGCCAACAAGTGAGACATCAGGTCTACACTTTTAACTGGGAACCAGGCTGGTCCTTGGATTACTCAAATCTCTGAGGACGCCTATCTTACGGAACCCAGCATACAACAGTTGCTAGTTAGTAAGCAGTTAGTAGGTGAGACATCAGGTCTACACCCACATTACCACTGCCCTGTCTCTCAACTGACTCAGAGATTACAGGTGTGGTTTCAAATGGCACAGGAAGGACATGTCCCTGATTAGTGGTACTTTGACACACATTGCAGGAACCCACAAAACTATCTATGTCTCGTCCCATCCCTGGCCAGAAGTCAGCTCGGATACGGCCCTGGGTCTTCCTTTTGCCCATGTGACCTCCTGAGGCTGAACAATGACCCCATTGTAACATTGCTAGGCGGTACTTGGCGGGAACGACAAACTGCAATCGAACCTCGCCCTCGGGTGTTCGTGACTCACGGTAGAGCCGTCCTTGTTTACGAAGGAACTTGGCTCGACCTCCCTGTGAATACTTTATCACTCGACCCTTTTGTTTCTTCCACTCGACAGCAAGTGTTGGGTCAGAATGTTGTTCTTGAACAATAAGTTGGCTACACATCAGATCTTGCGGCGATTCAATGGTCACTGGGGTGACACAGTCTGAAGCCTCAGCCACGGCTCGTGTTACTGTAGCCGAAGTCTGAGTAGCATCATCATCGGTGCAACTATCCTTGACACCAGGAATATTGCCTATGATCAGGTCAAATAAAGGTTCTGGCATGACAACTGCAAGTGTCGTACCAGTATAAAATGGAGATGCCACCTGGATACATGCCTCAGGGAACAATCTCACTGATCCATCAATAAGGTTTGCATGGATCTGTCGACCTGTGTACTGCTCAGGCCGAACTAGACTCTGCTTGACAGAGCAACCTGAGGAACCATTGTCTCTCAGGACCTTCACAGGGATGCCTCCCACAAACCCTGGCTGAACAAGGAAGGCACTGTCACCTGTGGGAGGGCCTGTGGAGGAAGCAGCTAGCCACTCATGAGGCTGTTGAATTGATGCGGCAAACATAGTGACTTGTGACTTAGAAACTTGAGGGGTCTTACTCACCGCCTGTGGAGATGGAACATTGGCTATCTGTGGAGGGGGGTTCATTGTCACTGTGGGACTAGTGAACTGTGGGGGAGTACCCATACTGGTAGGGACATGATCACCGTGCTGCTGCTGAGGAATGAAGGCTGCATTTGCTTCCTGCCTCCTATTCACTTGAGCTGGTGGTGAAAAGGACAGTCCCGTCGGTTGGTTGCGTGGCTGATACTGCTGCTGAGTATTTTGCCCCTGGTCCTTCCACTGCGGTTTTGGACCTTGGCCATTATTCTGAGAATGGCCTTGTTGCTGGGGTTCAGTCTGAGACGGTTTCCCAGATTTATCAGCTTTTCTGTTCCAGGTATGCTGCTTGCGAGTTTGATACCCGTATCCAGTAAAATATGTGTCAGCCTTTTCTACTATTTGGCTGGCATCTTTCACCTGGCAGATCTTAAGCTGTGCTATGAGCTCAGTGGGCCATGACCTCTCTAGCTGTGTATACAGCATAAGGTCAATTATCCCCTCACGAGTGGAAGGAATTTCATCTTTCTCCATCCACTCACCTAAGTAAGCAGTGAGACGGTCGAGGAACTGAACAGCAGTCTCCTTGTCTTGGAGATGAGCTCGCATGAACTGAACTTTGGCGTCGTCTACTGTGAGACCATTCGCCTTAATGAGTGCAGCTTTCATCATCTCATACGTGAGATTGTCTCCACGAATTCTGTGGAGAATATCGAGGGCAGGGCTCTCAAATAAACTAAGAAATTGGAGCCGCTTAGCTGCCTCATCCAGTTGATACATGTCTGCCATGTCCTCAAAACGAGCTATGTACAGCTCGATTCGCTTGCCTTCCTTGTACGAAGGAAGCTTGATGCGTGGGGTCGCCAGGACATGTGTAGGAAGAGCGCTCGTGGAGCTTGGACCAACTGCACCAGATGTGTCTGAAGCCAAGGAATCTCGCTTCAGCTTCAGCATTTCATATTCGTGTTTTTTGCGTGCTTCTCGCTCGGCATGTTCGTGTTCTCATTCTCTGTCTCATTGTTCACGCTCGTATTCGCGTTGTTCTCGTTCTTGTACTAGCTCGAGTTCGCGTTGTTTTTGCTCGTGTTCGCGTTGTTGTCGCTCTTGTTCTAACTCGAGCTCACGTTGTTTCTGCTCGTGTTCGCGCTGTTCGCGCTCTTATTCGCGCTCCTTTTCGCGTTCCTCACGCTGAATTCGACGCTCTTCATGAGCATCACTCTCGCGCTGCTGTTCGTAATTAAACCAAGAGAGGACAAACTCTTTGATTTCAGTTGGGTCCATAAGACCCATATCTTTGGCTTCCTGTACATAGATGCTGGTCGACATGGCGCTAATTTACTAAGCAAGCCGAAACTGAGTACTGACTGCTGCTTCGCAAACGAATGCTAATAACACAAGTAAAGAATACAGACACAAGCTAGTGGTGACCAGTCTTATCTAGTTAACTGGCAAAGAATAAAGCAAAAATGCAAATGACTGGGAAGACTCAATAATTAATGCAATGGGTACAGTGACTTCCCAGAAGCGAATAAAATCGTCTGGCGTTACCAAGAATAAAGTACTAAATAGAGTTAAGTACTCTGTGGATTAATAAAGCAGAAATTCACTTGCTAAACTAATGGTAAACACCAGTAAGCTTGTGCCTATAAACTTTAATGATAAATACCTAAATATTAACGAGTGAGTATTATCTCATGAATAGCTTTAAAGTTTAGAGCTAGGAGTTAATATCCTGGCGAGGTCGCCAATTGTCACGGGGTTTTTAAAATAAATGCAAATATTAAATGATAATGTTCAATAATACTGAAGAGCAGGGACAATGAATTGTCTTGCTAAATCAAGCAATGATTACTTTAAGCCGGTCCGCTTCGTTGACTCTCTCAGAACGAGAATTTATAAACTTTCTCAACAGTACACAGCAGAGACTAATTACTCAATTGCTGTTTATTAGTACTGTTAGCCTCTGGAGAAAGTTACTTCACCTCTGACAATAAATAACTAATACTATTAATAATATCAGGTTCTTGCTGATGCGTAACTCCTAGAAGGCACAATGGATTTTAAGCTTAATACAACAAGACTGGCCTAAGTACCAGTTATGAATGGCAAAACGTTTATGCAAGCTAGGAGCTATAAGAGAAATAAGCTTAATTGTGGAGAAATGAAACACGAGTTTACATTACATTAAGCTCAAGAAAAAGAACTGTTAAATTTATTGATTACAAAGAAATAAATTTCACGTTACACTTCAAATGAATTCAGATAAAGAGATCGCACTCACTCACTCACTCAAAAGCTAAATTCTTACGCCTAGAAAAAAACAACATGCGGCGCAGCCAGCCAGCGTGTGAGGAAACAGCACACTTAACTAAAATCTTAAACCTAGGAAAATACAAAAAGGAAATACTGGTCAATGAATGTAGTGTATCACCAAGGAAGGGTGGGAGCCTGGAGAACTGATGTCTAGTGGAGTCTGGGTGCTAGCTGACCTCTCACTCTCTCACTGCTGGAGCACAGAACCTCACTCCGTCACGACAGACACTTGACTGAATTCAAATACAGGCCAGCCCAGAGAAGGCGTGGCCAACGGTTTAGGCAAGCAGGGGCAAACAATAAAGAAACAATAATATCGCTCAGTAGAGCACTTAATGAAGTGCATTAGATCGGTCACTTTTGAAACAGTGACGAATGTTTTGAAAAGTATACCACCGAAATGGAGAGAGAAACAGTTAACTGAACGATACGCAGTGAGTTTTCCACTAATAGTTCGTGGCTTCTCACAAAAGGAAAATGTCGCGAATTTGATTCATGACAATGTCAACCTTCGGTTCTCCCATACATCCTGCTGCCCTGCTACCTTTCTCTCGCTTGGTGTTGAACTGGCAACCATACTTCTCCATTACCTCCTGCTGCCCTGTTTCCAGGCCTCCTTTTGCCCACTGAGACCTATTCACTCTACGTAACGTGATCAGTACAGTTTACAGGCCTCCTCCAAGCTGAACATGAAAGTTTGGCTATTGCGACATTTTGATAAGAAAGACACCACCAGGTTCTAAAGTTAAAACAAACTTAAATACTCTTCGCTGTCAAGGGTTTCTCGTAAGTTGAACAAACCTGCTTAGGGTTGCAAGATCAAGTATGTCATTGTAAGTAAATCTCCTCTCCCTTCCAGGCCACTTTTTCGAGGTACAAATTCTCCACCAGGGCCACAATGTCCATCCACTGGCTACTCCATATCCACCAGGGCCACGGTGTCCATCCTCCTGCCACTCCACAACCACCAGGGCCACAATGTCCATCCATTGGTCACTCCATAACCACCAAGGCCACAGTGTCCATCCACTGGCCTCTCCATAACCACCAGGGCCACAGTGTCCATCCACTGGCCACTCCATAACCACCAGGGCCACAGTGTCCATCCAAAAAGTACCGGTCTACACTTCACGCTAGACGATCCAGCACCACAGACGCTGGCCATCGCAAAATGTCTAATGATTCCACCCCACCATGGCAGGTTTACTTTCATGGGAATGTATTGTATTGCATGCTTTTGACATTTCCTAGTCAGCGCTGTTGTCATATAATATTCAGATTAACTGTTATCTTTTTTGGACACCACGACCTGTATTGGTAATTTTGGGTATCATCAGAGTCCTCTTGCACCACAACATCTGGAGATGATGTACATAAGCTGGAGGTTGCAGACTGGTGAAAAAATTATGGATGTTAAAGTGTTACAGGACTTAGAGATAATATAATAGTATTTAAGTGTGAGTGAATGAATTGATGTGCATTGGTGTGTGTGTGTGTGTGTGTGTGTGTGTGTGTGTGTGTGTGTGTGTGTGTGTGTGTGTGCCCATACTATATTATTGTACTCATATAACCATACTTCACAACACCTAAACCTATATATATATGTAACCAGTACAGTTTGTGTCAATCAGCAAAGTCCTTTAAACTGCTGAGTTAAGCTAAGGTTCCCACGCCCGCTGCTCGCTGAGAGTTCAGTAGGGGGTTAGCCAGCATTCAGAACACATCTATAGCAGTTCTCTCTTAAATAAACCTCCGTTATACGTCGCCTCAGATCTTTGTGTGTGTGTGTGTGTGTGTGTGTGTGTGTGTGTGTGTGTGTGCGCGAGAGAGAGAGAGATGACTATCTGTTGCATGTTAATACCTGCATTTATTCTTTTCTATAAATATTTTACTGCATTTCCGCATGTCGCAAAAAATCGTCCCCCCCCCCCCGGACACGAGGATAACTGTCGCGCTGCCTAATATGTAAGCCCAACCT
The DNA here is from genome assembly GCF_032717465.1 of Coenobita brevimanus. NCBI lineage: Eukaryota > Metazoa > Arthropoda > Malacostraca > Decapoda > Coenobitidae > Coenobita > Coenobita brevimanus. The sequence goes on along the minus strand of NC_136960.1, from coordinate 14,239,401 downwards.
GTTAACTCCACTATCACTTACACACACAAATTGATGGATCCATAATTGGAGTTTTATGCACTACACCTGCTGTCACACACACACACACACACACACACACAGTCTCTCTCTCTCTCTCTCTCTCTTTCTCCCAAGACTTCAGCCCACATCCACCCTAACATCACCTGCACCATCTAAGTCTTCCTCTCGTTCCATCCACCACCCACACCCACCTACTCCACCCACGACCTTCACACCCCACCCATCACCGTAAACATAAGCCGTGCAGCTGCCAGAGAGCCAATACTATGAACACTTTAATTCCAGGACGTCTTATACTTCGTTCCCAAGATAATGTGTAATGTAAGAGAAACTTTTTGAACAGAAGGGATTTGATATAGCATTTACTGATCCCACCAGAATTAAGATTCTTTCCGGCTTCGTTTCTAAGTTAAAATCGTTTGGTCGAAGCAAGAATAAAGAAAAAATAAAAATCCATCGTCTGGGTGAGGGGTTACGGCTGCGAAATATGTGGTGGTGGTTAGTGGGTGGCGTGAGGTGAGGGAGGGGACGTGGCCATCAGCGAGCTAAGCTCCTGTGAGACAAGCCGATGTTTTGACCATATATAGTTACCGCTTACCGCTTTGCCCTGGATGACGGGATCTGCTGGAGAGGAGGTGGGGGAAGAAGGCAAGTGGTTGAGACATAGAGGTAGGATTAGGGTAGAGGCGGCGTGAGAAGGCTCCGGTGAAGCCAGAGAACTGTCAAACGGCCATATTGGTCAAGTCAAGAGGTCACGGCAACACCTACCTGACTTGAAGAAGATTGCTGTGCACTTCTACCTCTATGGCTGTTCTTGAGGTTTTATCCACATTACAAGACAAACTTATCTTCACCACTTTAGAAAGTCATATGTCTGCCAGTGACCCTCTGCACAACCACCTTGTCTTACTTATCAAAGCAGTCGCAGAGACATATTTACAAGTGCGGTATTCCTATGCAGGAAAGCACTTTACAGCAAGAAATATTGCCTTAAAAAATGTCAAGAGTAGGACTGCTATGAATAAGGTAGTACTGTTTAGTGGTTTATGAATATAGCATGAGTAAATAATTTGTTGCCATATAAAGTCTCAAATGTATAAACGGTTGTTTCTATATCCTTTTAGGTTAGTATGCAAATATAGATAAATAAATAAATAAAGATAATACATATTTTTTTCTGTTTGCAACTAAGAAAACACTCGCGCCTGGTCAGCAGAACCAAGTCAGACAGCTGTCAAAGGGGTCGCCGCCATGTTGGTCGAGTCAGGTCTGTCGGCTTCACTGACCTACCCTTGGTTAATCCCTTATGCCGCCTCTACCTACTCCTACCTCTATGGGTTGAGAATAAACGGAAGAGGGAGTATGACTTGGTAGGACAGGGACAGGTGTGGATAAGGCGGGGATGGGGTAGGTGACTTATGAATGATGGCAGGGATGGATTATGGGGAGATTGGAAACAGGGAAGAAGGACAACTGAGAATCTGTAGGTGGTGGTGGTGATTGTGACCACGGCGACGACGACGACCATGATGACGAGGAGAAGGAGGAGAAAATACACAAGGAAAGAAGATAACGGCAGCAGGACCCCCCCCCCACACACACACGTACTCCTTATTACAGTGTACAAGCCATCCCATAACCTTTTCAATCTCTCTCGCATCCAAACCCAACCCCGGTGAACTGCCATCACTAGTGATTAACTTCCGCAACACTGAACAACCCTGAAACAAAAGCCTGGAACCCTCAGGGGCAAACGATTATGAAAGACCGCCTTACACGCGGCTTGCATATAGGAGCAGCTTTAAAGGCAGATAGTTTCATTGTTTTTTCGTGCAGTCCCTGACAATGTATTAATCGCTACTGTTCGGTGGTGGAGTTACTGCAGGTATGAGGAGGGATGGGGAGAGGGATGGAGGGAGGGGAGGAAGGGGAAAGAATAGAATGGGAAGAGTGGGGAGATTACAGCACATTATTTCTCACTCAGTACTACATCACCTGCCTTACATTGCCTCATCGTCATCCACCTTCATGCACACTGCATGTTCTAAAATATTCTTTTCCAGACGCAAACCTTCACTTCATCCTAATCTGCTCTCAGTATTTCTTACTCCTATTCTTGTTGTACCTCTTCGTTTACAGTAGCCATAATATAATATTCCTACTCCTACGTTATCATAAAATCTCAATACGGCGTGCTATTTCTTGTAATTTCTTGCTGTCATCAGATGAAACAATTAACGAATGATTTGAAAGGGAGCATTTTTTTTTTTTTTTTTACCCTACTAGCTTTCTTTAGTCTCCTAATGGTCGGGCAAATTCTACTGTTACAGGCAAAATATCAGATTATTTTAATCGACTCTAAGAGTAATAGGATCACTGTCATCAAAAACCCTCTCATGATCGGATAACTCTAGTACCCTATTCGAACTAACGCCAACAGATTTTATTTATGGGTGGAAGTTTTTATTTAGTTGGGAGTGATTCACAGGAACCTGAGACTTATCATAAAGTCGACCATTGTAATTTTTTTTTTTTTCGAAATAATCCCTTTGTTACAACCAACTAGATCTGTTGTTTACTTTGGTTTAGGGCATTCTCATATCAACCTTTTGATCTTTAACCCACATTCATATTAGCAAGTGTTGTACTGATAAAATACTGAACTATGATGCATATCGTAATCAACTGCATGTGACCCTGCATGCAATGTAAGTCACAACAGGCACAATATTATACATATACCTACAAACATAATGGAAGCAGCAGTGAACAGTTCCACTACATCATCTTGACAATGTTAAGGACTAAGGAAGTATTGCCTCATTATTTAGCAATACTAACACACCAACTACCATCATCATTACTATTAACACACCAACTACCATCATCATCATCATTATTAACACACCAACTATCATCATCATCATTACTATTAACACACCAACCATCATCATCATCATTACTATTAACACACCAACTACCATCATCATCATTACTATTAACACACCAACTACCATCATCATCATTACTATTAACACACCAACTACCATCATCATCATTACTATTAACACACCAACTACCATCATCATCATTACTATTAACACACCAACTACCATCATCATCATTACTATTAACACACCAACTACCATCATCATCATTACTATTAACACACCAACTACCATCATCATCATTACTATTAACACACCAACTACCATCATCATCATTACTATTAACACACCAACTACCATCATCATCATTACTATTAACACACCAACTACCATCATCTCAAGTACTATTAACACACCAACTACCATCCTCATCATTACTATTAACACACCAACTACCATCATCATCATTACTATTAACACACCAACTACCATCATCATCATTACTATTAACACACCAACTACCATCATCATTACTATTAACACACCAACTACCATCATCATCATTACTATTAACACACCAACTACCATCATCATTATCATTATTAACACCAACTACAAGCATCATCATTAATATTAATACATTAACTACCATCATCATCATTACTATTAACACACCAACTACCATCATCATCATTACTATTAATACACCAACTACCATCATCATCATTACTATTAACACACCAGCTACCATCATCATTACTATTGGCACATGAACTACCATCATCATCATTACTATTAATACACCAACTACCATCATCATCAGTACTATTAACACACCAGCTACCATCATCATCATTACTATTGGCACACGAACTACCGCCATCATCACCATTACTATTAACACATCAACTGCCATCATCATCATCATTACTATTAACACACCAACTACCATCATCATCATTACTATTAACACACCAACTACCATCATCATCATTACTATTAACACACCAACTACCATCATCATCATCATTATTAACACACCAACTACCATCATCATCATTTCTAATAACACATCAACTACCTTCATCATCTAATACAATATAGCAGTAGGTGTGTGTGTGTGTGTGTGTATGTGTGTGTGTGTGTGTGTGTGTGTGTGTGTGTGTGTGTGTGTGTGTGTGTGTGTGTGTGTATTTTGGGCAGCCGAAACTACACATTCAAATCGCACCAAAACTAGCACAAAAATCGCTAAGAATTCGCTGATGTGAAAAAACTTGGTCCCATCACGATTGAAAAACTTATACTATATTTAATGAGCGATCACATTTTGACCAAAAAAAGCTGCTCTCGGCGCCCGGCATAGGATCTCCGTAGAATTTTTTGCTCACAGCTATAACTAAAATAAATCATAGCTGCACGAGAGCCCTCCACAGGAGCAAGTGCGAGGGGCCCGAAGGGCCCACGAGCACTTGTCATTGCTATTAACACACCAACTACCATCATCACCATTACTATTAACACACCAACTACCATCATCACCATTACTATTAACACACCAACTACCATCACCATCATTACTATTAACACACCAATTACCATCACCATCATTACTATTAACACACCAATTACCATCACCATCATTACTATTAACACACCAATTACCATCACCATCATTACTATTAACACACCAACTACCATCATCATCATTACTATTAACACACCAATTACCATCACCATCATTACTATTAACACACCAATTACCATCACCATCATTACTATTAACACACCAACTACCATCATCACCATTACTATTAACACACCAACTACCATCATCATCATTACTATTAACACACCAACTACCATCACGATCATTACTATTAACACACCAACTACCTTCATGATCATTACTATTAACACACCAACTACCATCATCATCATTACTATTAACACACCAACTACCATCATCATCATTACTATTAACACACCATCATCATCATTACTATTAACACACCAACTACCATCATCATCATCATTATTAACACCAACTACAATCATCATCATTACTATTAATACATTAACTACCATCATCATCATACTATTAACACACCAACTACCATCATCATCATTACTATTAAGACACCAACTACCATCACCATCATCACTACTATTAACACACCAACTACCATCATCATCACTACTATTAACACATGAACTACCATCATCACTACTATTAACACATCAACTACCATCACCATCATCATTACTATTAACACTCCAACTACCACCATCATCATTACCATTAACACACCAACTACCATCATCATTTTTACTATTAGCACACCAACTACCATCATCATCATCATCATTAAACCAGCTACCATCATCATCATCACTACTATTAACACACCAATGACCAACATTATCAATACTTGTAAGACAACAACTACCATCATCCTCAATAATACTATTAACAGAACATCATCACTACAGATACGGTTATCGTCATCCTTCCTATAGCCACCATTATGATCAATGTCACCCCTACCAGCATCTACTGCTGCAAGTACCATTACCACAACTGCAACTACCATTACCATGGTGTCAGTTACCATTATCATCTTAATCATCACTACCACAACAACAACCATTATCATAAGCATCACTACTTTACTATGACAGTCATCATATTCATTATTACCATAATTACGATTCCACCACTACAACCCACGTGCGTGGTAATCATTACTACCACTGCTATCACTACCATCAAAATCATTACTGACATCATTATCACTGTCAACACTATCATACTTATCTGCCATAATCATCACTATCAAGAGTAAGTTAACACTATCAAGTTAGTCACTATTATCGCACTAACTATTCATGAAAGTCATGACCTTGCAACTAGTACCGTCATCTAATAACTACCGCAGCTATCACTGTCATAATCATTGCTACCACAAATTACCATAACCATCCTTACTGCTACCACAACTACCACTAAAATCATCACCACTCTCATAACTACAATAAGTTCCACTTCTGTAAGGATTAAAGGGAAACTGATTGCGAACACAGCTTTTTAATGGCGGCAGAAATAGTAACCTTTACATTCTTGCTATTTTCAGTAAAGTTTTTCAGGTCAGGCTAGCCCCTTGTCATCTGAGGTTAAAAATTAATCATTTAATGAAACAAACGTCAACCCCTTCATTCCTGCTGCCTCAAAGCCTTTCTATTCACTTCAGATGTGTGGCCTCTCTTCGTCGAATGGTTAAAAAGTCTCCAGTGACTATTTCAGAACGTCAGAAGTCTTAACTATTGTGTTCTTGCTTTTGCTAAACGATTTTAATTACCTTATGAGTGGCCCTCATTGTGTAAGAGTTAATAAAAAATACAATCAGTTCCTATATAACATTAAAGCTGCACTAATGAACAGTAACAACAACAGGTCGTGATATTCCAGACTGCCTATAAGTGATGCGTGGCGGCAGATGTGTTGGGCTAGTTAGCTTTGCTTTTGGTAGTGGAAAGAAGCACATGCGCACACATAGAGTATATGAGGTAATCTGGCGAGGAAGTGGTTGGGGTACAGAACTTGCGATGTTTTCTTCCCATCACACCTCACAAGCAAGTGTGGGCCAAGTCATAGAGCAATGACCCGGCAGGGTATCTCTGACCCTCAAGACACTCCTCCCCAAGATGCTTCTCGCCGGAGTCCAGGCCATCACCTCATGAGACACTGTAGCAGCAACATTTTCGTCTTCAAAGAAGTACCAGTATATAAATACCTCAGACAAGTGTCCACAGTCATTCGGTCTCCAGCAGCCCAAGCAGCAACATCTCCTTCTCTTAATAAATACAAGAGCAAACCATTCAAAGAGGTGTCCACAATCATTCCATACCAGCAGCCACAGAGCAGCCATATAACATCTCACTTGTCCTGGCGCATTCCCACAACATCCGTCGAACTATCATCGAAGTATTAGTACAAAAACCTCTCCACAACCGAGTAAGTCTGCCAGTGCGAATAGCACGGTGATTCAGGGAACTGCCAACAAATCCTCGAGGACCATCGATAATGAAGACAATACAGTGTGTCTGAGGACCCATCACTGGACTGCACGACAAGGGTGAGTGAGTGCTGAATGATCTGGAGGCCATGCATCGAGGACTTTCGGTTGCCCTTGCCCAATGTGTCTGAGGACGCATCGCTGGTCTGCACGGCAAGGGTGAGTGAGTGATGGAATGAATGATCTGGCGGCCATGCATCGAGGACCTTGGGTTGCCCTTGCCCAGTGTGTCTGAGGACCCATCGCTGATCTGCACGGCAAGGGTGAGTGATATAATTAATGTTCTGGTAATCAAGTGATCAAAGACGTTAGAGCTTAGCCTATGTCCCGTATTCTCGAGAGCTTAGGTCCAGTATTCTCGAGAGCTTAGGTCCCATATTCTCGAGAGCTTAGGGTCCGTATTCTCAAGAGCTTAGGGACCGTGTAGACCTTAGGGACCGTATTCTCGAGGGCTTAGGGTCCGTGTAGAGCTTAGGTCCCGTATTCTCGAAAGCTTAGGGACCGTGTAGAGCTGAGGTCCCATATTCTCGAGAGCTTAGGGTCCGTTTAGAGCTAAGGTCCCGTATTCTCGAAAACTTAGGGCTCGTATAGAGCTTAGGTCCCGCATTCTCGGCAGCAGCAGCGGCAGCGGCAGCAGCAGCAGCAGCAGCAGCAGAAGAAGAAGAAGCAGCAGAAGAAGCAGCAGCAGCAGCAGCAGCAGAAGAAGAAGAAGAAGAAGAAGCAGCAGCAGCAGCAGCAGCAGCAGCAGCAGCAGCAGCAGCAGCAGCAGCAGCAGCAGCAGAAGAAGAAGAAGAAGAAGAAGAAGCAGCAGTAGCAGCAGCAGCAGTAGCAGCAGCGGCAGAAGAAGCAGCGGCAGAAGAAGCAGCAGCAGAAGAAGAAGCAGCAGAAGCAGCAGCAGCAGAAGCAGCAGCAGAAGAAGAAGCAGCAGCAGCAGAAGAAGCAGCAGCAGCAGAAGCAGCAGCAGCAGAAGCAGCAGCAGCAGAAGAAGAAGAAGAAGCAGCAGCAGCAGAAGCAGCAGCAGCAGCAGCAGAAGAAGAAGAAGCAGCAGCAGCAGCAGCAGCAGCAGCAGCAGCAGCAGAAGCACCAGCAGCAGCAGAAGCACCAGCAGCAGCAGAAGCACCAGCAGCAGCAGCAGAAGAAGAAGAAGAAGAAGCAGCAGAAGTAGCAGTAGCAGCAGAAGAAGCAGTAGCAGCAGAAGAAGCAGTAGCAGCAGCAGCAGCAGCAGCAGCAGGAGAAGAAGAAGAAGAAGAAGAAGAAGAAGAAGCAGCAGCAGCAGCAGCAGAAGATGAAGAAGAAGAAGCAGCAGAAGAAGCAGCAGCAGCAGCAGAAGAAGAAGAAGCAGCAGCAGAAGCAGAAGAAGCAGCAGCAGCAGCAGAAGAAGCAGCAGAAGAAGCAGCAGCAGCAGCAGAAGAAGAAGAAGAAGCAGCAGCAGCAGCAGAAGAAGAAGAAGCAGCAGCAGCAGAAGAAGAAGAAGCAGCAGCAGCAGCAGCAGAAGAAGCAGCAGCAGCAGCAGAAGAAGCAGCAGCAGCAGCAGCAGCAGCAGCAGCAGAAGAAGAAGCAGCAGCAGCAGAAGAAGAAGAAGAAGAAGAAGAAGCAGCAGCAGCAGCAGCAGCAGAAGAAGCAGCAGCAGAAGAAGAAGCAGCAGCAGCAGAAGAAGAAGCAGCAGCAGCAGCACCAGAAGAAGAAGCAGCAGCAGCAGCACCAGAGGAAGAAAAGCAGCAGCACCAGCAGAAGAAGCAGCAGCACCAGCAGAAGAAGCAGCAGCACCAGCAGAAGAAGCAGCAGCAGCGGCAGAAGAAGCAGCACCATGAGAAGAAGCAGCAGCAGAAGAAGCAGTAGCAGCAGAAGAAGAAGAAGCAGCAGCAGCAGCAGCAGCAGCAGCAGCAGCAGAAGAAGAAGAAGAAGAAGCAGCTGCAGCAGAAGCAACAGCAGCAGAAGAAGAAGAAGAAGCAGCAGCAGCAGAAGAAGCAGTAGCAGCAGCAGCAGAAGAAGAAGAAGCAGCAGCAGCAGCAGCAGCAGAAGCACCAGCAGCAGCAGAAGCACCAGCAGCAGCAGTAGAAGAAGAAGAAGCAGCAGAAGAAGCAGCAGCAGCAGCAGCAGAAGAAGAAGAAGAAGCAGCAGCAGAAGAAGCAGCAGCAGAAGCAGCAGGAGCAGCAGAAGAAGCAGCAGCAGCAGAAGAAGCAGCAGCAGCAGCAGCAGAAGAAGAAGAAGCAGCACCAGCAGCAGAAGAAGAAGAAAAAGCAGCAGCAGCAGCACCAGAGGAAGAAAAAGCAGCAGCACTAGCAGAAGCAGGAGCAGCAGCAGAAGAAGCAGTAGCAGCAGCAGAAGAAGAAGAAGAAGCAGCAGCAGCAGCAGCAGCAGAAGCACCAGCAGCAGCAGTAGAAGAAGAAGAAGAAGCAGCAGAAGAAGCGGCAGCAGCAGCAGCAGAAGAAGAAGAAGAAGAAGCAGCAGCAGCAGAAGAAGCAGCAGCAGAAGCAGCAGGAGCAGCAGAAGAAGCAGCAGCAGCAGAAGAAGCAGCAGCAGCAGAAGAAGCAGCAGCAGCAGCAGCAGAAGAAGAAGAAGCAGCAGCAGCAGCAGAAGAAGAAGAAAAAGCAGCAGCAGCAGCACCAGAGGAAGAAAAAGCAGCAGCACTAGCAGAAGCAGGAGCAGCAGCAGAAGAAGAAGAAGAAGCAGCAGCAGCAGCAGCAGCAGCAGCAGAAGAAGAAGAAGAAGAAGAAGCAGCAGCAGCAGAAGAAGCGGCAGCAGCGGCAGCGGCAGCAGCAGCAGCAGCAGAAGCAGCAGCAGCAGCAACAGCAGAAGAAGAAGAAGCAGCAGCAGCAGCAGCAGCAGAAGAAGAAGAAGAAGCAGCAGCAGCAGCAGAAGAAGAAGCAGCAGCAGCAGCAGAAGAAGCAGCAGCAGCAGCAGCAGCAGAAGAAGAAGAAGAAGCAGAAGAAGCAGCAGAAGAAGCAGCAGCAGAAGCAGCAGCAGAAGAAGCAGCAGCAGCAGCAGAAGAAGAAGCAGCAGCAGCAGCAGAAGAAGCAGCAGCAGCAGCAGCAGCAGCAGAAGAAGCAGCAGCAGCAGCAGCAGAAGAAGAAGAAGCAGCAGCAGAAGAAGAAGCAGCAGCAGCAGCAGAAGAAGCAGCAGCAGATGCAGCAGCAGCAGCAGAAGAAGCAGCAGCAGCAGCAGAAGAAGAAGCAGGAGCAGCAGCAGCAGCAGAAGAAGCAGGAGTAGCAGCAGCAGAAGAAGAAGAAGAAGAAGAAGCAACAGCAGAAGAAGAAGCAGGAGCAGCAGCAGCAGAAGAAGAAGCAGGAGCAGCAGCAGCAGAAGAAGAAGAAGAAGAAGAAGCAACAGCAGAAGAAGAAGCAGGAGCAGCAGCAGCAGAAGAAGAAGCAGGAGCAGCAGCAGCAGCAGCAGCAGAAGAAGAAGAAGCAGGAGCAGCAGCAGCAGAAGAAGAAGAAGCAGCAGCAGCAGCAGAAGAAGAAGAAGAAGCAGCAGCAGCAGCAGAAGAAGAAGAAGCAGCAGCAGCAGAAGAAGAAGCAGCAGCAGCAGCAGCAGAAGAAGAAGAAGCAGCAGAAGAAGCAGCAGCAGCAGAAGCAGAAGAAGAAGCAGCAGCAGCAGCAGAAGAAGAAGCAGCAGCAGCAGCAGCAGAAGCAACACCAGCAGCAGAAGCAGCAGCAGCAGCAGCAGCAGCAGCAGTAGAAGAAGAAGAAGAAGAAGCAGCAGCAGAAGAAGAAGAAGCAGCAGCAGAAGAAGAAGGAGCAGCAGCAGCAGCAGCAGCAGCAGCAGCAGCACCAGAAGAAGAAGAAGCAGCAGCAGCAGCACCAGAGGAAGAAAAAGCAGCAGCACCAGCAGAAGCAGAAGCAGCAGCAGCAGAAGAAGCAGCAGCAGCAGCAGAAGAAGCAGCAGCAGTAGCAGCAGCAGCAGCGGCAGAAGAAGCAGCTGCAGCAGAAGAAGAAGCAGCAGCAGCAGCAGCAGCAGAAGAAGAAGAAGAAGCAGCAGCAGCAGAAGAAGAAGCAGCAGAAGAAGCAGCAGCAGCAGAAGAAGCAGCAGCAGCAGCAGCAGAAGAAGAAGAAGAAGAAGCAGAAGCAGCAGAAGAAGAAGAAGAAGCAGAAGCAGCAGCAGCAGCAGAAGAAGAAGAAGAAGAAGAAGCAGCAGCAGCAGCAGAAGAAGAAGAAGAAGAAGAAGCAACAGCAGAAGAAGCAGCAGCAGTAGAAGAAAAAGAAGAAGCAGCAGCAGCAGCAGAAGAAGAAGAAAAAGAAGCAGCAGCAGCAGAAGAAGCAGCAGCAGCAGCAGCAGCAGCAGCAGCGGCAGCAGACGAAGCAGCAGCAGTAGCAGCAGCAGCAGTGGCAGAAGAAGCAGCAGCAGGAGAAGAAGCAGCAGCAGCAGCAGAAGAAGAAGAAGAAGAAGCAGCAGCAGGAGCAGAAGAAGCAGGAGCAGCAGAAGAAGAAGAAGAAGCAGCAGTAGCAGCAGCAGCGGCAGAAGAAGCAGCAGCAGAAGAAGAAGCAGCAGCAGCAGAAGCAGCAGCAGCAGCAGCAGAAGAAGAAGAAGCAGCAGCAGCAGAAGCAGCAGCAGCAGAAGCAGCAGCAGCAGAAGAAGAAGAAGAAGAAGAAGAAGCAGGAGCAGCAGCAGCAGAAGAAGAAGAAGCATCAGAAGAAGCAGCAGCAGCAGAAGCAGCAGCAGCAGCAGCAGAAGAAGAAGAAGAAGAAGAAGCAAAAGAAGCAGCAGCAGAAGAAGAAGAAGAAGCAGCAGCAACAGCAGAAGAAGAAGAAGAAGCAGCAGCAGCAGAAGAAGAAGAAGAAGAAGAAGAAGCAGAAGAAGCAGCAGCAGCAGCAGAAGAAGAAGAAGAAGAAGAAGCAGAAGAAGCAGCAGCAGCAGCAGCAGAAGAAGAAGCAGCAGCAGCAGCAGCAGAAGAAGCAGCAGCAGCAGAAGAAGAAGAAGCAGCAGCAGCAGCAGAAGAAGAAGAAGCAGCAGCAGCAGAAGAAGAAGAAGCAGCAGCAGAAGAAGCAGCAGCAGAAGCAGCAGCAGCAGAAGAAGAAAAAGCATCAGCATCAGCAGAAGAAGAAGAAGCAGCAGAAGAAGCAGCAGCAGAAGAAGAAGCAGCAGCAGAAGAAGAAGAAGCAGCAGCAGAAGAAGAAGAAGCATCAGCAGCAGAAGCAGCAGCAGAAGAAGAAGAAGAAGCAGCAGCAGAAGCAGCAGAAGAAGCAGCAGCAGCAGAAGAAGAAGAAGCAGCAGAAGAAGCAGCAGCAGCAGAAGAAGAAGAAGCAGCAGCAGCAGCAGCAGCAGAAGAAGCAGAAGCAGCAGCAGAAGAAGAAGCAGCAGCAGCAGCAGCAGCAGCAGCAGCAGCAGCAGCAGAAGCAGCAGCAGCAGAAGAAGCAGCAGCAGCAGCAGAAGAAGAAGAAGAAGAAGAAGAAGCAGCAGCAGCAGAAGAAGAAGAAGAAGCAGCAGCAGCAGCAGAAGAAGAAGAAGAAGCAGCAGCAGCAGAAGAAGAAGCAGCAGAAGAAGAAGCAGCAGCAGAAGAAGAAGAAGCAGCAGCAGCAGAAGCAGCAGAAGAAGCAGCAGCAGCAGCAGAAGAAGAAGAAGAAGCAGCAGCAGCAGCAGCAGAAGAAGAAGAAGCAGCAGCAGCAGAAGCAGCAGCAGCAGCAGAAGAAGCAGCAGCAGCAGAGGCAGCAGAAGAAGCAGCAGCAGCAGCAGCAGAAGAAGCAGCAGCAGCAGCAGCAGAAGAAGAAGCAGCAGCAGCAGAAGAAGCAGCAGCAGCAGCAGCAGAAGAAGAAGAAGAAGAAGAAGCAGGAGCAGCAGCAGCAGAAGAAGAAGAAGAAGCAGAAGAAGCAGCAGCAGCAGAAGAAGCAGCAGCAGCAGCAGCAGAAGAAGAAGAAGAAGAAGAAGAAGAAGAAGAAGAAGCAGGAGCAGAAGAAGAAGAAGAAGAAGAAGAAGCAGAAGCAGCAGCAGCAGCAGCAGCAGCAGCAGCAGAAGAAGAAGAAGAAGAAGAAGCAGAAGAAGAAGAAGCAACAGCAGAAGAAGCAGCAGCAGCAGCAGCAGCAGAAGAAGAAGAAAAAGAAGCAGCAGCAGCAGAAGAAGCAGCAGCAGCAGCAGCAGCAGCGGCAGCAGACGAAGCAGCAGCAGTAGCAGCAGCAGCAGCGGCAGAAGAAGCAGCACCAGGAGAAGAAGCAGCAGCAGCAGCAGCAGCAGAAGAAGAAGAAGAAGAAGAAGCAGCAGCAGCAGCAGCAGAAGAAGAAGAAGAAGAAGAAGCAGCAGTAGCAGCAGCAGCAGCAGAAGAAGCAGCAGCAGCAGCAGCAGTAGCAGCAGAAGAAGAAGAAGAAGAAGAAGAAGCAGGAGCAGCAGCAGCAGAAGAAGAAGAAGCAGGAGAAGAAGCAGCATCAGCAGAAGAAGCAGCAGCAGCAGAAGAAGAAGAAGAAGCAAAAGAAGCAGCAGCAGAAGAAGAAGAAGCAGCAGCAACAGCAGAAGAAGCAGCAGCAATAGAAGAGGAAGAAGAACAAGCAGCAGAAGAAGCAGCAGCAGAAGAAGAAGAAGAAGAAGCAGCAGAAGAAGAAGCAGCAGCAGCAGCTGAAGAAGCAGCAGCAGCAGAAGAAGAAGAAGAAGAAGCAGCAGCAGCAGCAGCAGAAGAAGAAGCAGCAGCAGCAGCAGCAGAAGAAGAAGAAGCAGCAGCAGCAGAAGAAGAAGAAGAAGAAGAAGCAGCAGCAGCAGAAGAAGCAGCAGCAGCAGAAGAAGAAGAAGAAGAAGAAGAAGAAGCAGCAGCAGGAGCAGAAGAAGAAGAAGCAGCAGCAACAGCAGAAGAAGCAGCAGCAATAGAAGAGGAAGAAGAAGAAGAAGCAGCAGTAGCAGAAGGAGAAGAAGAAGAAGAAGAAGCAGAAGAAGCAGCAGCAGCAGAAGAAGAAGAAGAAGAAGAAGCAGAAGAAGAAGCAGCAGCAGCAGCAGCAGCTGAAGAAGCAGCAGCAGCAGAAGAAGAAGAAGCAGCAGCAGCAGCAGCAGCAGCAGAAGAAGAAGAAGAAGCAGCAGCAGCAGCAGCAGCAGCAGAAGAAGAAGAAGAAGAAGAAGCAGCAGAAGAAGCAGCAGCAGCAGAAGAAGCAGCAGCAGCAGAAGAAGAAGAAGAAGAAGAAGAAGCAGAAGAAGCAGCAGGAGCAGAAGAAGAAGAAGAAGAAGAAGAAGCAGAAGAAGCAGCAGCAATAGAAGAGGAAGAAGAAGAAGAAGCAGCAGCAGAAGAAGAAGCAGCAGCAGCAGCAGAAGCAGCAGCAGCAGCAGCAGCAGCAGCAGCAGCAGCAGCAGCAGCAGAAGAAGCAGCAGCAGTAGCAGCAGAAGAAGAAGCAGCAGCAGAAGAAGCAGCAGCAGCAGAAGAAGAAGCAGCAGCAGAAGAAGAAGAAGAAGAAGAAGCAGCAGCAGCAGCAGCAGCAGCAGAAGAAGAAGAAAAAGCATCAGCATCAGCATCAGCAGCAGAAGAAGCAGCAGCAGCAGAAGAAGAAGCAGCAGAAGCAGCAGCAGCAGCAGCAGCAGCAGCAGAAGAAGAAGAAGAAGAAGAAGAAGCAGATGCAGCAGAAGAAGCAGCAGTAATGCTTATTTTTCCTGTATATATCATTGAAAACCATTATATTGTCGTTATGATTGTTTATTAGTTCAAAATCTATAAATGTAGATTTGTTCTTTGTTTTTTCTATCAAAATTACCTACCATAGAAAACGTGAGAGCCTCACACGTCAGTGACAGAATACGATACCTGACGCGGGGTGCCTCACTGTTCTGTTTCTCAACAAAAGCGGAGGTTTTAGTCAAAATAATTTTTTGTCCAAAATAGATCGGGATTGGTGGGTATCGGAGGTGGGAAATCGGTCAGGACATGACGGGTTAAAAATAATAAGTTCATTCATTCATTGCCAGACGCCATGTATCCCAAACGGGGTGGTCAAGGGCTTAGAGTTAATTGTTTTACAGGGAGGGGCACTAATCCTCCACCAACCCCACTTGACATGTAGGGATGCCAACAGCATCTGGTGTTCCCAGGCGGTCACCCATCCAAGTACTAACCAGACCCAACGTTGCTTAACTTCGCTGATCGAACGGGAAGCGGTGTACTCAACGTGGATATTACATCTACTAAAACAAGCCAGATCTGATGGTAAGATTGCCTTCTTGAAACACACCAAGTTAATCATCAAAGAAAAAACGGGGCAACGCTCATTTACACCGGTCACCCAGGACAGTATTGCTACTGGTGAGGTGCGTGGTGATGGTGCTGCTGGACGTGGTGGTGCAACTGGTAATGGTGCAACAGGACGTGGCTGTGCAACAGGGTGTAATGTTGTAGCTGGGCGTGATGGTGTAACTCTTGATGATGCGACAGGAAGTGGTGGTGCAACTGGACATGAAGGTGCAGCTGGACGTGACAGTGCAACAGGGCGTGATGAAGCAATAGGACGTGTTGGTACAACTAGTGATGGTGCAACTGGATGTGACGGTGCAACAGGTCGTGATGGAGCAACTGAACGTGATGGTGCAACGGGGTATAATGGTGCAACTGGTGATGGTGCAACTGGGCGTGACGGTGCTGCAGGACGTGATGGTACACCCCAAAATGGTACAACTGCTGGTGATCGTGCAACTGGCAATGGTGCAACTGCTGATGGTGCAACTGGTGGTGATGGGACAATTGGTGATGGTGCTACTGGTGGTGGTGCAGCTGGGGGTGGTGTCACTGGTGGTTCACATGCTGGTGGGGATGCAAGGCAATGCAGTGTACAGGGCAGGTCGGATGAGATGGGTCCCCACTCTAAACAACGTAACAAAAGAGATCTCAGAGATCGTAGGAAAAACTAATCACCTCAATTTATTCTTAAAATAGTATCTTCCCTACAAAATAACTACCCAATTTAAAATTAATGGAACCTGGTAATTTTTTACCATTTGCCTCGTTAGGTAATGAAGGTTTTTCTAATGTTCTTGCTAATGATCATTCTGCTTCAATTTCGGTTTCGTCTACCTGCATAATATGAACTTTGATCCCTTAGCTGTTCAAGACTATAATTATAATACAGACCTAGCCGTAAATAATTTTATAGACAAACGAGAAATCTGTGTATTTCCAACTCCGAGTATATATTTCTTTGCTCTTCTGCTTTAACAAGCAATATTAACACATTTACTTAACTTTCTATGAACATTCGAAGCATTCCTACAAATCTTCAAAGCTTTATTGATAACGTACTAACAAGCACCTCTCTAAATATTGGTGTAATGGGGTTCACTGGAACAAGATTGGATCTAGATCTTGCTGCATTGTATCACCTTCCTGGATATACTTTTTATAACAATTGTAGGAATAGAAATGGGGGTGCTGTTGCAATGTACATTTCCAATTGTTTTTGTTCAACTGTTTTACTGGATATGTGTATATCAGAACCCTTCATAGAATGTTTGTGTCGAAACTACAGTTAGAGACAAAACATATTTTTTTGCTTGTATTTATTGACCCCCTAGCGATAATAAGCAGCTTTTTTTAAATACTCTAAATGAATTATTAAGAAATATTAATACTAAAATATACCACGGTGTGAATTTTTTCGTTGGTTGGAATCTCGATCATCTGAGGCACAATGAAGATGTTTTTGTGAACAAGTTCATAAACTTGATGTAATCTAATTCATTAGTACCTCTCACGTCGAAACCTACTCGAGTAACAGACACAATTGTCACACTTATTGTTCATATTTGGTCTTCAACAGCATAATTAAATAAAGCTAACTTCATAATACATATAAATATATTAGATCATTTTCCCATAATTGCCCAGTTTAATCTTAAAAAAAGTAAATAAAAGTGTCCCGAAGTATATTCAAGCAAGGATTATAACAAATGCCTCAATGGACAGCTTCAGTAGAGAGCTATCTCATTTAAGTTGGTCCAATGCACTAAAGTCTCAATGCCCAAATGAAGCATACAACTATATTTATGATAGCTTCAATGCCTTATTCCAGAAACATTTTACATTAAAATCCCTTAATATATATAACAAGAAAGAGCAAAATCCATATATTACTTTAGCACTAAAAAAGAGTATTAAAGAAAAACGCACACTAGAGAGACTGGCCAATAACATATCGGAAAATATACAAATCATACCAAAATAAATTAATATCTATTTTGAGGGCTGCTAAAAATAAGTATTATAAGGATCAATTAAAAGATAACCAAGGTAATCCTAAATCTCTACTTGGCAGAGATAATAGTTCCGTAGAATAACACGCAATTAACTTAAAACCCCATTCTAATGATACAGCCAGTGTATTCAACAACAATTTTTTAAATTATGGAAACGTATCCTCTACACAAGTAACGAAACCTCATATCTACAGTATATACAAAACCCACCTAACTTCTCAATGTATCTTTCTCCCATAAATGATATTGAAACTGAACAATACTTAAAAGCATTAAAACCTACCGCTGCTGGTTATGATGAATTTCCTCCTAAATTATTGAAGCACTACTCAACAACAAAATCAACTCCAATTACGCATATAATTAACCTTGCAGAGATTTTTCCAGATAAACTAAAAATGGTCAAAGTGATTCTCTTGCATAAGTCTGGTAGTAAGGATGACATCAACAACTATCGTCCAGTTTCAATACTTACGGCGGTCAGTAAAATAATTGAAAAAGCCATTTGGATTCGTCTTACTAACTATCTTGAAAATAATAATTTACTCAGTGACAGTCAATTTGGATTTCGGCGGAATCGATCTACATTGTCGGCTGTGCTACAATTTGTTAAAAATGTATACAAATATTTGGAAGAATAGTTGTATGTTGCAGGGGTGTTTATTGATTTATCCAAAGCTTTTGATTCTTTGAACTATCATATATTAATTGACAAATTAAAACATGTTGGGATTAGGGATGTACCACTGCAGCTATTTAAGAACTGCATCAGTAATAGATCGCAAGCAGTCTATTGTAATCCTAAGTAGTCTCTTTTTAAATCTATATCAAAAGGAGTTTCTCAGGGATCAATTTTGGGCCCTTTTTTGTTCCTGATATATGTTAATGATATAACTAGTGCTAGCTCCAATTTCAAATATGTTATATATGCTGATGACACAAATCTTCTATTTGCAGATAATATTACTTCTTTACACATTAATTTGAGCAGAGAGTTAAATTCAATCGTTAAGTGGGTTAAATGTAATAAACTACAGTTAAATGCGACCAAAACTAATTATATTTTCTTTCAAAATCGTTCTATGAACAACAGTATGCCTCCTTTGATATTAGAGGGTGAAACAAAAAAACGGGTTAACACAAAGTTTCTTGGCATCTATATCGATGAAAATTTAAATTGGAGTTGTCACATTAATGCAGAATGCCCGAGAATATAAAAAATCTGCGGTGTACTACGAGTATAAAGGATCCACTATCAGATTACCATCGAAGCTATGATTAGCATATATTATACGTTACGTTACCCTCACCTTATCTACTGTGTGTCTGTGTGGGGCTGTACATGGCCGTCATTCTTAAATAGAATAGTAGCAGCACAGAAGAAAATTCTGAGATGCATATATTGGCAAATTTGACTCCACTGACAACATATTTATGTCTGCAAAACTGCTCAAGTTTCAGTTTGTTCATAAATATTTTCTTTTGTTATTTGTTTTTAATGATATCAAAGACTGCTGAGGAAATAAAGTTTTTACATTAGTAAACACTATTCATAACACCAGAGGGAATAACATTAATCTCATGTGTCCACAATTTCGAACAGTTCTTTCTAAAAATAGCATACTATGTACCGGTCCTCAGTTATGGAACTCTCCGCCTGCAAATATAAAGGATCTTTTGAACTCATATAATAGACCTTCATTTAAAAGGAAAATTAAAGGTTATTTATTTACAATGTTCGTAATTTTGCGGTAATGTTATTTATGTTTTTTTTTTTTTTTAATGCGAGGAAGGAACCAAAGGCCATGAGCCCGCAGTAACAGTTCCCTCCAAGAGAAAAACAAAATACAATATAGAGCCAAATTCAAGATCCGATCATATTGAGATGCCTGGACACACTGCGTTTGAAAGACTGGAGATCATAGGCAGCAGGAAATACAGACAGAGGGAGACAGTTCCAGAGCTGACCTGTTGCATAAATGAAAGACTGGGAGTAACGGTTAACTCTTGCATTAGAGAGTTGGACAGAAAAAAGATGAGAGTTTGCTGCCAGTCGGGTGCTACGCGCCCGTCGTAGAGGTGGAGGAATGCAAGCAGACAGTTCAGAGGAGCAGTGACCATTAAAGTAGCGATAGAAAAGAGATAAAGATGCAACAGTGCGGCGAAGGGACAGAGGTTGAAGGGAGTCAGTAAGAGGAGGAGAGTTAATGAGAAGAAAAGCCTTTGACTCCACCCTATTGAGAAGAGCTGTATGTGGGGAGCCTCCCCACACATGAGAGTTGTACTCCACACAGGGGCGGATAAAACCCCTGTATAGAGTCAACAATTGCGCAGGGGTAAAGAAAGAGCGGAGTCGGCTTAGCACACCCAATCTCTTGGAAGCAGATTTTACAAGAGATGTAATATGATCTTTCCAAGATAAGTCCCGAGTAAATGAAACCCCAAGCATGTTCAAGGATGATGCAGGATTAAGCTGAATATTATTAAACATTAGTGGGTATACCTGTGGAAGATTTTGTCGGGTTGATAGGTGTAAGAACTGAGTCTTAGATGCATTAAAGACAACCATATTATTTTTACCCCAGTCAGAGATACGAGCCAAGTCAGACATTAGGTGTGCCATAGCCTCATCCCTTGTTTGTTGAAGTAACTGTTGAGATGGGCATTGCGGGAAGCGAATGGAAAGGTGAAGGGTGGAGTCATCAGCGTATGAGTGGATAGGGTTAGATGTACAGCTTAGAAGATCATTGATGAATAAAAGGAAGAGAGTTGGTGACAGGACAGAGCCCTGAGGAACACCACTGTTGATAGATCTAGGAGAAGAACGATGGCCGTCTACAACAGCGGCAATAGAACGACCAGAAAGGAAGCTAGCGATGAAGGCACAGATAGAAGGATAGAAACCGTAGGAGCGCAGTTTGGAAATTAAAGATTTATGCCAGACTCGATCGAAAGCCTTTGAGATGTCAAGTGCAATGGCAAAGCTTTCGCCAAAGTCCCGAAAGGAGAATGACCAGGAGTCTGAAAGGTAGGTGAGAAGATCGCCAGTGGAGCGTCCCTGACGGAACCCATACTGACGATAGGAAAGAAGGTTGTGATAGGAAAGATGCCTTAAAATTTTTCTATTAAGATGTATGTATATATGTGTGTATGTGTGGGCATGTGTATGTATATGTGTATATCTATATATGTGTTGTGTATTCATATGTAATGTGTAATATGTAACATGTGTGTATGTATATATAATATAGGATTTTAGATTTGTGTATTTGCCTGTACTAAATCTAAGAAACAATACAACCACCATCATGTCTGCCAAGGAGCTCCGGCTCGGCAGACCGTGCCGCTTCTTACTTCGTGTTGTATTGATATATGTATTATGTTCTCTTATTGGCAATAAAAATATTTTTACTTACTTACTTATTTACACACACACACACACACACACACACACACACAGCTCAGGTAGTGGCCAGTGTGATCAGTGTGTTGGTACTGAGGGGGGGGGGGGAATCACTGATTTACCAGTATCATATAGCCTGACTCTTTATGGCAGTGGCTTCATAAGGCATCATAGGTTGTACAGCAAGGCTCTGCGCTGGTATCATCATTGTTTATACACCTGCAACTCTTAACAGTTTTTCGTCCATTATTTGTTCTGCCCTGACTATAAGACAAGACTGGGGCTAAGATACACATTCATTAGATAATATTTAACCGTGCCATATCATTAAGATAAACTCATGCAGTGGATATCTTATTTAACCAAACTACATAAAACAGTAACAATGAAGGAGAATAGGAAATCACTAATAACAATGTGTGGTTGCACGTAGTGGGTGAGATGTGGCAAGGTGGAGCACGATAAGATGAGGTGTGGCGAGCAGGGCTACATTGGGAGGGTGAGATAAATGGTCTGATCATGCACACAGTGTTGGTTCACTTATATATATATATATATATATATATATATATATATATATATATATATATATATATATATATATATATATATATATATATATATATATATATATATATATATATATATATATATATATATATATATATATATATATGTGTGTGTGTGTGTGTGTGTGTGTGTGTGTGTGTGTGTGTCACAGAGTGTGCAGTGAGGTTGGATGATGAGGATATGGAGAACGTGAGTGCATTCAAGTACTTGGGTAGTGTTATGAGTAGGGATGGAACTTTGGGGGATGAAGTGCGTGAAAGGGTACAGCAGGGAAGGAAGGTTGTTGGTACACTGAAAGCAGTGATGAGAAATAGGGAGGTGAGTATGGAAGTTAAGAAGTCACTGCATGACAGTATTGTGATCCCTACCCTGACGTATGGAAGCGAGGCATGGACCTTCCAAGAGGGGAACACGTCAAGAGTGAGAGCAGTGGAAATGAGTTACTTGAGCATGTGGAGTGATGTGGAGGGACAGGCTGACGAATGAAGAAGTGAAGGAACGCTGTGGGGTGGATGTGGATGTGGTTGAGAAGATTAGGAGAAATACACTGAGGTGGTTTGGACATGTGAAGAGAATGGAGAATGAAAGACTGCCTAAGAGGGTGTATGTAGGTGAGGTGGAGGGAGGGAGAGGAAGAGGTAGACCGAGGATGAGGTGGAGGGATGGAGTTGAGAGGTATATGAGGGAGGGGGGGGTGAGTTGGGGGGAGGGTAGTCAAATGGTGGGTGACAGCGACTTGGAGGCGTTTTGTCTGTGGCCACCTTTTGCGGGATTAGGGCGTCGGGCTATAGATAGATAGATAGATAGATAGTGTGTGTGTGTGTGTGTGTGTGTGTGTGTGTGTGTGTGTGTGTGTGTGTGTGTGTGTGTCACAGAACAAACTCTGGATGACTTTAACTCTCTACCCTCTCTCTGCCCATAGTTTAAATAAATGCATACAAGAATAATCTGGTGTGGCAAGAAAAGAATATTTTACATCCTGCGAATGACGTCCTGAAACTACTGTAATTAATAATGGTCTTTTTTTTTTTCCGCCCTTTACTACTGTACCCCCCACCCTACAATATGTCTACTCCCGATGTATATATGCCCCCCCCCCCAATGCATACATGCCCCTACTAAACTTGCTGACCTAGCATGCTTTCCCAGAGCCCAAGCCTGGGCAGAGGGCGTTACTGCGTCAGTTCTGAGCAGACACCCAAGAAGGGCAGAATATTTTTGTCAGAGCTCGTAATAAACTCCTTAACTAGATGTTTGTACACGGAGTTTCTATCACCAAAGTATTGCAAGTTACATTTGGTAGCAGCGGTGTTTTGGACCATCAGATTCTGACCGCCTCCTACATTATTTAGTGACACCAACAGATACACGACGTCTCGCATCTAACAGCCTCACCCCTTCTCAGTGCCTTTCGTGGTGTATTAACCGGCTGTGCCTCCAGGTGTACAATTTCTCTCACCAGTGCTCACCTCTCAAACAACCCCACCCACACACCTTGTTCCTGCCTGCATGTGTCACCATCGCCGACCTACGCACCTGTTTCACCTGTTCTGAACTCATCATAAATCCTGCCCCCACGGTCCCACTTATCACTGTCTGCCCACTGCCTTTCTCTGAATTTGGAACTCAACAGCTCTACACCTGCATTGTATCAACATCTGCCCTCACCCCCACCACCGGCCCCGACACCGCCACACCCTGCCCTCACATGTGGTCTGAATTAAGTGAGCCTTCTAGGACTGCAACTCCCTGCCGGTGACTCATTGGAGCGTCTCTTCCCGTCTCGACTTAGGCCCAGCGAGAAGTTCCACATCTTCTAAGACTCATCCAACATATCGCTCCAGTCTCCTCCCCACCCACTCTCATCTCCGACTGGCTGTCCCTCCAGCGCCGCCCCGCCCCGCCCCGCCCAAGCCCCGCTACGCCCAGCCACACCTGCACGTCATACATCTCGTCAATCGCGTCTTTACTGTGTAACTATACTATACCTTACCCCTCTATAGAGATTATCCTTGATTTTCTCTACAGATTGGATATTTTGTAAATCTTCCATCTCACTTCCATTACCCCGTTTTCATCTTCACCTACGTTATTTATTATCCATCTCATCCTTCACCTTTTATTTAAACCCTCCATCCCCTCACCTTCATTCGTTTTCACACCTACTCGTGTATTACATTCTCTCATCTTTATATTATACATTTCCACCTACATATCCATCTTCATCCTTCATCTCATCTTCCATTGCCGCACTAAATGTCATACTTTCCACATCAACCGCTTAACACCAGCCCTCTCGACCCGGAAACATCACCTGATCACACACCGTCTGCCGACTCTAACACAACCACTCACTTAAGAAGTGGCAAAGAGTACCACCGACCTGTACCTGAGACTTCCGTTTCACTTCCCGCGGAACCACTTACTACCCATCCTACACTCATAAATCCAGATACCTCCTCCTCTACCTCTACCTCTACACTCCCTTCTTCTTCCTGTGCAGGACATTTCAATAGCATTAATACCTTTGCTGATTTTCATAAGGAACTCATCAGCCTTTGTTGCCAGCATTTAAATACCGCTTCTCTCATGGGCTTCATTAATCTCCTCAACCAAATGGATGAGGACTTGAGGGTCCCAGTGCAACATGCCGAGCTCTGCGAAGTTGCTGCCGCCATGAAAGCAACTAGTAGTAAGATGCTCCAATTACTGGTAGGCACGAAATGGTTAGAAGACAAATATGGCGTTCCAGTGGTTTCACTCACCAACTTTGCTGACTTAATTGGTTACCTGAGATTCCTTCACTGGCTTACTCCTAAACAGCGAGAGCTAGCCATGGAAATAGGTTTCAGTCCAGGAGATAAAATTATTCAGGTCACTAAAGCCATTCATGAAAGAACAGGTTCGAACTACATGCATCAGGGCACCACCCAACCCTTGGCCTCCTCAGTCTGTCACACCTCCACTACCCCAGACCAATCTCGTTCCCGTCCCACCACACGAGGCAGACCTGCCACGCATCGTTCTCCTACCACAGGTTGTGATCAATCTAGCGTCCGACGGAACAGACAATCTTTGATTCTTTGCTGGCACTGTGATCATCCTGGACATCGAGAATCCAGTTGCGACCGTAAATACAGACGTCCTCACTCCCAAAGCAGACAGCGTACGCCTTCCTGCTCCCGTCGTCCTACGTGCAAGTACCACAAATCCAGCACGACTCACACCACTGGGAAATGTCGTTACCTCAATCACCACCAGTTGGGGGAAGTGCCGTGCCCATATTGGCCCAATATCACGTAGAACCAGAAATCCAACTCCCCATCCGCCATGTTGGTCCCATAACATCCTCGGGTTTAGTCATTCTCGGATGCAGTCATGACATACCAACATCATTCTTCTTGGACACAGGATCTATAGTAAATCTGATCTCCGACAATACCTTACATATTATTCAACGACATCACAACCACGTCAGTTTCCTAGAACCACCAGACATTCGCCTACGTGGTGTCGAAGGCTCAGAGTTTAAGGTTAAGGGAAGAGTCACCCTAAAAATCAAACTACACAGAGATTTGCCCCCTATCCCAATTGAATTTCATGTCACTAATGACTTGCAGTATCCCGCAGATGCCCTTATTGGTTTCTCCACCATGGCACAACACTCCATTGCATTATTACCTGCCTGTGGTAGTATAGACATTTCTGGATTCCCAGTATACAGTATGGAATGTCCCCGTCCTGTTCTTACGATCAAATCAGTTCTTCAGTTACCTCTGTCCCTACCACTACCAAAAAGTCCAGACCAGCCCAAACCACCACCATCATCATCTGAGAATACAGAGATCATTCCTTTACTGACTGCGAGCAAGGACATAAATTCCTCAATGTCTACTGATACATCCTCTCAGCCTTCGGAAATGGCTCTTACCTCCTCTCCCGACAACACTATCGCTGACTCACACATGTCTCAGTTACCTACCTCACACAGTGTGAATGATCTTCTCCAACATGCAGAGACGAAACGTGCAGTAACGAATACGTGCACAATTTTGTTACCGCACGAGTTCACCAAAGTCTCTGTTTGTGTTGCCAGTGGAAAAGAAGGAGTGGATGTACTAACACTACCTGAGACGTGTTGTGTGAATGGCTTGACTTATGAGTCAGCGTGGTGTACAGTCTTAGAGGACAGTTTATGCTACCTGTACTTGCTCAATGTCACCAATGCTCCACTAAAACTTAAAAGTGGTGTAAAGATTGGAGACTTCCTAGTATACCCAGCGGCCGTAAAGGTGTGCCAGGATTCCTCAATTCCTGCTATTCAGACTGATGATAGTACGCCAATCGGTGTATGTACTATTAACTCTACGAGATCTGCGCCGACATATTCATCCGATATGCTCTCACATCTCACTTGCATAGATTTCCCAGAAAATACGCCACAACTCCTCGACCTTCTGACCTTGTACAGAAATGTGGTTGCCTTACCCGGTGAACCGATGGGCAGAACAGACCTTGTCAAACATACGATTGAACTACTACCAGGAACTCAGCCGATTTACATAACAGCTTATCGATTTCCTCACAGCCCGAGAAAGCAAAGAGATCAAATAGTACAGAACATGTTAGACCAGGACATTATTGAACCCTCCGTCAGTCCATGGAACAGCCCACTTTTCTTAGTACCAAAGAAGGATGGCAACTTTAGACCAGTAGTCGACTATCGTAAGGTCAATTCTATCACCGTTCCAGCCCGTTTCCCGTTACCCATCCTCACTGATTTGCTAGAATCCTTTGGCGAAAATAACGTAGTCTTTTCATCTTTAGACCTCTTCAGCGGTTACTGGCAGGTCGAAATGGAAGAGTCCTCTCGCCCAGTTACAGCTTTCAGCACCCCTTCCGGACATTTTCAGTTTAACCCGCCCCATCCTGACGTTTTCTGGGCAGTGGTACGCCCCAGTCCAGACATTTTTGGACCTTTTTTTTTTTTAGGCTCAAACATTCGCTTTTGGTAAGAAATATCGAAAATTCATAGAGAAATCGCTCACCTGAGGTTTAAAATACTCGATCCAGGTACGAGTACCTCCTTACCTGACTGGGTTTTCTAACAGGCTGGCACCAAAGAAAACGAGTTCTATGGGAGGGTAGCTATTTTATCCACTCATAAACAGTATTTATTTATTTACTTGGTACGAATTTATATGTAGTACAAGAGTATATTGGTTTTCAAACAGTAATATAGGCATTATAAGCATTGTTTCACTCACTAACTCATCACCATTCATGACCTTTTTTTCCCACATCACCTGATCATCATTTCTGACTGTTTCTTCCTCTAATGCTATGTAAACTTTGTCCTCCACATTGTCATCGATTGGGGAATCACTCTGGCCCTGAATGTCTTTATTGGCCAGGTCACTGGTAACAGGTGAATTGCCAAGACAATGGCGTGCAGGGGGGGGGAGAGGTTATGTGGTGTAAGGCATTGTCCCTGGTTGGCATCTAGTAGAGGAATAGAGGAAGGTGTCCCGTGTATACGTGCCAAAAATCACTCTCGAAATCACTCACGAAAATTGAAAATTGTGCAAATTAGGGACCTTGCAATGTTGCTGCGTTAATTTACGTCTCCGGGATATGAGTGCACATCATGTGAGGACGTGAATTCACGTCTCCGGGACGGGGCGGGTTAAGAGACTCTCTTTTGGTCTGAGAAATGCTCCTTCCGTGTTCATGCGACTTATCCATTCAGTCTTCAGCGGTATGATGGGACACTCTCTTTTTGCTTACCTAGATGATATCATTGTTGTGAGTAAATTCATCCCTGACCATTTTACCAAGCTCCAGCAAGTCTTTGAACGCCTCCAGCTCGCAGGCCTGAAAATCAATCTCAGTAAATGTGACTTCCTGCGAAAGAAAATCAAATTCCTAGGCCATGTCGTAGATGCACAAGGCATTCATACTAATGAAGATAAAACTAAAGCGATTATTAACTTCCCAGAACCTACCACTACCGAAGCTGTACGAAGTTTCCTGGGCCTCAGTGGCTATTATCATAGATTCATACAAGATTATGCAAAGATCGCCGCTCCTCTGACCCACTTACTCAAGCAGAATATGCCCTTTGTTTGGACTAACGACCAGTCACAGGCTTTCTAAAAGCTAAAGACAGCTCTTGTAAATGCCCCTGTTCTAGCCTTCCCTGATTATACCAAACCCTTTCTTCTCTGCACAGACGCCTCAGGCACTGGACTTGGTGCCGTTTTGATGCAACTCGATGAAGCACCAAGGAAGCACGTAATAGCATATGCTAGTCGCACCCTTACAACCGCTGAACGTAACTACAGTGTCACAGATCTCGAAGCGCTAGCGGTAGTCTGGTCTTTGAAACATTTCAGAGATATAGTCTATGGTTATCCAGTGCATATCCAAACAGACCACCTTCCACTATGTGATTTGTTCAAGAACCGCAACCTAACAGGTAGACTAGCCAGATGGTCCGTCATCATTAAGGAGTTCAATCCCACTTTTCAATATGTACCAGGCAAGTTGAATGTAGTTGCAGACGCACTCTCACGTCACGTAGCAGCAGCTATAACATCACTGCAGCCCGAAGTAACTGAAAACACTACACTAACGTCAGAAGTTGTTCGAAACTTTCAGC
Source organism: Coenobita brevimanus (assembly GCF_032717465.1). Classification (NCBI taxonomy): domain Eukaryota; kingdom Metazoa; phylum Arthropoda; class Malacostraca; order Decapoda; family Coenobitidae; genus Coenobita; species Coenobita brevimanus. The sequence goes on along the minus strand of NC_136960.1, from coordinate 14,211,642 downwards.
GCCAAGACCCCATATGGTCCAAAGTCATTTATTTCCTAGAATCTGGCGATTCCTCGACCTTACCTACTCTGACAGTATCACCAGATGAGTTCATGCTAGATGATGATCTCTTGTACAGGAAAACACTACTAACAGGAAAAGACATGCCCAATCACGAAGTATGCCAACTTGTTGTCCCCACTGCCCTGATACCAACGGTTCTTCACATAGTTCATAATACCCCTCAAGCTTCCCATCCAGGTAAAGACTGATGCTTGTGCCAAGCACGTCTCAAATACTATTGGCCAACCATGCGCCACGATATCAATCCCCACTGTGACTCTTGCCTCTCCTGCCACCGCCACAAAGGATCAACCGGCTTACCTGTACCGTTCTTAAAATACCCAATTCCATCACGACCATGGGAAATTGTCTCAATCGGTCTCTTAAAACTACCTCTCACGGAATCTGGCATTGAGTACTTGTTCGTAGCGGTCGACCACTTCTCCCGCTACTGTGTCCTCGTACCCCTCTCCGACAAGACCGTGAAGAGTGTTGCCCATGCCTTTGTAGATCACGTAATTTGCCCGTTCAGTACCCCTCATACCATTCTTACTGACAACGGTACAGAGTTCAACAATAGCCTTCTAGATGAGATCTGTCACTGCTTTCGAATCAATAAGTGCAATGTCGTGCCTAACCATCCGGCTTCCAATGGCCCTGTAGAACGCCACAACCGAAAAATCTTAGAGTGCCTTAGACATCTAGGCTCCCATAGTTCGTCCTGGGATGACTGGATTCCCCAAGTGGCATCCTCAATCAATAGCTCCATCAATGCATCCATTGCCGAATCTCCCTTCTTCGTCCTCGTTGGTTTTGACAAGGACCTCCCATACTCTCTCTTATCCTCAAAGCCAGAACCCATCTACAACATGGATGATTATGTTAAACTAAAATTGGCCAACTTCCAGACAATCCACCAGTATGTCCAATCTACTTTGGTTTCCTCTCTGGAGGACATGCTGCAGCGCCAACATAAATCTGCCTCTCCTATCACTATCAATGTAGGCGATCTTGTCTTTGCTCATTCCCTTACGCATTCCTCTAAGTTGGATGACAAATTTACAGGGCCCCACCGCGTCCTCACTCAACAAGGCAACAAATTTCACCTCCAGGACCTGTCCACTAAGGACACCAGATGGGTCCTCGTCGATGACTTAAAGCGAGCATCCCGTGGCCTCGTATTGGAAGAGTCACTTACACAACCTCCTGACCCCCCTTCCCCTCCACACATCCCTGAATCTAGTCCATCTCCACCTATCCCTCAGTCTCCTTCATCTCCACCTACACCTACTCATTCATCAACCAATCAATATCGGTCCAAACTGCACTCTGCCCATCAACCTCTTCAGGACCTCTCCCATTAACTCTACCCTGATTTTCTAGGAACGATGTTAGCGGTCTACCTGCTGGCAGTGCTGACCTTCCTGGGGTCTGGGTCAGGTCAGGACGATGGTGGAGTACGTCCCGGGGCCTTGGTTGGCTCAGGAGGCGAGGTAATGCTTATCGAAGATGTAGTCTCCCTGCCCTACAATCTTGTGCCCCTGGCCGACGTAGCCATTGCTCTACCTGCCTACACCCACCAGCTCCACGGAATCAAGACCAATCTCACGGCCATCATGGGGACACACAACCCAAATCGGTATCTCTATAACCTTTTCCTACCACTCTCCTGACAGTTGCAATACATAAGTAACAAATTCACTGAGCTCAATGACACATTTTCCATTCAGACACCCGTTGGTCGTTCTCATGTGGAACGAGGTCTCTTCGACTTCGGAGGTGAGATTCTGAGTGGCTTGTTTGGCGTTCCTACAGCCCGTGACATTTCTGGCTTCAAATCTAATCTCGCTCATTTAGCTTCAGCCCTAGAATCCCAATGCTGAGTCATCAAAATCCAACACACTATGTTACAGAAGATTATGGCCCACCTAAATGAAGTAATGTCCACCCTAAACAACTTCACCGATATCTTACGACAACACCTTTCAGATCTCAACGTTATCTCTCAGTTCATCTACCTCAAACTCAACATGGATAATCTCCAACTGGCCATTGACTCTCTCCTGTCTCAAGTCTCTACCTTGGTTCGTATCCTGGTCGATGCTATAAATGGATGTGTCACTGCCGACTTAGTACCTGTCTCAGCTCTCCGTTCTGTCCTGGAATGGGCTCACTCCACCTTCGGTCTATCCTCAGTCCTCCCCTACTCCTCCCTCGAATATTATTATGTAACTTGCAATACTTTGGTGATAGAAACTCCGTGTACAAACAGCTAGATAAGGAGTTTATTACAAGCTCACAGTAAAACAGTCTGCCCGTGTCGGCTGTCTGATATGAACTGATGCAATAACGCCGTCTTCAGGCGTGGGAAAGCATGCTGACCTTGCAAATTTAGTGGGGGCATGTATGCATTGGGGGGGGGGACACATATACATCGGGGGTAGACATATTGTGGAGGGGGTACACTACTCCCCCGGGTAGCTGAGATGGTGTCTCCTGACACCAGGAGTTAAATGGTGGGTGATTATAGTAGTAAGGCAGGACCGGGGAGGTTTGGACAAGGGATAAGTATGATACAGGGGCAGTAGGGGAGACATGGCCATGTTGAGGGGAGGGAATTAGAAGGATATATCTATCTATCTATCTATAGCCCGACGCCCTAATCCCGCAAAGGGTGGCCGCAGACAAAACGCCTCCAAGTCACTCTGTCACCCACCATTTGACTCCCCTCCCCCCAACTCACCCCCCCCTCCCTCATATACCTCTCAACTCCATCCCTCCACCTCATCCTCGGTCTACCCCTCCTTCTCCCTCCCTCCACCTCACCTACATACACCCTCTTAGTCAGTCTTTCATTCTCCATCCTCTCCACATGTCCAAACCACCTCAGTGTATTTCTCCTAATCTTTTCAACCACATCCACATCTACCCCACAACGTTCCTTCACTTCTTCATTCGTCAACCTGTCCCTCCACGTCACTCCACATGCTCCTCTCAAGGATATATACATATAAGATATACAAGGAATAATAGGTACAAATCCAGTAAGGGTCGAAGGGATATATAAACATAATGGGAAGTACACAATAATAGTTTGATACATGATTAACAAGGAGTAGATATGAGAGTTCTATTGTTGTTCTTCCTACATTTCTTTTTTTTTTTTGTATTTTCTGTAGGATACACTGTCACTGAGTAATGCATGAAAGAAATACCATCATTTTCTAGTAGGCAGAGGGCTGTTCACAGTTTGGGTAATTGTTAGATGGCAATGGTAGTCACGGAATGCGAGGGCACTAAGTACGGGGAGTTTCTACGTCGTGTGTAGGGCGTACTATGCCTGTAGCGACTCTGATTTCCTGGAGTCGACGTTCCATTTTTCTGACACAACAATGCACTGCACAGATGATGAGTAGAAAACCTATGAAAGCGATAACCACAGGGGGAAACACAACTGTTGGATGAACCCATGAATGGCTGAAGGCCAGAGAAAATTGATCCATAATGAAATCACTGTCATTGAGGAAGGTGAGCATGCGCAAGTGAGAGGAGGTGATGGTAATGTTGGCAGAAGGTAGGGTTGAAGGCATGTCGATTGGTTGAAAGATGTCATAGGAGTGTTTACGAACAGCTTGGTGATAGCGAGTGGCGTAAGTGATGACGGACTCTGATTTGACGGTACAATAGTCTGGTGCTTTGTAGAGACCACTAGTGGGGACGGAGCGAACGGAAGAACCAGGACACATGATTGGGACAGAGATGGGAAGAGCAAAAAAGAAATACTGGACATGGTTGAGGTGAGCATGGTGGACCGGGAGGTCAGGAGCTGGGACAAAAGAACAGGCCGAGTAGATGGAATGGTTTCGAACTAAAGCAGACTCACAGGGTGTAGCACTGCTAGGGAAGATAGCGAAAAGGTGGGCAGCACAGAGACGAGAGGTCGGAGTAAGGGAGGAACATTGCTGGAGGTCTGTGGAAGAAAGGAAGGCAACGGAAAGATGATCATGGGAGAGGAGGAAATATTCTGAAGGAACAGATACCTGTAGCAAGGAGTTGTTGAGGCGGAAAGGGAAGGGAATGATGTGGAAAAGGTTAAAGGTTATGGCAGAACGGAGAGGAATATGGACGACGACGTATGTGGTGAGAAGAGTGGCTTCGAGAACAGGATAATAATATTCAAGGGAGGAGTAAGGGAGGACTGGGGAGAGACCGAAGGTGGAGTGAGCCCATTCCAGGACAGAACGGAGAGCTGAGACAGGTACTAGGTCGGCAGGGACACGTCCATTGATAGCATCGACCAGGATACGAACCAAGGTAGAGACTTGAGACAGGAGAGAGTCAACGGCCAGTTGGAGATTATCCATGTTGAGTTTGAGGTAGAAGAACCAAGAGATAACGTTGAGATCTGAAAGGTGGCGTTGTAAGATATCGGTGAAATTGTTTAGAGTGGACGTGACTTCATTGAGTTGGGTTGTGAGCTTCTGTAACATAGTGTGTTGGATTTTAATGACTCGTCATTGTGATTCTAGGGCTGAAGCTAAATGAGTGAGATCAGATTTGAAGCCAGAAATGTCACGGGCTGTAGCAACGCCAAACAAGCCACTCTGAATCTCACCGCCGAAGTCGAAGAGACCTCGTTTCACACGAGAACGACACACGGGTGTCTGAATGGAAAATGTGTCATTGAGCTCAGTGAATCTGTTACTTATGTATTGCAATTGCCCGGAGAGTGGGAGGAAAAGGTTATAGAGATACTCATTCGGGTTGTGTGTCCCCATGAGGGCCGTGAGATGGTTCCTGATTCCGTGGAGCTGGTGCGCGTAGGCAGGTAGGGCAATGGCTACGTCGGCCAGGGGCGCAAGATCGTAGCGCAGCGAGGCGATGTCGTCGATAAGCATTACCTCGCCTCCCGAGCCGACCAAGGCCCCGGGACGTACTCCACCATCGTCCTGACCTGACCCAGACCCCAGGAGGGTCAGCACTGCCAGCAGGGAGATCGCTAACATCGTACCTAGAAAATCAGGGAAGAGTTAATGGGAGAGGTCCTGAAGAGGTTGATGGGCAGAGCGCAGTTTGGACCGATATTGATTGGTTGATGAATGAGCAGGTGGAGATGGAGACGAAGAAGACTGAGGGATAGGTGGAGACAAGGTAGACTGAAGGATGGGAGGAGGGGAAGAGGGGGCAGGAGGTCGTGTAAGTGATTCTTCCAACACGAGGCCACGGGGTGCTCGCTTTAAGTCATTGACGTGGACCCATCTGGTGTCCTTAGTGGACAGGTCCTGGAGGTGAAATTTGTTGCCTTGTTGAGTGAGGACGCGGTGGGGCCCTGTAAATTTGTCATCCAACTTAGAGGAACGCGTATGGGAATGAGCAAAGACAAGATCGCCTACATTGATAGTGATAGGAGAGGCGGACTTATGTTGGCGCTGCAGCATGTCCTCCTGAGAGGAAGCCAAAGTGGATTGGACATACTGGTGGATTGTCTGGAAGTTGGCCAATTTTAGTTTAACATAATCATCCATGTTGTAGATGGGTTCTGGCTTTGAGGATAAGAGAGAGTATGGGAGGTCCTTGTCAAAACCAAAGAGGACGAAGAAGGGAGATTCAGCAATGGATGCATTGATGGAACTATTGATGGAGGATGCCACTTGGGGAATCCAGTCATCCCAGGACGAACTATGGGAGCCTAGATGTCTGACGCACTCTAAGATTTTACGGTTGTGGCGTTCTACAAGGCCATTGGAAGCCGGATGGTTAGGCACGACATTGCACTTACTGATATGAAAGTGGCGACAGATCTCATCTAGAAGGCTATTGTTGAATTCTGTACCCTTGTCAGTAAGAATGGTATGAGGGGTACTGAATGGGCAAATTACGTGATCTACAAAGGCACGGGCAATGCTCTTCGCGGTCTTGTCGGAGAGGGGAACAAGGACACAGTAGCAGGAGAAGTGGTCGACCGCTACGAACAAGTACTCAGCGCCAGATTCTGTGAGAGGAAGTTTTAAGAGATCGATTGAGACAGTTTCCCATGGTCGTGACGGGAGTGGGTATTGTAAGAGAGGTGCTGGTAAGCCGGTTGATCCTTTGTGGCGGTGGCAGGAGAGGCAAGAGTCACAGTGGGGATTGATATCGTGGCGCATGGTTGGCCAATAGTATTGGAGACGTGCTTGGCGCAAGCATCGGTCTTTACCTGGATGGGAAGCTTGAGGAGTATTATGAACAATATGAAGAACCTTTGGTATCAGGGCAGTGGGGATAACAAGTTGGCATACTTCGCGACTGGGCATATCTTTGCCTGTTAGCAGTGTTTTCCTGTACAAGAGATCATCATCTAGCATGAACTCATCTAGTGATACTGGCAGAGTAGGTAAGGTCGAGGCATCGCCAGATTCTAGGAAATAAATGACTTTGGACCACATGGGGTCATGGTGTTGAAAGTTTCGAACAACTTCTGACGTTAGTGTAGTATTTTCAGTTACTTCAGGCTGCAGTGATGTTATAGCTGCTGCTACGTGACGTGAGAGTGCATCTGCGACTACATTCAACTTGCCTGGTACATATTGAAAAGTGGGATTAAAGTCCTGGATGATGATAGACCATCTAGCTAGTCTACCTGTTAGGCTGCGATTCTTGAACAAATCATATAGTGGAAGGTGGTCTGTTTGGATATGCACTGGATAACCATAGACTATATCTCTGAAATGTTTCAAGGACCAGATTACCGCTAGCGCTTCGAGATCTGTGACACTGTAGTTACATTCAGCGGTTGTAAGGGTGCGACTAGCATACGCTATTACGCGCTTCCTTGATGCTTCATCGAGTTGCATCAAAACGGCACCAAGTCCAGTGCCTGAGGCGTCTGTGCAGAGAAGGAAGGGTGTGGTATAATCAGGGAATAGGGGCATTTACAAGAGCTGTCTTTAGCTTTTGGAAAGCCTGTGACTGGTCGTTAGTCCAAACAAAGGGCACATTCTGCTTGCGTAAGTGGGTCAGAGGAGCGGCGATCTTCGCGTAATCCCGGATAAAGCGACGATAATAGCCACTGAGGCTCAGGAAACTTCGTACAGCGTCGGTAGTGGTAGGTTCTGGGAAGTTAATGATCGCCTTAGTTTTATCCTCATTAGTATGAATGCCTTGTGCATCTACGACATGGCCTAGGTATTTGATTTTCTTTCGCAGGAAGTCACATTTACTGAGATTGATTTTCAGGCCTGTGAGCTGGAGGCGTTCAAAGACTTGCTGGAGTTTGGTAAAATGATCAGGGATGGATTTACTCACAACAATGATATCATCTAGGTAAGCAAAAAGAGAGTGTCCCATCATACCGCTGAAGACTGAATGGATAAGTCGCATGAACATGGAAGGAGCATTTCTCAGACCAAAAGGGAGTCTCTTAAACTGAAAATGTCCGGAAGGGGTGCTAAAGGCTGTAACTGGGCGAGAGGACTCTTCCATTTCGACCTGCCAGTACCCGCTGAGGAGGTCTAAAGATGAAAAGACTACGTTATTGTCACCAAGGGATTGTAGCAAATCAGTGAGGACAGGTAACGGGAAACGGTCTGGAACGGTGACAGAATTGACCTTACGATAGTCGACTACTGGTCTAAAGTTGCCGTCCTTCTTTGGTACTAAGAAAAGTGGGCTATTCCATGGACTGACGGAGGGTTCAATAATGTCCTGGTCTAACATGTTCTGTACCATTTGATCTGTTTGCTTTCTCTGGCTGTGAGGCAATCGATACGCTGGTATGTAAATCGGCTGAGTTCCTGGTAGTAGTTCAATCGTATGTTTGACAAGGTCTGTTCTACCCATCAGTTCACCGGGTAAGGCAACCACGTTTCTGTACGAGGTCAGAAGGTCGAGGAGTTGAGGCGTATGTTCTGGGAAATCTGTGCAAGTGAGATGTGAGAGCATATCGGGTGAATGCATTGGCGCAGATCCCGTAGAGTTAATGGTACATACACCGATTGGCGTATCATCAGTCTGAATAGTAGGAATTGAGGAATCCTGGCACACCTTTACGGCCGCTGGGTATACTAGGAAGTCTCCAATCTTTACACCACTTTTAAGTTTTAGTGGAGCATTGATGACATTAAGCAAGTACAGGTAGCATAAACTGTCCTCTAAGACTGTACACCATGCTGACTCATAAGTCAAGCCATTCACACAACACGTCTCAGGTAGGGTTAGTACATCCACTCCTTCTTTCGCACCGGCAACACAAACAGAGACTTTGGTGAACTCATGCGGTAACAAAATTGTGCACGTATTCGTTACTGCACGTTTCGTCTCTGCGTGTTGGAGAAGATCATTCACACTGTGTGAGGTAGGTAACTGAGACATGTCTGAGTCAGCGATAGTGTTGTCGGGAGAGGATGTAAGAGCCATGTTCGAGGGCTGAGATGATGTATTAGGAGACATTGAGGAATTTATGTCCTTGCTCGCAGTCAGTAAAGGAATGATCTCTGTATTCTCAGATGAGGAGAGTGGTGGTTTGGGCTGGGTTGGACTTTTTGGTAGTGATAGGGACAGAGGTAATTGAAGGACTGATTTGATCGTAAGAACAGGACGGGGACATTCCATAGTGTAAACCGGGAATCCAGAAATGTCTATACTACCATAAGCAGGTAATAATGCAATGGAATGTTGTGCCATGGTGGAGAAACCAATAAGGGCATCTGCGGGATACTGCAAGTCATTAGTGACATGAAATTCAATGAGGATAGGGGGCAAAACTCTGTGGAGTTTGACTTCAAGGGTGACTCTTCCCTTAACCTTAAACTCTGAGCCGTTAACACGGCATAGGCGAACGTCTGGTGGTTCTAGGAAACTGACGTGGCTGTGATGGCGATGAATAATTTGTAAGGAATTTTCGGAGATGAGATTTACTATAGATCCTGTGTCCAAGAAGAATGACGTTGGTATGTCATGACTGCTTCTGAGAATGACTAAACCCGAGGATGTTATGGGACCTACATGGCGGATGGGGAGTTGAGTTTCTGGTTCTACGTGATATTGGTCCGATACGGGCGCGGCGCTTCCCCCGACTGTGGGCGGTTGAGGTAACGACATTCCTCAGTGGTGTGAGTCGTGCTTGATTTGTGGTATTTGCAGTGTGGACGACGTGAGCGGGAAGGCGTACGCTGTCTGGTTTGGGAGTGAGGACGTCTGTATGTACGGTCGCAACTGGATGCTCGATGTCCAGGATGACCACAGTACCAGCAAAGAATCGAAGATTGTCTGTTCCGTTGGGCGCTAGATTGATCACGGCCTGTGGTAGGAGAGCGATGTGTGGCAGGTCTGCCGAGTGTGGTGGGACGGGAGCGAGATTGGTCTGGGGTAGTGAAGGTGTGACAGACTGAGGAGGCCAAGGGTTGGGTGGTGCCCTGACGCGTGTAGTTCGAACCTGTTCTTTCATGAATGGCTTTAGTGACCTGAATAATTTCATCCCCTGGATGGAAACCGATTTCCAAGGCGAGCTCTCGCTGTTTAGGAGTAAGCCAGTGATGGAATCTGAGGTAACCAATTAAGTCAGCAAAGTTGGTGAGTGAAAGCATTGGAACGCCATTCTTGTCTTCTAACCATTTCGTGCCGACCAGTAATTGGAGCATCTCGCTACTAGTTGCTTTCATGGCGGCGGCAGCTTCGCGGAGCTTGGCATATTGCGCTGGGACGCGCAAGTCCTCATCTAGTTGGTTTAGGAGATTAATGAATCCCATGAGAGACGCGGTATTTGAATGATGGCAACAAAGGCTGATGAGTTCCGTACGAAAATCAGCAAGGGTACGAATGCTATCGAAATGTCCTGCACGGATCGCGGATCCGATGTCTGATTTACCGTGATGCAAGCGACCGAGGAGGTAAGCTACTTTGAACGATTCCTCAGTAATTTGTCTATTATTTATTTCGATTTCGACTTCTCTGAGGAAATCATAGACAGACCAAGTTGGGTCCTGGCCGGTAAATTTGGGACGATTGGCATCGTCGAGATAGGTAGACTGTGGAGAGCTGGCCATGGCTGGAAGTGCAGAAGTGGCGGAAGGAGAGGTGTGGGAGAGAGAGAAGGCAGTGGCAGTTAAGGGCGAGCAAGACGGGGTATGAAGGGAGGCAGGAGAGGGAACGACAGGGGAAGGAGTAGAGGAAGAAGAAGGGAGTGTAGAGGCAGGAGTAGAGGAGGAGGTATCTGGATTTACGAGGGTAGGACGGGTAGTAAGTAATTCTGCGGGAAGTGAAACGGGAGTCTCAGGTACAGGGCGGTGGTACTCTTTGCCACTTCGTAAACGAGTGATTGTGTTAGAGTCGGCAGACGGGGTATGAGCAGGTGATGTTTCCGGGTCGAGAGGGCTGGTGGTAAGTGGTTGACGTCGAAAATATGACATTTAATGCGGCAATGGAAGATGAAAGGATGAAGATGGATACGTAGATGGAAATGTATAAATAACAATGAGAGAATGGAATACACTAGGTGTGAAAATGAATGAAGGTGCGGGCATGGATGGTTTAAATAAAATGCGAAGGATGAGATGGAATATAAATAACGTAGGTGAAGATGAAAACGGGGTAATGGAAATGAGATGGAATATTTACAATAACCAATCTGTAGAGAAAATCGAGGATAATCTCCATAGAAAGGAAAGATATACTATAGTTACACAGTAGAAATGGGAGTGTCGAAATGTATGACGTGCAGGGTGGCTGGGCTAGCTGGGCTGGAGCGGGGCTGGGCGACGGGGCGGGGCGACGGGGCGGGGCGGGGGTGGAGAGACAGCTGGGCGGAGAGGAGAAGACGCGCCGCGATGAATCACCGGTAGGGAATGGCGGTCTTAGGAGGCCCCGTAATGCAGACCAGATGCGGGCGACGGCGGAGGCCGGTGGTGGGTGCTGAGGCAGATGTCGGCGCAAGGCAGGTGTAGAGCTGGTGAGTTGCAAATGCAGAGAATGGTGGTGGGCAGACAGCGGGCAGACAGTGATAAGGTTCACCGTGGGGGCAGGAGCTATGATGAGTCCGGAACAGGTGCTGGGAACAGGTGCAACAGGTGCGTAGGTCAGGGACGGCGACACGTGCGGTCAGGAACAAGGCGTATGGGTGCGGTTGTTGGAGAGGTGAGCACTTGTGAGAAAAATGGTACACTCGAAAAGCACAGCCAAGGTATAGAGGCACGGAGAAGGGGCGAGGCTGGCAGATGCGAGTCGTCGGGTATCTTGTTGTATCACTAAAAATCCAAGGAGGCGGTCAGAATGTGATGGTTCGAAACACCGCTGCTACCAAATGTAACTTGCAATACTTTGGTGATAGAAACTCCGTGTACAAACAGCTAGATAAGGAGTTTATTACAAGCTCACAGTAAAACAGTCTGCCCGTGTTGGCTGTCTGATATGAACTGATGCAATAACGCCGTCTTCAGGCGTGGGAAAGCATGCTGACCTAGCAAATTTAGTGGGGGCATGTATGCATTGGGGGGGGGACATATATACATCGGGGGTAGACATATTGTGGAGGGGGTACAATTATCCTGTTCTTGAAGCCACTCTTCTCACCAAATACGTCGTCGTCCATATTCCTCTCTGTTCTGCCATAACTTTTAACCTTTTCCACATCATTCCCTTCCCTTTCCGCCTCAACAACTCCTTGTTACAAGTATCTGTTCCTTCAGAATATTTCCTCCTCTCCCATGATCATCTTTCAGTTGCCTTCCTTTCTTCCACAGACCTCCTGAAATGTTCCTCCCTTACTCCGACCTCTCGTCTCTGTGCTGCCCACCATTTCGCTATCTTCCCTAGCAGTGCTACACCCTGTGAGTCTGCTTTAGTTCGCAACCATTCCATCTACTCGGCCTGTTCCTTTGTACCAGCTCCTGAACTCCCGGTCTGCCATGCTCACCTCAACCATGTCCAGTACTTCTTCTTTGCTGTTCCCATCTCTGTCACAATCATGTGTCCTGGTTCTTTGGTTCGATCCGTCCCCGCTAGTGGTCTCTACAAAGCACCAGACTATTGTACCGTCAAATCAGAGTCCGTCATCACTTACGCCACTCGCTATCACCGAGCTGTGCGTAAACACTCCTATGACATCTTTCAACCAATCGACATGCCTTCAACCCTACCATCTGCCAACATTACCGTCACCCCCCCTAACTTGCGCATGCTAACTTTCCTCAATGACAGTGACTTCATTATGGATCAATTTTCTCTGGCCTTCAGCCGTTCATGGGTTCATCCAACAGTTGTGTTTCCCCCTGTGGTTATCGCTTTCATAGGTTTTCTACTCATCCTATGTGCAGTGCATTGTTGTGTCAGGCAATGGAACGCCGACTCCAAGAAATCAGAGTCGCTACAGGCATAGTACGCCCTCCACACAACGTAGAAACTCCCCGTACTTAGTGCCCTCACATTCAGTGACTACCCATGCCATCTGACAATTAACCAAATTGTGAACAGAACTCTTCCTACTAGAAATGATGGTATTTCTTTAATGCATTCTTGAGTGACGGTGTATCCTACAGAAACTAACAAAAAAGACAAAGAAAAATGAACGAACAAAAAACCCTCATATCTACTCCTTGTTTATCATGTATCAAGATATTATTGTATAATCCCCATTATGTCTATGTATAACTTCGACCCTTACTGGGCACAGACCTATCAATTAATCCTTGTATATCTTATATGTATATATCCTTCTACTTCCCTCCCCTAAACATGGCCATGTCTCCCCTACTGCCCCTGTATCATATTTATCCCTTGTACAAACCTCCCCGCCCCTGCCTTAGTAATATAATCAAACACCATATACCTCCTGGTGTCAGGAGACACCATCTCAGCTACCCTGGGGAGTAGTGTACCCTCCCTACAATATGTCTACCCCCGATGTATATATGCACCCCCCCAATGCATACATGCCCCCACTAAACTTGCTGACCTAGCACGCTTTCCCAGAGCCCAAGCCTGGGCAGAGGGCGTTACTGCGTCAGTTCTGAGCAGACACTCAAGAAGGGCAGACTATTTTTGTCAGAGTTCGTAATAAACTCCTTAAGTAGCTGTTTGTACACGGAGTTTCTATCACCAAAGTATTGCAAGTTACACTACTACACGTCCCTTCTATGCTGAAAGTATCAAGAAAAACAAAATGTTCGAGTATATAAACAAACACACTGTCTGGCCATATTAATAAATAAGTATAAATGATAAAGTAAATACGTGCGCATAAAAGACGAAATTCTCTGAAGGGATTAACGAAGACTTCCCTAAACTAACATACCTCTCTCTCTCTCTCTCTCTCTCTCTCTCTCTCTCTCTCTCTCTCTCTCTCTCTCTCTCTCTCTCTCTCTCAATCGAAAAAAATCGTTCAGAATTAGCAAGCACAAATCCAACACAGTATCGCGGTCCACCACATCACCGAGTAGTTTGTTCCATGTAAGAGAGAAATGCTCACCTTCATTTAACTGGGAACGCCCCTTGATTATCTCTCGGCCATTGTCTTTACTATAACTGGACAGGACAATTGCGAGGTACTTGTCCGTGGCAGTAATATCACGTCTTTTGAAAACTGTGCATCATTGTATAAGATCTACGTCTTTACCTGTACACTGACAAGGCTGAAAGAGATACCCACAGATTTCTTAATCGATCTTCATGTAGTTTATCCTATTCTGGGTATTATATTATCTAACTTCTCTTGTACCTTCTCCATGTTAATATCCTCTTTAAAATACAGTGACTATAGTTAAGCACATTAGTATAAATGAAGGGATGCTCTGGAATTATATTTCATAAGAATAACATTCGTATTCTGGTGTTTTGTCAATTACCTTATGCAACTTCTTAAATCCACAGAACCATCAACATACTGATAACAAACTAATGGCACATCACTGACACATCAGGACACTTGAAATGAATCCCCTCAGTCTACGAGATTTTTCCAAAGTTTATTTTATTTACACGGCAGCAAAAAAGAAAAAGTACAGTAAACAGGTTAATGGATAGGGGCAAGTGTGAAGAAAACAATGAAGGAAAAGAGAAGAATATTTGTGGACTGCGTACCTGTGTGTTGGTGCAATGATGTGAAGTAAAATAATGCCCAGCCAGCAACACATAAAGCGTACTAAATGCCAGGAAGATAGTCAAAAACGTTCTGGGACCCCACGCCTGTATTAATCATCCTCAAGATCCACCACGTCACAAAAACGTTCCGCTCACACGATCACACCAATCCTGAACAAGCAACCCTAGCATGTACCGCCCCCCCCCAAAAAAAAAAAAAAAAATGTGAAGGCATGTGACACGTGAGAGAACTACTGAGCTTTAGTGAACGTACCCCAAGCCCAAGAGTCGGAAAAATGGAAGAAAAGGGAGGAAAAAGAAAAAGTGAACAGGCAGATACGCAGACTGGCTAGCTATATAATATTAACACACACACACACACACACACCAACTTATATTATCACTATACAATCCGAGATATGCAGCTCTAGACGAGTGCTGTAAATATTATCTCCAGGCATTCGATGTGTGATATGGCATCAGTACTGGCGTCTGGCTCTGTGAAACACGGGCGAGACTAGCCAGAATGTGAATGACTTAAGTGCTTTGGGGGCGTGGAAGAGAGGCGGGAGGGGCTGAGGGATGCAAAAACACTGATGGTATTCCTGGTGTGGCCCACTCACAGTTAGTTACTCCTGCTTTAATGTTTACCTATCCATACATCTCGATTCTAAATGGAGAAAGGCTGCTTTCTAAACACGTTTCTCTTTTGGGGAAATTCTGATCTCCAATCTGTTCCCTGCCTCAGCCTGGGACCGACCTTGCGCCTTTTCGATTACCAGTTCGATAACCTTGGTGAGTGACATTTCTCCTTACGACCTTCATTGTCTAGATGAGTTCTTGTGCATTTGGCAGCTTCTACACTTTACTGCATTTCGCGTTTAAACCATTACATCCTATGAAATGAAATTATTTTGTTTCTCCCAACAAAGATTTTATTTAGGTGCCTAGAACATAGAAGCACTGAGAAACTTACTGAGGGTTAATCTAAGCCTTATAGTTCGAAAAGCCTCTCCTGAAAAGAATAAAATCGTCTGGAGGTACTGTAGCAAGAAATGCATAAACAAATACTCGGGCTGAAGACAATGAGTCTTAAGCTTCTTATTTTTTCAGTGGTTTGTTTCTGCTCAATTCTCACTCCATTGTCTGCCAAACCCTCTCACGTATCAGCAGATGTGGCGTGGCAAAAAATCGACGTTCTTTCTGAGGTGCTGAATACGGTGTCTTGTGTCTTGTTTAGGCTATACTACTGGGGTGCTGCTGTACTATAACATGCTAAGGGCCCGGACACACTTGCCCTCGAACACGTGATCGTCAAGAAGAAACGAGGCTCAGGGGTCCGTCCAACGTTCAGACTCGAATATTGATGCAACTTAAACCCGGTGCTTCGTTTCATCTTGTCAATCTCATGTTCGGGACAAGTGTGTCCGGGCCCTAAGACGCTAAGTCTACTACTCTAATTTGCTGAGACACTGCCACGCCAGGATCGTCACTTGGCTTGTCCTTTTGCATTGCTATTGGGACTGTCGGTAATTGGATATCACTGTCATGGCTGAGCTATTACAGTTTAATACAATGATTTACTGAGACACATGCAGCGGTGGGGAATCATGTGGCTAATTCTTTCTTTCATTTATGGAGCTCGATGTTGATGTGCTGACTTTTTTCCTGAGGTGCTGCTCAGCTTACTTGCTGAGGCACTGATATCCCGAGGTGGTTGCTTGTCTTGTCTCTCTCTTTTTTTTGGGACTGAATGCTGCAGAGGACCGAGAACTTGAGTCGAAGGAGGCAAGTGGCGAAGAATGCTTTGAGGAGTGAAGAAAGAAGACGAATATTACGAGAAATACAGCAAAAGTGAAGAAAGAGTAAGGAAAATTGGAGTAAAGAAGAGAATCTGAGGGGGGTGTGGGCAAAGAAGAGAAACTATAAAACTGGGAAGACAAATGATTACGAGGGAACTGGAGGAAGGGCGACGAAAGAAAATAGAAAATAATGAGGAAAAGAGACAAGGTAGAAGGAAGACTGAGGAATGAAAGAAGAATGAAGAGAGGAGAAGGGGAGAGTGGGGAAAAAAGAGATAGAAGAAATGGGACAGTGACAAACGAATAACTTGAAAGGAGAGAATGTAGCCTAATATATGCACAGTATATACAAGGGGGAAGAGAGGAGATAGGTATAGCAAGTGTTTAGAACGCGAGTAATATGACATAACACAGATGCAATTTTAAAAGCACAACTGGACATATGAGGAAAAGAAAAAACATTGATCGTAAAGATTAAGCTACACATCATTTTAGGCTGTGCGTGAGGAACTGCCATCATCACATCCTAACCTCACACTCATGCCGTGTTCATCACAGCATGCAGACCGCTACGTGGTTGAAGGGGACGTTGGTTGTTCACTTGCCTTATCATTATGTGTTAGTTGCTGTTGCTGTGTATTTGTCATCCAGGCACAGTCATGGCGGGTTTCACAATCTTGTATACTGACACGAATACAGACCCGGTACGCGCTTATAACGGGGAGTTCCAAATATACTCATGACTATATATGTGACTGAGAGTTGTGCTGATAATAGTAATTGAAAACATGGATTTTTATGGCAGGTAATATAGTACGTGCCTAAAATCTGCTGATATTTGTGGTTGTGAACATAAGAACTATGAATGCAAACACTTTTTAAAAATTGCTTGTAAATTTGCAAAACACGAAGAACAAGCTTTTATTTATTTATTTATTTTTTGTTGCTGTGAACAGAGACGCGAAAAGAAAAAAAAAAGTGTGGTGTGTGAGTGAGGTGCATATGGTGTGTCGTGGAGCAGAGGGCGATATTACAGTAACAGCGGGGTAGGTGTTGTGTGCACTACATTTTGTGTCTGGACAGCAGTGATTAACAACGGCAAAGAGATCTTATGGAGTTATCATGAAAATACTTTTTTTATAAGAAATACGCTTTTCATGTGAAGTGTCTTCAAGTCCTGAAAAACGAAACACACGGGAATTTCAATGCAACCATATGAAGTGATTAGAGAGGTGAATGGAAAAACTGTTAAACGCCTACGGTGTGTTTTACAGATGTTCTACATGCTCTAAACAAGAAGGTAACTTTGATGGTAGCAGAGAGAGAGAGAGAGAGAGAGAGAGAGAGAGAGAGAGAGAGAGAGGTGTGTGTGTGTGTGTGTGTGTGTGTGTGTGTGTGTGTGTGTGTGTGTGTGTGTGTGTGTGTGTGTGTGTGTGTGTGCAGCGAGGGGGAGGGGTAGAGGGCTAGTGAGTGCAGAGTGTGAGACAGGGAGGCCTAGGATAATGGATGTCGATGAAGGGCATATAGGTAAGTGACGTAGGAAGGACTGTAAGTAAACACTGGAGTTGCCATGACGACGACAATCATATAAACACTGGAGACAGAGTGGGTATTGCCTAGTCAGACTCCCTGCTAACATTAGGACGTCTATCATTTTTTTCCTCTTCTCCATCTATCTGTCTGACTGTCTATTTGTTTATGTATCTAACTGTCTGCTTATCCATCTTTCTTTCTTTTACCACACGTCTAATCCCTGAGTTCAAGAGGACTGCGAGAAAAACAACCTCCTAGCTAATCAACACTTATCATCACTCCTCGTCATCCCAAACCACTCTCCCTCATGTACTCCTCCACTTCATCCTTCCATCTTGTTCTCAGTCTCCCTTTCCTCATAGACTCCCTTACCATGTGGGACGTGCTGTGAAAGAGATCAAGGGTGGGTGGTGAGTGAGCTAGCTCCTGTCAAATTTCCTTACTACAATCTGCCAATTTCTACCATGGTCTGACTTCCAGACACGCCCTCTCTTTGTCCCTCAACACTCACATCCTTACCCCAATACGTACAAAACACCCAAGTCCCTCCCACCACAACCATCACCCCAGCCACCCCCCATACCCTACCCCAATACCTACACAACAACATCCAAGTTTCTCCCAACACAACCATCATCTCAGCCACCCCCACACCCTTACCTTAATCATTACACAACACCCTAGTCCTCTCCAACATAACCATCACCCCAGCCGCCACCCACGCCCTTACCCCAATACCTATAGAACAACCAAGTTCCTCCAAACACAACCAACATCCCGGCCACTCCCCATACATGTACACCAATAACTACGTAACAGTTGACTCTCTTCCTACACAATCACCACCCCAGTCACCCGCACATACTTACCCCAATATCTCCACAACACCCACGTCCCTCCCAACACAACCATCACCCCAACCATCATTGCCAGCTCACAAGTTCCTCCCATACAGCCGGGGACCTGTGTTGCATCCAGTAAACATCACATGAACCTCCCATCTCAGACAATGCTCTGCCTCTACCCACACCTTACTTTCCTTTCCGATCCCTGGGTACATGAGTTGTGACAAATAAGCACCACAACAGTACTGGTGCTGCAGGGAACCTCCCGCCTCACACAATGCGCTGAGCTCCTCATCCTCTTAGCGACCATAAAATATTGTATCATTCTCACCAAGATGGCATCATGGCTGATAAGACTGTAACTCTAAAGAAAGATCGGTGGCTCTGATAACCACGCCAGCAAGAGTGATCTCAGAACTGTAAATTCGGTCGGCTTGGCTACGACACCAAGTTGGGGTTCACCTTTGTCAGGCTGGTGATACTAAATGTCACCATCTACTGCAGTTATCGACGGAACTTCAATGCAGAGTGATGGTAAGGGGGTATCGACTTCGCTAAACTTGCCACAACACTGGGGTTTAACCTCTCATTTAAAGGCGTTGCCACTGTCGCCCTTCTGGGTACAAGGCGAGGCCAAAATTAGTATGAAAATGTCATGTTTTACGGATTATGAGACACTGAGAGGAGAGGTAGTCCAGGACACCCTTAGTATAGATAATTTGTTAGTAAAGGTAAATCCTGCGCGACAGCTTCACCGTGGACAGAGTAAATTACCGTCTTGTGATACTGTTTGTTTGTTTGTTTCCTTTATTACGTCACTATCAGGTACCCTATCACCTCAAAATTATGTTGATTATTACCCACGCAAGAACAAGTAACCACCATGTAGTGGATGGTACACGAACTCACCCCATAGTGTCTGTACTGACAGTAACTTACAGTCCAAGGATACCCTCTCCTTTGCGACACCGAATGCTCAACGTAACTGCTACCAGAGGGAAGGTGAGTATGAACACGTGGATTTTCAAAGGACTCTGAATCCATGATGGAGAACGTCAGCACATAACACTAACATTGTGTTCAATGCTCCACATTCTTTTACCCAGGTGACACCTTTATGGCTGTCTGATCTGATGGCTTAACGTTCACCAGGCTTTCTTCTACCGTTCGTTTTTGCATACTATAGTCGAACCAAAAGAGTGTAGGATTAATACAAAAGAAGAAAAAGAAGAAGAAGGATGCTGATGCGAAAGTGGACTAAAGGAGATGGATGAGGATCAGCAGAGGGATTATCTGAGTGGAATGATGCTAGACAGGTGATGCACACTTACATACGCCCTGTCTCCCTTACCTGCAGAGACCAATTATGGGTGACAAAAAACATACGTAAACTGATAAACAATCCATACGGGATACGTATAAAATAAGACTCTGTTTTAGTTTAGCAAAGTGCAGACTACGAGAGGATCAAATGTATAGAAGTTTCAAGGGTCATGATGACAGCTGACAAATATTTAGCAACAAACGGGTCGAATTAAAAGATAAGCTGACATGCGATTCTAGTCAAGTTATGCAACAGCTAGGTGATATTGCCTTTGAATGTGGTAGACTTTGACACTGCATTAGCATTTAAAAGATGTGTAGTCGCATACGTATCTTTAATGCCCAGTTAACACTTTCACTTCAATATTTACCTCAGCCTTAACTCCCTTCCTCCCACGTTGCCTACCTCCACCTCCCTCTCCCAGTTGCACCCTCCACACTGTCCATCCCGCGACCAGGGCGCGTGCCGGCACCAATCCACACTCCACCCAGCCACCGTTGATGTTGTGGTGGTGGTGCTGCTGGAAGTGAAATGGATTAAACTACTTCGTCCTGCTTGTCACAATTCAGTCCTGCCTGTCACACTCCAGACTTGCCCCATCAATGCCGTTCGGCTTAATCAGATCCAACTTTGCTCGACCCACTATCATAATATTCCCCAATCAATGCAAACTGCCTTCGTCCAGTCTCAATCTACCCAGCATGTCTCTGCCTAGTCTTGAATAATCCTGCCGCGTTCCAGTTGCCTCGCCTAGCTCGTTCGGTCCTACTGTATCCACACTGCCCCTGTCTGGACAGAGGTATGGCGTTAAGACCGTCTGCGCATGGTGGTGGAGGTGTGTGTGTCACCGTGACCCTCGCTGTAGGTCAGTACCGTACATGGCAGGAAAGCTGGGGGGCAATGGAATATATCCTTCGATGTTGTTGGTAATGTGCTGTCAATAAAATACACTGATAAACAGACAAATAGACACAGAGACTGTTACTAAGTACGATAAGGTGACTAACAATTAGAGATGAACAATGCATACTCGTATATGAACCGGAATTAGTAGATACATGCTTCAACAGCCTATTTACTACATGGGTGTCATTCTGATCTGAATAAAAACATCTGGAGAAAGCAGGAATAAAATCAGAAGTATGTCCTCGGACTGAAAGTGTTAAGTGTGAAGAGGGGTGACTACCACAGGCTGAGAGGTGAGACAGGCTTCACATGGGATTACGTGTCAAGCAATGTGATGCCTCCCCCTCACCCCTCCCTTCATCCCCCACCTGTGTATATGACTGCAGATACGTCGCTGGCATGCATCGACGTGGTAATGCTGACATTCATAACAAGGTCACTACAAACAAAAGCCACTCTGCAAGGCACGAGGGAATGCATGCAGACAGACAGACGGAGGGGGCAAGGTAGGCAGGGAGCATGAAAGGTATGAAGGAGTGAGCAATGTGGACAGGTAAGAATGGAACAAAGTAGGCACCATAACTGTAAAGCGAAACTGCCCCATATCCTGAATGGAGCAGGACAGTTGATGGGGAAGCAGGCGGGGTAATTACGATAAAATTAATGGTGGGAAGAAAGTAGGAAACAGTTTTCACAGTGGTATGCAGTTGCGATAATTGTGGCTGTGGTGGTGATGGTGGGGTAGGTGTTAATGGTGGTAAGAAAAGTGATGGATTGAGGGAGGTTAGTCTTTGTAGTGGTGTATCGATGTAATGGTAGGATGGGTGGTGGTGTTAGTAGCTGATCATGATTATGATTGATGAGGTTTGTTAACAAGAAAAGTTGTAGTGCTACGACAGGCTTGGGATGGCAGCAGGAGAGGTGTTAACAGTAGCTGATGGGAGCGGTGTGAGTGGTGATGGTAGTGATTAAAGGTCTTTGTTAATATGAGATGTTGTGGTGGTGCAGTCTCGAAGCAAATAAGTATCCGTACCTAATACTTTAAAATCCTTTCGTATCCTCCCCTTACAGGCTCACACTCCTCCTTAAACTCACAACCTTCTTCCAGTTCCCTCCTCATTCCTACATTATACCCATCCTTTTACTCTCCTGACTGTCTAAGTTCCTACTCTCCCTAACATCTCTACCCCTACATAATCACTCACCATCCCACTCTTCCTTTCTCTGTCTAATCGCCCTACCTTTCCCCCACCCTCACAAAAAAGGGAGGAAACTCTTTCTTTTTTACGGTTTTGGTTTTCAGACATTTCTCTCTCTCTCTCTCTCTCTCACACACACACACACACACACACACACACACACACACACACTGGCTCCATACCCATCCACGATACTACACGTGGGGATGTCCGTCAGGTGTCTGTGAGGGGGGAGGTGGTAGATAGGAATGTAGTCCAGGTGACGGAAATTAACTCAGCTCCAGTACCAAATAGACGTTCGACCAGTGAGAAGTATAACGAGTTAATAAATATAATACACGGAGGCCAAGATAGATATATTCCTTCAAAACCGTTTAGAACTAATAATTCAGAACCAAGATGGTTAAACAACAGATTAAAATCTCTCATAGGCCAAAGGAAAGGAATATATAGACAAATAAAACGTGGAGAGGAACACTTACGTAACCGATACACGATTTTAAATAAAGAAGTAAAGAGGGAGATAAGAAAAGGAAAGAGAAGTTATGAAATTAAGGTTGCAAGTGAATCAAAAGAAAACCCCAAGGGTTTTTATCAAATGTACCGTACGAAAAATAAAGATAGGATAGGACCACTCAGAACAGAATCAGGTGACATGACCAGTGAAGATAAAGAAATGTGCTCCATCCTAAATAATTATTTCATATCAGTATTCACCAAGGAAAATCTAAGCCTGGTCCCTCAAGCAGCAAATATTTACCATGAGAATACGGAAAATATTCTTAGTAAAATAACCATTAGTAAGGAGGACGTATTGAAAGAAATTAATAAGTTAAAACCTCAAAAATCGCCAGGTCCGGACGATATATATGCAAAAATTATAAAAGAAACCAAAGAAGAATTATGTCAGCCACTTTTAACGTTATTTAATGACTCTTTAAGTTCAGGAGAAGTTCCAGAGGCGTGGAAACCGCAAACGTAGTGCCCATCTTTAAAAAGGGTGATAAATCAGCTGCGTCGAATTATCGTCCGATAAGTCTAACGTCAATAGTAGGAAAAATGTTAGAGTCAATTTTGGCAAATAAGATTAGAGAACACTTAGAAAGATTTAATCTTATAAACGAAAGTCAGCACGGATTCAGGCAAGGACGATCCTGCCTCACATATTTGTTGTCATTCTACTCGGAGGTCTATGAGGCAGTAGATAGCGATAAAGCTTACGATGTTATTTATCTGGACTTTAGTAAAGCTTTTGATAGGGTCCCACACGAAAGGTTAGTTAGAAAGGTTCGAGCACACGGTATAGACGGCGATATCTTAAAATGGATAGAATCCTGGCTGAAAGGACGAAAGCAGAGAGTATTAATAAATGGAACTAAGTCGGACTGGGGATTAGTAACTAGCGGTGTACCACAGGGTTCAGTACTCGGTCCCTTATTATTTATCATATATATAAATGATCTAGACTTAGGAGTCACTAGCAGCATCAGCAAATTTGCCGATGATACAAAAATAGGGCGTATCATTAACTCGACTGACGATTGCCATAACTTACAAAAAGACCTCGATACATTGTCCAAATGGTCTAAAACTTGGCAAATGGAATTTAACGTTGAAAAATGTAAAGTACTTAACGTAGGCAAGACCATTGGAGATACTAAATACGGCTTAGATAACAAAGAAATTAGCAAATCGGAATGCGAGAGAGATCTAGGAGTTATGATTAGTAACGACCTTAAACCAAGGCAACAGTGTATTAATGCGAGAAATAAAGCAAATAGGGTCCTAGGATTTATTTCGAGAAGCGTGAGCAATAGATCATCTAAAGTAATACTGAAACTTTATCTAGCATTAGTAAGGCCACATTTAGACTACGCAGTACAATTTTGGTGCCCTTACTATAGAATGGATATTAATTCGTTAGAAAATGTACAGAGAAGAATGACTAAAATGATACATGACGTCCGGAACCTGTCATATGAAGACAGACTGAAAAGACTAAGTCTGCATTCGCTAGAGAGGCGTAGAGTAAGGGGAGACTTAATTGAGGTGTTTAAGTGGATGAATAGTATAAATAAGGGAGATATTAGCGAGGTACTTAAAGTGAGCATACAGGATAGAACTAGAAATAATGGTTTCAAACTAGAAAAATTCCGTTTCAGAAAGGAAATCGGTAGAAATTGGTTTGGTAATAGAGTAGTAGACGAATAGAATAAGCTACCTAGTAAAGTAGTTGCTGCCGCTTCCATTGAGAGTTTCAAGCATAGGCTAGATAAGCATATGACAAATAAGGGGTGGATATAGAATAAAGAAAATCTTATAACCAATACTAATTAAAAAAAAAATTCTTTTCAGGTTACACTATGATAGTCTCTATTCTCCTTTCACACTTTCCTGTAAAATGTCCACGCCAGTTTTTCTATACGGCGTGGTGTTCTTTCTGACTTTTTCCTGCCGGCTTCGGCTGGAGGGTTTGGAGGGCGGGGGAGAGCCTTCTTCTTTGCTATCCTTATCTCATTCTAGTAGTTCAGTTACTCTTCTAGGAGCTGCCTAGCATGGGCCAACCGGCCTACTGCAGTTATCCTCTCTTCTTATGTTCTTATGTATGTACAGTTATTATCTTCTCATAACTCTTCCCTTCAACACAATCCCACCCACACCCCAATTCCTCCTATATCCTCCCACCCACATCACAGTTACATCCTCTCACATCTCCCCACCCTACTGGCAGATGAGCAGATCCAAGCCAGGTACAAAAACAATTTCACTGACCACATACTGCAAAATCCTAAACTTATACTAACACCATTCTGCATAGGTGTAGGTGTCTCCCAAGTCTTCATTTTCTCTCATACTCCATCACACCTATGACTTCTCAGATTCTAAATAAGCAATCAAGTTACTAGACGAAAATATGAGTTGCCCTGTTTTGATTCTAACGGATCCTGCCAGGGGCCAGGCCTAGAAAGGCCTCTATCACTGAGTTACTGAGAGGCCGATTACCCTTACATCTGCCATACTGCTGCTCGGCAAACCTGCACTGTTGCATTGTGGGACTCATTCTCTGTCGCTGGGTTAGGCAATTACTGAATGTCGAGAATACGGTTTTTCCTCCTTAGGAATATGTAGAGGAGGTTTAAACCTGATGAGCTGGTAATGGAAGGAGGATGGCTCCCCTTGCACCACTTATTTTCAGTCTGGTCTTACCCAACACCTTCCTGTCTCGCACCACCCTGTACTCATCCACACCAGTTTAAGCAAAGTCGGAACATTCTTGCCAGACCACGGAAACTGTGAGATAATAGCCAGCTCGTAAACTGATAAACGAGGTAACAATTAGTGTAACCTGTATCAACACCAATTAACCTCCCTTGTTATTACTCTTAGTGTCCTCATCAAATTCTTGAAGTTTGCAACCTGGTCGGGGTGGAAATTTAGGATCTGCTAAATCGCCTAAATTACCCGTGGAGAGATAAAGGATAGACAGACCCTGCTGGCTTGTGAGGTGGAAGGCAAGGAATAGTGAGGAAGGGATGAGGAAGAAGAGAGAAAATTCTGGAAAGTTTAGAGAGAACAGTAGGGATGATTGCAAGAGAGAAAGGATGATTGCGAGAGAGAGAGAGAGAGAGAGAGAGAGAGAGAGAGAGAGAGAGAAGGGAGGGGGGGGTAATGAAAAGACTGCAGGGAAAGGGAACAAGGAAAGGTAAGGTGAATAAAGAAGAAAAAGAGAGTGAAAGGGCGGTGAACTGGGGGAATAAGGGAGAGGGAGTAATGTAAATGCTAAGGAGGGATACGGGGAACAGGAAAAACTGGATGCGGAGGTGGAGAAAGGAAAGAGATGAATGAATAGGACTGATAGAAGGGCAAAAGGAGACTAAAGATGATGAAAAAAAAAAAAATCAAGGGGAAAATAGAGGTCATGAGAGCAGAGGGAGACAGGCGAGACAAGTAAAGGCATCGGAAAGAATGGCTAAACTGAGAAAGGAACAGTTTAGGATTGACAGGGCAATTTTTAAGAGTGAAAGAATAGTATATAATGAGGATGGTGACTTGCCCTTCATCTCGGGGACGGAACTGTATTATACCTACTGACGGACGAGTTATTTAATTTCGGGAAACAAACTATCATGCTCAAGGGACAATAGAGGCTCCTGGTATATCTAACTAATCCAGTCCGAAATGCTTATACGAATCTGGAAAATATAATCTGGATACCAAGAATAAACCAAGAAATTATGTCAACGGGGTGCTTCTGAAAAGCCTAGTATTCCAGTAGATGGCACCACTTTTTGGACAAACATGTTCCCCGCGCTGTTTAAAAAGCATATTTTACTTTGTTAAATATCTACCGTACATTGTTGTGTGAAACTGTGAATCACAGTAATGTCATGTACCGTAATATAAATAATACAAATAGAATCCGTATATATAACGTAGTGTGAATTGTTTATATTTATCATAAACGGAAATTAAAATATCATTGATGGCATGTGATGGCAACTCACCATTTCGGTGGTTCAATGTTATTTAATTTCTGCTACTTTTAGTGTAAGTTAGATTCTTAATACATAGTTTGTTCAGACTATAATGTACATGTGTGGGTATCTTGACTCATACAGTCTCAATGTGGGCAGAAATTTAATGTTGTGTAAATGCTGGGACTCAACATTTTGCTCACTTCCTTCACGCATGCGCACCAGAAGACAGTCCCACGTTGCCCCTCAGACCCTCCAAAGCAATTACAGTATCCTACTTCATCTAACCTAACCAGACCACAAGTAGTCAAAAGTGTGTTATTTTAAGCATTAGTCCTCGTGCATTTGTTTTGAAAACAAATCTCTCGTGAAAAACTTAAACACAGGACTGTCTTTTGGTGCGCATGTGTGAAGGGAGTGAGGAGAATGTTAAGTCCCAGTATTTACTCAACATTAAATTTCTGCCCACATAGAGACTGAATGATTCAAGATACCCACTAGGCATAATTTACAGTCTGAATAAACTATGTATTAAGAACCTAACTTGCACTAAATGTAGCAGAAATTAAATAATATAGGACCACTGAAATGGCAAGTTGCCATCACATGACATCAATGATATTTTAATTTCCGTTTATGATAAATATAAATAGCTCACGCTACGTTATATATACGTGTTCTATTTGTATTATTTATATTACAGTACATGGCATTACTATGATTCACAGTTTCACACAACAGTGTAGATATTTAACAAAGAAAAATATGCTTTTTAAACAGCACGGGGAATGTGTTTGTCCAAATGGTGGTGCCATCTACCGGAATACTACCTTTGAAAGCACCCCATTGATTCAAGGCATTAAGAAGGCATGGCTGGAGTGTAGCAAGGCGGGAGTGAGGGGACACAGGATATAAGGAAGGAGGAAAGAGGAAGGAGAGATGACTGATAGACAGGTTCGACTGATCATGGGACATAGGAGTGACTGCTGGGTTAAGAGATGGGGCGGAATGAATATAGCTATGCATATGGGGTGGATTAAGTCAGAAGGGGAAACAAAGAAATTTAATGTTACTGGAGAGTGGAAGTGTTAGGAGGGGAGACAAAATACTAAAAAAGCGGAACTAAGACATTCAAAAGAGGGACGATGGGGGGGGGGGTAAATGAGGTGAGAGATGACACGAGAGTAAAACAGAATAAAAACGAAATAGAAGTGAGGGGAATAGGATTGTTAAAAAGGAGGGATGAAAGACATGTATGAATACAGAGATGAATAACCAGTGTGAGGAAATGGTGAAATGAAAGGGGAAGAAACGTAGTGAAGGCAGAAATAATGAAGCATGGAAAGTATGATGGAGCAGGGAAGAAGTAAGACTAAGATATGAAAAAAAAGACATACAGCCCTGAAGCAAGGATTCTGAAGAAAAGGGTAATAGAGAAGTACAGAAATAGAAATGGAAGCTACAGTACAGGAGGAAATGCCGAGGAGTGGGCAATAAATAAATGTGTATAGAGGGTGAAGGAAATTAACCCTTCCCTGGCAGTAGGTCCGGAATTTTCTGTACACCCCAGGCCAACGTGGGGGCCATTTTCTGATGTTTCGAAAACTGATTTTTTTTTTTCCTTGCCATACTGAAGACAAAGTTCAGACGCACCTAACAGTGCAAAATCCCAGCTTCCTAGACCCATTTGAGGAGTAGACTGTAGCACCAGTCGAGCAGGGCAGTACTCCCGAGGTGGATGGAAAGCTGATGACAGGGAGTGCTGGAGCTCCCGTTTCATCAGCCCTCAGGACTAGTTCCTGACCATCCCCCTTTGCTGAACTTTTTCAGTGTCTCAGTTACACAGAGAGTAGGCCAGCATGCTCTCCAGTACAAATTTCTCTAACTATCTTCACCAAACTACATGCACAGTACACACTACACTTCCTTTTCAAAAATCAACACAAATGGCGTCTATTAATCAAGCCTCGGAGTCCCCAGGGGGGGGGACCATAAATGCCCCCGCCATCTGCCCCTCTCCCGGTGACGACTCGAGGTGCCTGGAACCACTGTCTGACTCTCTTCTTCTTCATTTCTGCAACATTCGCGGCCTTTCATCTAACTTTCGCTCTGTTGAGCACCACCTCTCCTCCTCTAAACCTCACCTTCTTTTTCTGACGGAGACTCAGCTGTCTGAGGCAACCGACAGCAAACCCTTTTCTGTATCCTCCTACTTTCTCTATACTCATTTCAAAGCCAAAGGTGGCTGTTGTGTATACATACGCAACGATTTATCTTGCTCTCGTGTTCCTGAACTTGATTCTTCTGAATTCTCCACACTCTGGCTTCGGCTTTCCTGTCATTCTCTGACTAAATATATCTGTGCTGTTTACTTATCCCCTAATTCTACTGACTATAAAAAATTCTTTGACTATCTTACTTCTACGATGGAACACATTCTGTCCATTTCTCCTTTCTCTGAAATCTCCATTCTTGGAGATTTCAATGTTCACCACCACCTTTGGCTCTCCTCTCCTTTCACGGATCCACCTGGTGAACAAGCCTACATCTTTTCTATCCTTAATGACCTAGAGCAGCTTGTACAGCACCCTACCCGTATCCCTGACCGCCTTGGAGAGAGCTCCAACATACTTGACCTCTTCCTCACAACTAATCCTTCTGCTTACTCTGTTAATCTTTTCTCTCCGTTGGGCTCCTCCGATCACAACCTTATTACCTTAACCTGTCCTATCACTCCGGTACGGCCTGTGGACCCTCCAGGGAAACGTCGTCTGTGGCACTTTGGAGCCGCGAACTGGGAGGCCCTCAGGCAGTACTTCTTTGATTTTCCCTGGAACGATTATTGCTTCCATGGCCGGGAGCCATCTGAGTGTGCCTCGCGCATTACGGAGGTTATTCTCTCGGGCATGGAAGCATACATTCCTTTCTCATATCCTTTGACTAACGCAAGAAAGCCTTGGTTTAATCACGCTTGTTCTAATGCTGTCCGCAACAAGGAGAGGGCCTACAAAAGGTACCGGAGCCAACCCACACCTGAATCACATCATCTTTACGTTTCTGCCCGGAATCGTGCTAAGTCTGTTCTTCGCTCTACTAAAAATAATTTCATCCATTCTAAATGCTCTCAACTCTCCAACTTGAATTCTTCCCGCTCCTTCTGGCACCTTGTCAAAATCTTTCTAACAACTTTACCTCATCATCCTTCCCTCCTCTTTTCTACTCTGATGGTTCTGTAGCTATTTCTTCTACTGATAAAGCAGATCTCTTCGCACAGACTTTCTCCTCCAATTCCACCTTAGACGATTCCGGTGCTGTTCCTCCATCACTTCTCCCCTCTGACTTCCTCATGGCTGACATTAAAATTTCTTCAGTTGATGTATTTTCTGCCATCACTGGCCTCAGTACTAACAAGGCATATGGGCCTGATGGGGTCCCTCCTGTTGTTCTCTAGAACTGTGCTTCTGTGCTTACACCTGCCTAGGCAAACTCTTTCGCCTTTGTCTGTCAACTTGTACCTTTCCTTCTTGCTGGAAGTTTGCTCTCATTCAGCCAGTCCCAAAGAAGGGTGACCACTCCCAACCCTCCAACTATCGTCCAATTGCTTTAACGTCCTGTATTTCAAAAGTTTTCGAGTCAATTCTTAATAGAAAAATTTTAAGGCATCTTTCCTATCACAACCTTCTTTCCGATCGTCAGTATGGGTTCCGTCAGGGACGCCTCCACTGGCGATCTTCTCACCTACCTTTCAGACTCCTGGTCATCCTCCTTTCGGGACTTTGGCGAAAGCTTTGCCATTGCACTTGACATCTCAAAGGCTTTCGATCGAGTCTGGCATAAATCTTTAATTTCCAAACTGCCCTCCTACGGTTTCTATCCTTCTATCTGTGCCTTCATCGCTAGCTTCCTTTCTGGTCGTTCTATAGCCGCTGTTGTAGACGGCCATCGTTCTTCTCCTAGATCTATCAACAGTGGTGTTCCTCAGGGCTCTGTCCTATCACCAACTCTCTTCCTTTTATTCATCAATGATCTTCTAAGCTGTACATCTAACCCTATCCACTCATACGCTGATGACTCCACCCTTCACCTTTCCATTCGGTTCCCGCAACGCCCATCTCAACAGTTACTTCAAGAAACAAGGGATGAGGCTATGGCACACCTAATGTCTGACTTGGCTCGTATCTCTGACTGGGGTAAAAATAATATGGTCGTCTTTAATGCATCTAAGACTCAGTTCTTACACCTATCAACCCGACAAAATCTTCCACAGGTATACCCATTAATGTTTAATAATATTCAGCTTAATCCTGCATCATCCTTGAACATGCTTGGGGTTTCATTTACTCGGGACTTATCTTGGAAGGATCATATTACATCTCTTGTAAAATCTGCTTCCAAGAGATTGGGTGTGCTAAGCCGACTCCGCTCTTTCTTTACCCCTGCACAATTGTTGACTCTATACAGAGGTTTTATCCGCCCCTGTGTGGAGTACAACTCTCATGTGTGGGGAGGCTCCCCACATACAGCTCTTCTGAATAGGGTGGAGTCAAAGGCTTTTCGTCTCATTAACTCTCCTCCTCTTACTGACTCCCTTCAACCTCTGTCTCTTCGCCGCACTGTTGCATCTTTATCTCTTTTCTATCGCTACTTTAATGGTCACTGCTCCTCTGAACTGTCTGCTTGCATTCCTCCACCTCTACGACGGGCGCGTAGCACCCGTCTGGCAGCAAACTCTCATCCCTTTTCTGTCCAACTCTCTAATGCAAGAGTTAACCGTTACTCCCAGTCTTTCATTTATGCAACAGGTCAACTCTGGAACTGTCTCCCTCTGTCTGTATTTCCTGCTGCCTATGATCTCCAGTCTTTCAAACGCAGTGTGTCCAGGCATCTCAAAATGATCGGATCTTGAATTTGGCTCTCTATTGTATTTTGTTTTTCTCTTGGAGGGAACTGTTACTGCGGGCCATGGCCTTTGGTTCCTTCTTCCTCGCATAAAAAAAAAAAAAAATAAAAAAATTCTGTGGCTTGAAATGGAGCGTAAAAGTTGCAGAAATATCAGCAACTGATATCTGCCACCGAGAGGTGCTGCCACATTGCAACTTTGCAGTTGTTGTTATTTTTTTTACCCCCAAAAAACAATGCGAATGGTGCTGAAATGTTGCGCGTATATGAGATATGATGATATCGATTTCAGTAAATAATATGTTAGGAATGTCTGGGAAAAAAAATATTATTTTTTCACCTTTTTTATATATGTTTATGGTAATTTCGAGTAATTTTTTACGTTAGCGTTGTGCCCATGCTAGGAAAAGGGAGTGAAAGGGTTGAATTTTCAGTCCTAAATGAGAAAATCGCATGTCCCCCGAGGCTAGGCTCTCCCACAGGGGATGAAAGTGGAGGGTAGGGTGGATTAGCACCTGGTCAGATCCGATTAGGAAGAGGGGAGTGGAGTCGCAGATGGACGCTCCCACACCACGTGCATGGCTAAAAATAGAATCGAAATGCAGTTTCAAAACTACGAATAAGTCTAATTATTACAGAGACAGAGGAAGCGGAAATAAATACGTTTACAGATGTGGGAAAACGTATTTGTTCCGTAATAACACATTCACCTTTCTCTATCATTTTACCTTGTTATTTTCGCAATGTATGTTGCTGTCTGTCTGTCGTGAGGGTGGGAAAGTGTGATATTTTCTGCCTGGGTAAAGGAAAAGGGTAAAGCTGTATGTTTCCCAACACTTCACACGATCAGAATGAGATAAACTCGGAGTATCGCACGGTAACTGAGTGCGATATCATACTCACGTCCTACGCGTGATTAGGCTATATTGCTTTCTACGTTATTCGGCAATGATTGCGAGTAGTTCAGAGACATAAACAGGAAAAAGGGATGTGGATAACTATGCAGGAACTGATACTGGCAAGCCTGACAGTGTAGGGTGAAAGGGGCTAAATGTTTGTTGGGGCTACTTTCATACGGTCAAAATATGTTAAAATCGGCACATCACACGGTTGCCTTTGTAAAACAGCATTTTCCATACCCTATGCCTATTCACTTACATTACAAACAGAATCTGCAATCATTACCATTCTATCTAGGGCAAAAAGACTGTAATAATCAAATAAGAAAACAGAAAGGGGCTGGCATCTGAGAAATAAATAAAGAGCAGAATAATTACTCACCTCAAATGCATGATGCGATGAAAGAAGTCAGTGCAGGCGAACTTTTACCCATCTCTGCCCTCCCCTAGCAGGTCAAAAGTCAATAGTGATAACTCACTGTCTGGGGAACACAATCTTTGTACGAAAGTCACTTACAAAACATAATCTACTTTACACATTACCATTATCTTACACTTCTATATCGTACTTCATAACACTACACTAAGTACTTTACACTATATACAACGCACTCATCCACACAGTCAGTACTTTGCAACGGAATGGTACAATGGGAAGCAGGGGGAGCAGAGAGGAACCTGGCATGATTGGCACTGCCAGGTGGTCAACTTCTGCTGCCGTGGCCGCCTTTCCATGTTTCTTTGAAGGTAGTGCTGTGAAGCCCAATCTTTCGCAGCAAGCCTGTCGGGTGCATCTGCACAACACTTGTATGCCCCCGTGGCACTGACGACTGTGGACCATATTCCTGTAGGAGTCCATACACCAAGTCGTGTATGAACTTACACATACTGAACGTCTTGTCTGATTTCTGGCAACAGTAGTGATTTGCATTCAGCACATACACATCCACCAAGTGGAAAAAGAGTTTCTTATATCACTTGAGAGAACGACGAACACACTCCACACTACCAATCTGCATGTCACTTTTATCAACCAAGCACATATTTCGATTGTAGTCCGTGGTTGCATTTGCCTTACAAATACGCTCGCCTGTCACACGGTCTCGTTTCCCTGTGTCGACAAGAGCACCTGTGTGCATAGTTGATAGCAGTGTGCACATCACGCTTGTCTCGCCAACACAGGGCAAAGAGATCCATGCTACACTGCAGCACAACTGTGCCTCTTTCCTGCACGTCACCAAACCTTGGCATTCCAGGTTTGTTGTACAGTACAGTGCCACAGCAACCAATGCATGTGAAAGCAGCTGCATTGCCAGTTCATGAGAGGTGTACCAATTATCTGTGTAGAAGATGTATCCTCTACTTAAATAATTTTCCATCATTTACTTCACAACTGCACCAGAAATCCCAAGACGATCATTATGTGGAATATCGGTCATTACACCTGAGTAAATAATCGTATCAAGGACAACACACGTATAACAATCACACAGTGCAAAGATCGTTATGCCAAAATGATGCCCTTTTGATGGGATGTACTGCCTGAACGATATAAGGCCACGGAACAACATCAGCGATTCGTCGATCATGAGCTTTTGAAAAGCCCCAAAACAGTGTTGGAATTTGCCTTTCAGATTTTCCAAAACTGTCCTGATCTTATGCAAACTGTCTGTTGGGACTGAGGTTGTACTGTCACTGAAATGAAGGAACCGGAGGATGTTCTGGTAAGTGTTCCGTGACATGTACTTGTCGAATACATCGACCCGAGTCAACACATCGGTGGTCCAGTAGTTGATAAGCGCATGTTTCTTCACAAAGGGCATCAGCATCATCAGTGCCATAAACACATACATGGTGGGCACCGTCACGTCAGTCCAGTGTCATGTCCTGTAGGTCTCCTCATGTGCCATGTCAGCTGCCGTCTGTGCAAAAAATCTATTTATTTCGTCAAATATTAGCATCATGAGCTGCAGGTCAAAAATACCAGAAAATAGCTCATGATCGAGCTCGTCGCCGTCAGTCCAGTCGTGTCCCTGACTCCAGAGTTTGTCTTGTCGAAGTAAAACGTCCTGGGTCGAAAGGCCGTCGTCTCTCTCGACCTGTAGGCTGCACATCAAGGGGAGAGTTCCATTACTCTCTGTTGCCTTCCACGTTACGAGGCAGTCTTGTGCACCTTCCATTCTCGCTGCTGAACAGCCCTGATCCTTTGTTCCGAGGAGGAGGCCCCCAGGGCACAGTGTGGTGGTGAGGGGGCACAGGAGGTGCTGGGCAGTGGTGAGGGGGCACGGGAGGTGCTGGGCAGTGGTGAGGGGGCACGGGAGGTGCTGGGCAGTGGTGAGGGGGCACAAGAGGTGCTTTGCAGTGGTGAGGTGGCACGAGAGACAATGTGCGGTGATGCAGTGGCGTCTGTGATGGTGGTGGGTGATGAAGTGGCCCTGGAGGTGGTGGTGGGTGAAGGAGTAGCACAGGCAGTGGTGGGGGGTGGTGAAGGGGCTCTTGAAGTGGTAGGAAGTGATGAGATGGAGCGAGAGGTATTGCGGGGTGGTGAGGTTGCGATGGCGTGATGTGGTGAGGCGAGGCGGGATGAGTGCACCTGCACTCCAGCTTTCCCTTCCTCCCCCTCCTCTCTCTCAGTGAAGAGCCGCTTCACTATCGTCCATCTCCTCTTCGTTGGTGGTGGAGCTGTACGGCGAGGTGGTGGTGGCTTTCAGTCGCTGTCACTCACTGTGGAACTGTTGTCCTCCTCGGTAGTGGGAGAGTGATACCACTCATCACCACTCTCCCCATTACTCCCCACCTCAATATCAGACTCTATCTGATCCTCATCGCTCTCTCCCCCACGAGGAAACAGCTCCGACCTGATCTCAGGGCTGGTGAGTGGCCTACAGCGCTGGAGAGGGTGGCGCCGGGTGGGGGTAGGGGCTTGGAGTGAGGCAGAACTTGGATGTCCACTCATCGCTGAAGTGCGTGTTCTACTGACGTGTGGGGTGTATGGAAGTGTGGAGTAGGTCAGTCTGAAGACGTTCAGAACGTTCGTTCACTTCCTGAAAATGTTCGCCATTTTTTATAGGCCGCACTCAAACGACACCAGCGGCCATTTATCAGCTAAACGTCAATCGATGCCGGCGGCCATGGAGGGGTTAAAGAATCAGCATAGAGACAAAGAACTGTAGTTGGCGAATCCAAAAGTTACTGTTACAGAGAAAATTCCAAGCCACAAAAAAACGGCTCTATTTTCACACAATTTTCACTCAATGCAAAACACAAAAATAAATAAGTACATAAATAAAAATAAAGCTTTCCCTTCACAGAACAAAAGCGCCCTTTCTCTCTCTCTCTCTCTCAAGGTCGCAACTGCCTTTGGCACTACATGGATGACAGAAAAAAATTAAATACATTCTTCAGAGACAAGACGGTTTTTCGGATAATATATTATGGCGTTATCTTAAGTACAGTAATTGATTACCCTGAGAGCATTTTCATACTCAGCTCTCAGCAGGTTCATAATTTCAATTATTCACCCCCACATGCACTTGAAGAATATATTTAATAAACGCTAAACACACAGGCAACAATAAAAAAAAATCAACACACACACACACACACACACACACACACACACACACACACACTGACCATCAGAATAAACCAAACTACAGTAACAATAAACTTCATCATTACCATCAAGACTTGTTGGAATAATTGAAAGTACAGATAACAAAAATATTACCGGTAATTAAAAAATAATGAAACGCCGAGAATTCGGGCCCAGAGCTATCGACGCAGAGTCGTTTGGTAAGCCTCTGCCAAACCTTGTGCATAGACTCTCTATACAACCTCCATGACCTTGCTGACCTGTTTAATCAGTTCATCGTCGCTTCATACTGTACCACTGACGAAAGTTTGGCCGAAACCTGTCGAGGGGTTCAGATTTCGCGCCTACAAGGATAAATTAACTCGAATGACCTTGCCCTGTGAATCCTTGATCTTGCTGACCTAATCAATTCATCGTCCCTTCATACTGTATCACTGACAAAAGTTTGGTAGAAGTTCGTCGACGGGTTCAGGAGATATCGCCCCCTCAATAGCGTTACGACGCACGGACCCACGCACGCAAGGACAGACCAATCACTTAATGCCTTTTCCACCAAAGGTGGGTTGTGGCATAATAATAATTATAATAATGATAATAATAATAATTAGTGATGATGATGATGATATCTAGGCTTATAATAAAATTAGCCCGCGCGCGCGCGCGCTCGTGTGTGTGTGTGTGTGTGTGTGTGTGTGTGTGTGTGTGTGTGTGTGTGTGTGTGTGTGTGTGTGTGTGTGTGTGTGTGTGTGTGTGTCCGCTCCGAATCCTCTCTCTTTCTGCTCTGTGGTTCCACTTCTTCCACTCCAGTATCTCCTTCCTTTCAACATC
Organism: Coenobita brevimanus; assembly: GCF_032717465.1. Classification (NCBI taxonomy): domain Eukaryota; kingdom Metazoa; phylum Arthropoda; class Malacostraca; order Decapoda; family Coenobitidae; genus Coenobita; species Coenobita brevimanus. Next base: position 14,175,246 of record NC_136960.1, on the reverse strand, counting down.
CCTTTCTCCCTCACACTCTCCTCTTCACTTCTCTCCCCTCACGCACACCAGCCACTACCATTTCACTTTTCTTTCCTTTCTTCCCTCTCATCTCCATTTATCTTCCACAACTCTCCCTTCCAACCCGGTCTCTCTCTCTCTCTCTCTCTCTCTCTCTAGTCCATCTTCGAGTGACCACCAACTCTCCATCCCTGTCTCCCACTTCATTTATAATTTTTTTTACCCCCTTTCTCACACTTTCCTCTTCACTTCTTCGTCATCTCAACAGCAGCAGCACCATCATCCTAACTCTGTACTGCATATACACATGATCTGCACATGGGATGGACAGATTTATGACAAGATATCTTAACTTACGCTATATGAATCTGAGAAGTAACGTCAAAGGAAGGAACATACTAAAGTAAAAATGAAATAAAAGCTGACTGGTGACTAAGTTGTTAGTGCTTTGCGTCATATGACGAGAAAGTGAACAGACAGAATCAGTTCAACAGATCTTGGCCGTCATCATCACTGCCCTTGTTTGATGTACCACAGGTTAGATTTGTGACCATACTGGGAGGCTGGCTGATTGGCTCTCTGATGGTGTGGTGGTGGTGGGGTGAGGTGGTGGTAATGGTGTGGGGGTGTGGTGGTGGGACGGGGAAGTTGTGGAAGGTGGAGTGAAGAGGTGGGGTGGGGAAGTGGTGGTGGAGTTGGGGTGTGGTGGTGGTGTAGGTGTGTGATGGCGGTCTAGGGGTGTAATAGCCAGGTGCGGTGAGATGGTGGGCTGGGGTTTGGTTGTATGGTAAGAACAAAGGAAAACGGATAACTTAAGTATGCCAGCTGCCTCATAACGCCTGTATATAGGTACCACGAGGCTTTGAGAATAAAAATAGGGTTCACACACGTCATTCAGTAAATCATTCCTTCCATAAACAGAATGGACAAAATCTATAAAAACTATACTGATTCGAACAACTAAGGCCTGTACATGTATTTTCCTTTCTACTTGTTAAATAACCGAATCTCTAGCAGGGGCGCTAATTAGGGGAAAATTTCACTCCCAAGACAAAGTTAAAGATATCTGGTGTCTAATCATGTTCTATACATTTACTTACTTCCTTATGGGTAATGTTGTTTCAATTATCAATAATGGCTTCAATGTGCTGAAATCGTGCAACATTATTTACAGAACTACACTAGTTAATACACAAAGGTATGATCCTTGAAAGCGTTATCTGGGGAAACGGTATTGCAAGGAAAGAAAGATGGTAAGAGGATGACGCAAGTAAGAAATATGAGGTAATTATGACTGGTTTATAATAAGCCTAAAGATGAGGAATGACAGGAGTGAGATAGAAGGAGGGAGGGAGGAAGGAAGACGACGACTAACAGAACAAGGAAGGCATGGCAATATAAGGAAGGAAGAGAAAAACACAAGCGATGAAAGTAAGAACGAGGGGAGACGAGAGAAAGAATGAAGGAAGGATCGGGCGGAGAACAAGAAAAATGGAAAACGAAACAAAATATACTAACTCATGAATTTCGCTAAAAAGTCATACCTTTTGCCAATAGTTAAATAATGACTTTATATGTGACAGTACTCCAAAACCGTATAAAGAAAAAAAAATAGCATAACCACGAAGCTCGAAAAATGATGAGAGGGAGACAAGAAAGGGGAGAGGAATACGGAGGAGGAGGAAAGGGAGAGAGCATGAATGAGCTGTAAATATATGTGGTTGGATAAAGAAAAAAAGATGTTCTGTTTCCTCCTACCTTTATCTGTCATCTTTATGTCCATTTATATTGCTTTCTGTTCATCTGGGTTGTTTATCTGTCTGTTTATCCTTTCTGGGTGTTTATTTGTTTTCTTATCTGTCTCTTCTTTATGCTCTTCCTTTTTCATCCGGTAACCTGCTCTATCTCGGGTTATCTTGTCGGAAAAATGAGGTGTTTGTACCCCCCCTCCCCTCTCTCTCTCTCTCTCTCTCTCTCTCCACTACGGTAAGTAACATATCATCATAGACATGTATCCCTTAACCCAGTTCTCTGCATTTATTTAGTCTTCATTATTTCTTATCACATACTGATTTGCCTCTCATTTATACAAGTTTTTTGTGTCCTTTTGAAAGGCATTTCTCCTCTCTAAGGGACAGATCCAGTACTTTGGAAAAAGATGTGTGTGATTCTGAAACTGAATTACCAAAGGTTTTAATTTAAACTGACTCACTACAAAATTCCTCAAGGTATTACCAAGTCTTTCTGTTCACTGACATGATTCTGATAACATTTATGTACGATATTTACTGCATATATATATATATATATATATATATATATATATATAATAAAAATTGTTTTTGTATTCTAGGTAATCATTCATCTGCCGAAAATGGGGAGGGGGCGTACACCTGCCACGCTAACCCCTAACTCCGTACCTGTCTCATACATTATATCCTAGGTTTGGGCTGAAGAGTCACACTATCGTGACAATGAAATAGGATACAAAAACCCACACTGGCAGACGAAAAAAGATGTATTCCAAACAGTTTCGGCGACAGCTGTCGCCCTCTTCAGTGGATCTACAGACCAAGAGTGGTACATACAAATGCCGAGAAGCTGCTTATATGCAGGGTGAGGACACGTTTTCCCAACCACACCTGATGTGACCTCACCTGACTCTCCCTCTACTCTGTCCACGACCTGAGTGAGGGATTACAAGGGGATTAGTGGCAAGGTCCTTGCCGCCCCTTGTAATCCCTCACTCAGGTCGTGGACAGAGTAAAGGGAGAGTCAGGTGAGGTCACATCAGGTGTGGTTGGGAAAACGTGTCCTCACCCTGCATATAAGCAGCTTCTCGGCATTTGTATGTACCACTCTTGGTCTGTAGATCCACTGAAGAGGGCGACAGCTGTCGCCGAAACTGTTTGGAATACATCTTTTTTCGTCTGCCAGTGTGGGTTTTTGTATCCTATATCCTAGGTTTGCTGGTATATTTCCTTCAGTCTTTTATTTATTTATTTATTTATTTTTTGACTGTCCTTACTTGAGTCTTCCTTTCTTCGCCATCTTTTTTATGTCTCTTTGTACTATAAGTTTGCAGCATATTTCCATAAGTCCTAATCGTTCCTTCACATAAATACACTCTTATTTTTTTTATCTGGCGTTTTTATAATCCCTGTTTCCAATCATTTACCATCGTCCTCTGCTTCAACCATACACTTCGCACTCTTTACACTTGGAGTTTGAGTTCCTGGCACTATAATTACTTAGTATGCGTCTCTCATTTTATCTTTCCTTAAAAATCCATTCATCATTTGTTTGCCAGTTGCTTACGACTGTTTTACGTCTGCGGTACCATTTATCTATATCTGAAGTTAAATTTCTGGAATTGTAAGTGTAATAGGTCGATTATGGAAGTGTTTTCACTGTCTGTACTTCCCTCTGCCTCTGACCTTCAGTCTTTAAAAAGTGATGTGTCCAAGCATCTCGAAATGAACATTTCTTGAATTTGGCTTTTTTTTTTTTTTTTTTTTTCACTTTTCTCGGAGAGAGCAACACTTCTGTCTTCTAGCCTTGGGTTCCTTATTTCTTGCCTTAAATAAATTACAACAGTTAATATGAGGTTCATTATAAAATTAGACCTTCTCCTCGGAGGGATGGTGGTGGCCAGAATTAACCTTTACCCATGGTAGTAAAGCAGGAATGGAGGAGGTATGTTTCCAGTGATACTGATACACTGCAAATATGAAATGGCTATGATTTTGTTTACCAGAGTCTGTATATGCCACTCCAGGGGGCGAAAATAAGCAAGGAAAGCAAAGGACGTATAATCAGTAACCTATATAAATGTCAGCCATTTGGGGAGTTTCAGACTTAGACCCGTATTCTCGTTGGTTAAGGAAGCTCCCTGACACCTTTTCCCGACACATTTATTTTCTTTACTAAACCTTACTGTCCTTTTCTGTGTTAAAAAAAATCCTTCCAAAATCACCCTACTCTGCATACATATCGTACAAATGGATAATAACCAGCCATACCCAAAAACAAATCGCTAAGGAAGAGGTGCTAGTGAGCTTCCTTAACCGACGAGAATTCCAGCCTAGGTTAGAATCAGGGTACACGCAGAACGCATGTAGAACACGGCACCACCACCTCGGTCCTCACGGCCCACCAGCCCAAAAACCCTGCAGCAACAAAGCCCAACACTTTACCAGCCCCGCACACCCATGTGCACTGTTCTCGGGGCAAAAGAGCATTCTGGTATAAAAGGTGGTGTGAGGTGGTACATTAGCGACTGTGTGGTGACGCCGGGATGACATTTTAGTGCTGACCTCCTCCCCCTCCCCTTGCCCTCGCCAGCCTCCCTTCCATCATCCCCCTTTCTACATTCCAGTATAATGGTACACCGACCAGTTTTCGTAACAGCCTTTTAAGGTGAATTAGGGCATTTTCACCCATGCATAGAATTCCGCCCATTTAACAAACGTAATTCTCATTCAATCTCCAAGTAGTAATAATATCGGTTCTGGATTACGGTTACGGAGTTTTTCATCTAAGGTTCATTTGTTAACCTTGACGCCAACAAATGACGTTTCAGACACAATAGGGTAACGTGGTGCGTCTTTATGCGTAGAGACAAAACTATTAAATGGAGGGGCACCTAATACAGGCCTACTGAACTGCATCAAATGTGGATGTTTCAATGGAGTGACACAAATCATTTCACCTTTTCATTGTGAGGACGTCATTCATGTTGTATTTGCTTCCAACAGACGACACCATTCAAATCAAGAGGGACCTGCTGAGCTGGTAGGAATACGATGACATGACTTCAGATTACTTCAGTTACAGCGGTCCTTACTGCGATGAGTGAAACCAATAGGTGGTGGCAAGAAAAAGGTATTAAAGACGTCAACGTATATAGAAATTTACGGAATAAGTAGTTGATTTAATATGCTAGATGTCATACGAGCATTACGGTCCTTCACCAGCAGCGTGGGATTGATTAACGTCACCATTTTTTTTTTTTTTTAGTTGCTAGACCATACATTCCTAAACATAAATACAATAAAAATACCGTATATCGGCAACTCATACATTCGTTCTAACAAAAAATTTGATGGAACAGAAAGGACAGAGGGTGGGGAACTAATGACTAAACGAGTAAACATAAAAAAAAGGGACAGACATATGTACTTATATATGGTTGTATATAGGTATATGTTTGTATATGTTTGTACTCGTATATGTCTGCTACAGCAAGTAAAATCCCTGAACGGATTTGGTTTAGCTTTGTCACTTCCAACCCTTTGGACATAAAAAAAATAATAATAATAATATTTGGCACGTTACTATTCACAAAAGAAAGTCTAGGAGTTCCCCTTTCATTTTATCAAGTTAATTCTTTTTTCTTACTGAACCACTAAAAAGATTAAACAAGCATGACAGTAGAGACTATGAGCCTGTATGATGAATATTCTCAGCTTATAACCTCTAGTGGCGTGTCTAAAGGATGTAACTTTACAAACATAATCTCCATCAGCTATTTCTTGCTATTACTAGACCGAGCAGGCATAAAGACAATAACAATACGAGGGTGATGAAGATATTAAAGGACAAAGGATGGGACCCGTTTGCTGCAGATACTTGCTGTGTGCCCATCACTTCAGTTACTTTTAATGAATATATACAAACAGATGTGATATATCTAGTAAATAATTAATACACACACACACACACACACACACACACACACACACACACACACACACACACACACACACACACATTACAACTTAATATGTCTGACTATAATCTTCCAATTGTTCAAAGCCATCTCCTTGTCTCACTCATCTTCCAGTTTTCATTATTTCTCCATTTCACAGATCCCCAAAACGTGTTTTCTCCAGCCCCCTTTTCTCCATTCCTTCCTGTGACTGACCCCTGCCAACCTAGTTCATCCTGGGTATTAATTAAGCTTCGCCTCTTTATGCTGCCTTTATTATTATTACTCGTCGTCATTAGAAGATGATGGAAATATATGTAAGCCCAAATATCTCAAAAACTGATCATGAAACCTCTCGTGGACGCCTTGATTACCTGGTCATCATGGATCAGGGTGTTAAATCGCGGTGCTGGATCCCTCGTTGAGAATGGGGCAGTCTTCCATTTTTTCCTCACTTATCATTGTCGTAATTCCAGGTATGAAACTGTCTGTGATCTTTAGATACGATACTGCCAACTAAATCTGTACCACATAATATTTAGATAAATTGGAAACTGAATCACAGGGCTTTTGAACAACATAAACATCAGAGTCAGGTGTATCGGAGGGAAATCACACGAAGGAGCTGTGTCAGTAGTTACATAAGGAATCATGTTTGCTCTCTTAGTATTTACATCAGTGACATAAAGGCGCAAGTTTAACGTGAAAAAAAAAAATGCAAGGACATCATCGAAATCATTCACAGCGGAACCAATCGCAATAGTCAGAGAAAAGCGTTCAGCTTTACCAGATGAGGCAGCACCAGAGTGATTTATGTGTAAAGGAAGAGGAAAATGGAGGGAGGTAAATTTTTTTAGTGGGTTTTAACGAGGAATATTATGAATACTGACTAGCCTATATAACAAAATCTGGTAAAATAAAAATGACATTAAAACTGGCAGTTACATTCGACCTTAATGCTTTTCTGAGGGGTGCAGATGAGTCAGCCTGAGCAGTTTTATGAAGGATTTTGCTCTTCATTAGTGTGCCCATTGTGGACGGGGTGGGGATAGAAGGACAGCACTTCCCTCCTCTCTCCCTCCCCCTGGTCCCTCGTCTAGCCCTTCCACCTCCACTGTCCCCTGCTCCCTTCACACACACACACACACACACACACACACACACACACACACACACACACACACACACACACACATCACAGCACCTCACCCAATCAGACAACCAATAAATTTCTCACACAGATCTGATTGTCACTCGGGTACCGCCACACACAATCACCACAATTACACCCATGTCACTCAGAGAAGAAATTAAGCGCAATAAATAACATAAGGGGAGAAGAAGGAGAGATAAGAAAGAGATTGATAGACAAAAAAGTAGCAACATCCACTCAACAAGGACAACCGTACCAACACACTCAGACGTAACCCGACACCCGCTTCTACAAGTGAAAAGACGGACCACGCAGCCAGTCGAGAAGTTTTAATTCTTTCCTTGACATGCGTCCACTTAAGTATTTCACTCTAGCTAAAGCCTTGGTATTTAATTTAGTTAAGGGAAATTCCAAACACTCAGTGGGTTGACAGTCTCTAGGGTAGTGAATGGATACATAGAACAAGAAAGAATGACCCAAGAGACAGAGGAACCTAACAGGAAAAAAGTGAAAAGAGATTCTCTCTCTCTCTCTCTCTCTCTCTCTCTCACACACACACACACACACACACACACACACACACACACACACACACACAGGATAGCTAAATAGAAGCCAATGGCAAAAATTACTGAAAAATAAAAAATCAGAAGAAAGGATCTGGACGGAATAAGCGTGGGTAAGTTCTTGGCAGGAGACTGACATGACTTGCTGAACACCTACTCCCGGCAAGGAGGGAAAAAATTAAGAAGAGGTGAACACAAGAAGAGAAATCATAATAAAATGATGCCAAAACCTGGGGGAAAAAAGAGGGAAAAGAGTAAACGCTAAATAATGGTGCCAGACGTGTGGGAAAAGAAAATGCTCAAAATAATTATAAAAGAAGAGGATATTAACGATATCTGTCTTTTATATTATACTGATCCGTTTTCTGTATGTTTGTTGGTTTGTCCACTCGTTACCGTATCACAGCAAAAAAAGGCGCCAGGTAGCGAAATTTTTGTCACAGCAAGGTACCGCTAAAATGCCCTAACTTGAAGAATAAAACAATTTCCAGTCCAGTCGGGCCATCGGTTTCTGAGGTATGACTAATTTCTAGTCTTTTGACATCAAGACGGCTTCAGTGGCCTTTAGGCGGATCACTTTCTTTGTGGGCATTGAGGTTACCGTAAAACCCTTTTTTTTTTTTTTTTTTTTTTTTTTTTTTTTTTTAACATCAAGCGGAATGGCCTCCGAAAGCAGCCTTTAAACGAGTACGAGATAAAGGGTGAAAGAGGCAAATAAAAAAAAATAAAAAAATCACATACGAACAAGAAAAAGTAAGCACGCATTACTCCATTACCTGGTGATTTGTGACCCAGGTTAAGAAAAAAGACCAACCAAACGGGCAAAGGGAAAATATGTGGAAATACTCGTAGAGATTAATAATACATGGGAAACGAGAGACACTTTCCTAAGCAGCCACTTTCCTAAAGGGGTGATAATGTCACTCTCTCCAGGGAAGCATATTTTCATGAGTCCTCTCACCATCTTGAGCTATTTCTTTTCCTAGGATGACTGGCATCACCATATTCACGTATAAGCAAACCCTAACCTACAGAAATCTAATCGAACCTAAATTAACTCCTGACAGACAAACCTAACCTAAACGTACGGTAATAGATTCACGATAACTTATTAGACCATATGGTAAAGAAAGTGCAAAAATTGACTACAGTTCGGAATTCTGCTCACGGGAAGGACAGGAGGGAGGCGAACGTTGAAGACCATAATCACAGGACAAATAAAGAACACTGAAGGCTTCAATAATGAGTGGATGAAGTTGTGGCCCATTTTTCTGGGTACTCGAATGATCCGCCTAGTTTTAACTTTAACCTTTTTATTTGTCTTCGCACTCTATTCATCCCATTTGTAACACTGGTAATATGATTATGATAACTGTGCAAACTAAGATAAACGAGATGAAAATATTGTGATAAGACAGTATGTGATAACCCAGACGACCATTGGTGAAGTTGCAGGAAATAATGGAAGGACTTGAAGAATCGCACCTCCCCCCTTAATAAATAAATAAATGAGCTTTCACTTATTATTACAAGGGCTCCTGACACGTCTTTAAGTCTCACTCTCAATGGGCATACGATTCTGAATGATTAACCTTATATTACTGCAATTTAGAAAGTGTGTATCAGTGCCCAAGTGGTGGCGCACGAGAGGCTGGCGCAAACTGGTAAGGGTAAGGAAAAGTACCAGACCTAGTGAACGAGCACCCTCGCCTCTATCAAGACTACTAAACACCTAAAATGAAAGATAAAACATATGGAAACACGCAACATAGACATATACAAGCATAAATATCAAAATACCTTTTCTTTTGTAAAGCGTTCTGCTTCACCTCCATCCTTGGACCCGCATGTGTTTGTAAATGTCTTAATAGAACTGTACCCATGCCCCCCTCCCTCCCTCTCTCTCTCTCTCTCTCACTCTCTCTCTCTCTCTCTCTCTCTCTCTCTCTCTCTCTCTCTCTCTCTCTCTCTCTCTCTCTCTCTCTCTCTCTCTCAATATTATTGCCGCTGGTAACAGTCTCCTTTTGTTACCTGCATCACCTCCTGTTTTCATACCTAACTACCACCATTATACTACAATCATCATTATACCGCTAAATACGATGATATTTTATTTGATACTTGCTTCAGGCAGATACTTTAACTGAATCTGAGGAAGACCTCACCATATAAATGGATTTCGAGATAAGGAGAAGGACTAGAAGAATGAAAAACAGCAAAGAGAGAGAAAGGGCATTTTATTCAGCTATTTAGGGAAAATTGATACGAGGGTCACGACATGCACAATAATAGAGAGAAAAATCAGATACACAGAAAAGCAGGAAGAACAGTAAATGAAGGAGGGGGAGGAGGAGGAGGAGCTAATTCCCACTGACCTCCCTTTAGTATCAAGCAAGTCCCCCTGGCCACTGTCCTCTCCTTGGGCTCCATAATTACTACATCCTTCTTCTAGGATAAAAAGAATGAACAACAAAGAGTAATGAAGGAAAGAAAGAGTACATTCGCACTCCAGAAACAAAACAATAATTCCACCTTTTGCTCCAAGACAGACAGCGGTATACGAGAGGTGGTTGGGAGGGATGAATGTATTCTGTTCCCTAATTACATACCAGGCTACCTGCTGTAATGATTAGGCCATGTGACGCTAATATAAGGTGATATTAATGTGGACAATAATGTAATGATAATCTACACCAGCGAAGTTCAAGGACGAATAAAAAAACGGCGAGCGACGTCAGCCAGCATGCAGGAACTAGGCTCAGGGACCGAGACAGAAGTGAGACTCGTCAGCCACAGTGCAAGGCGCTTGCTGATGAAGACTCAGCTGAATGCATGAGATCAAAAGCAACTTCGTCAACAACCTGGGCTGTATAAAATTATGGAAGAGATGGGAGTCACCAAAACGACCCCCCTCCTTTCCCAGTGTTTGTGTACGGTAATATGACTAACAAACAAAGAAGATAAGCAACCTTACCAACGCCCTATTCCTGAAATATGCATATAATAGCGAGTGGCGTGAACTAAACTGTTAGATATATTTCCTGGCTCTTAATGTTTGTCATAAGTATGATTATCAGTGAGAATAATACAGCATCTCTCTCTCTCTCTCTCTCTCTCTCTCTCTCTCTCTCTCTCTCTCTCTCTCTCTCTCTCTCAATCTACTGATATTCTACTCTTCTTTTTCACAAACTCCCTTCATCTCCTCCTCCTCCTCCTCATCATCATCATCATCATCATCATCGTCATCATCATCCTTCTCCCTTCATCCTATTCTAGTTCAAACCATGTCTTCGACACCCGAATTACATACACGTCATTTTCAGTACAAATAAAATTAATATTCTCTTTCCAGGCATAATATATATAATTCACTAAGACTTACCTTTTTCTCCCTGTTCTCTTTTATGCTCTTTTCTTCCTATTTTCCTCTCTCCTCTTCTCCAAATATCACCACCACTTACCTGGAAAGAGGTAGATATTAGATTATTGAAAGAGGGGGTACAGACAACGAAAGTATCAGAATAATACAATTTCTCTCTCCCTCCCTCCCTTCCTCTCTCTCTCTCTCTCTCTCTCTCTCTCTCTCTCTCCCCACACACACACACACGTTATAACAAAATTTCAAATAACAACACTAAATGCAAGAGCAGCCTGATCTAAACCAGAGAAGAAATCCTCATTCTATTCTACAAATATCTCATCAAACTTGCAATAAATGGTTCTCCAGGTATAGTTGTTTTGCCGTAACTTGGCTCAGGTTTTTGTCTTTTTGTAGCTTATTTCACGTAGTTCAGACAGAAAAAACAGTACTACAGCTCTAAATCGTTCGTACAGCACTTCTTCATGACTAGCATCAAATTCTACTACTAATGTCTTGTTACCGCGCAGTTCTGGAGATGGAAATATGGCAATTCTAGATCGAGTAAAAAGGGTATAGTTATTGAATAAAGTAATTATGCCGTCTGATTGCGGCTACCAGTGGGGAAATCTGTGTTTCATATATTACGAAGGGTAGTACAAACGACAAGACCATGGCAGGAATTATCAGGGATCTACATGTACGAGTACACAAATCACAATGATTTCATTTAACTACCTGACCTAAAGGATTTTTTAGAAGAAGTCTTTAGGCACCTAGGGCTCATTATTGCTAGGTGGCATCCCAGTTTTAAAAACTCTATTAAAGCAAATATTCCTGGCAGACTAATAACTTTGCAGTGTTATTCATTCGTGTTCTAATATCCTTTCAATTTATGAAAATAACGAGCATTTTCTTATATCTGTTTCTTAAAGCACACTTTCTACATTTGCATTTAATGACAGCAATGTATTAAATACATAGTTTCTTTTCTTTTGTTTTTAGTTATACTCCCTCCGTTTTTTAATATTTTTAATATATACAACGTTCTCCCTCAGTGTGCGAAGCCTTGGAAATAGTGTTGGTTCCTTATGGTGCAAGTCTTTATGTGACTGTATATATTGTGGTTGTTCAGGATAGAAACTAAAAATTTGTGTCACTGTCCTTTTCAAGAATTTTTTTCTCACTCTAGTCTTATAATACTGTATACTGTGTGTATGCTTTTTCAAGTGTGTGTGTGTGTGTGTGTGTGTGTGTGTGTGTGTGTGTGTGTGTGTGTGTGTGTGTGTGTGTGTGTGTGTGTGTGTGTGTGTGTGTGTGTGTGTGTGTGTGTGTGTGTGTGTGTGTGTGCGTGAGATAGAGAGAGAGAGAGAGAGAGAGAGAGTGCGTGCATGCTTGGATATGCATGGTCGTGAGTGCGGGTTGCTTTGGCGGTGCGGCCACACTTAGCCAAAACATGTCATCGACAAGACGAAAATGAATCTGCAGTATCCGAGTCTCAACGTTGGACGGACCCCTGAGCCTCGTTTCCTCTCCTCTGTCACATGTTTAGAGAAAGTGTGGCTCCCAAAGCGAGACTTGGAATACTACATTAAAATTATCAGTTCATCAGAATCATTGCCCCCGTTAACCTGGGGGTGGGATACTCGAACATGCTTATGATGAAATACCTGTCATATCTTATATTTGTTTCTCCAGGAGGAACTAGAGACATGAAGATATTATGCACTCTCCTTCCCTTATTCTTCCTGCACATTACATATAACCAACGATAATTTTCTCTCGTAGCTGCGATTTGCTGTTTGTAGGAGGAACAAGAGACATGGATAGACTTGGCCCTCTTCTTTCCTTGTCCCTCCTGCAAAACCAGTTCCAAGTGACGACGAAGACTCGATTGTAAATATGTTCGTGTATCCCACCCTTACCTATTTCTGTGTTTCTGTATTGACTCATTAACCCCTTTATTCCTGTGACGTTATTTTTATTTTATACTTGCTACTACAAAACAAATTTACTCAACTATAGGGAGATCTCAGTCAATGAGTGAGTTGTGTCAGATTGATCCTAACCCCTTCATAACGCTATACCCCTCCCAAACTGGATATCATTGTTTCGTGGTATCAGAAATGAATATGGTATCGCATTGAAGGGGTTAATATTGTCTAACTAATTCTTAGATAAATAATCATGGGCAAGAGCAAAGTTGCCTCACCTCTCGCACTCAGTAATCAGTTCCGCCTTCCATTCCTAACCTTCACTTTTCAACTCCACCTCACACTCTCACTTCCCACCTTTGTGCCTCGTCTCGTTCTCTCATCTCTAACCCACATGTTTCGCACCCACCTCTGTACATCTAGCTCATCCACTGCTAAACATCTTCACTATTTACTCTAACTCTTGCCCTTACAGTCATTCCAGCCTCTTACTCTAACTTTCCTGCCATCATTCTACACTCTCGTCTCTCACCTTTGTCATCCCAACATCTCACTCACTCTCTTACTTTCCATCATCCAACACCATCAGCTCCCTACAGTCATTCTTGATCCCCATCCATACCCTCACAATCAACTTCTCTCATCTTTAACCCCACCCACACCCTCTCTCTCCTCATTCATTTTTACCGTCACAATCATTGTCACAGTCAACCTAATCTCTCCTCTTCACTCTAACTCCCATCCCTCACTCTAAACATTATGAACACTCGTCTTCCCATTTACTTTCATTTTCACCTTCCATTCTCATCCACACCTTAATTTCTCATCGTTCCATGAACCACATCTTGCAGTCAACAAACAAGATTCCCTTATTTACAACAGCCCTTAAAGAAATACTATTATTTTTTTTTAATCGCTCTGGGAAGCAGCGCTAAATATGGAACTTTGTTTCAAATAATGGTAAATTCATAAACCAATAAAATACAAAAAAAGAAAGATAAGAGTAAACAGACAAAATATGATGTTCAATCACATAAGGAAAAGCAATATACTGTGTGTATATATATTCTTACGGAACAGAGATAGATAATGAACACTTCAAATGAGAACATCAAAATCACTACTGTCCCGCAAAGTTCCATGTTCAAAACAAAAGAATTAGGTAAAATTACAAGTTAAAGTTTAATGCTCAAACTAACAACTAAACATTCAGGACTCATAAGGATAATGTAATGGCAAAAAAACAGGTTAAATATATGGTTAACAGCAATAGCCTCTATTAACACGAAATTAGCAAGAGTAAAGTTATCTAAGTCAGCCCTGATAAAATGAGAAAACCGGATAATGCTCAGTTAATGCAAGATATATTATTACAGATACAAAATATTATTACTACTGGCTGACAGTAAAAACTTTACACTGATCACAAAAACCTCACTAGGCCTACGAATTAACACCTTATGCTATACAGTACAAGAAAAATGTAATAACACTTATACTCAAATTACACAGCAGCTAGATGGTTGGAGACTTCCTGAGCACTCACAAAGATAATAACAACTGTACAGGGGAGGACAGAGATGTGAACAAAATGAGGAGTAGATCTAAGTGGCCATTAATGCAGAGACTGAGCTCATTATATAGGGGCCGGCAGAGCTTGATACAACTTGTAAGAAGGACGCGCAAATGAAGCCATAGGGGACAAAGAGTTGACAATCCTGCTCTGAACAACAGAAAGAACGACTTACTCTACTATAAGGGGGGGAAGGGGGGAGTGAGGTAGAACACGCACTATGGAAGCCACGAGGCGAATCGTAATCAAACATGCAGCATACTGTACGTTAGAATTATAAAAAGGATGATGAAATCATAGGCTATGTAACACCTCCCCACAAAGAAAAAGAAATTTACAAAGGAAATTTCTTATTACTCTAAAACAATCTGTCTAAAGTCTAGATAAGCAATCTGCAATAACATTTTCTTTCCCCTTGACATGTTGTATGTCTAATGAATACTCCTGAAGAAGTAGACTCCATCTTGTCAATCTCTGATTTTTATCTTTAAACTTACTAAGGAATTTCAGTGGGTTATGATCGGTATAAATGACTATGCGGTTAAAATCAGAGCACAAATAAAATGAAAAATGCTGTAAACCCAAAATCAAGGCCAAAAGCTCTTTCTCAATAGTGGAGTAGTTCTTTTGAGGTGGAGTGAACTTCTTACTGTAATAAGATACAGGGTGTTCAATACCCTGATCATCCTCTCGCAGCAAAACAGCCCCAGCTCCTGTATCACTTGCGTCAACAGCCATCTTAAAAGGCTTAGTAAAATTTGGAGTAGCAAACACTGGCTGACTTAATAGGATAGCTTTAAGTTTGCTAAAAGAGGATTCACAGTTATCGGTCCAGACAAATTTAACTCCCTTTTTCAGTAGGTCTGTAAGTGGTGATACAAGAATTGAAAAGCTAAGAACAAATCTCCTGTAATAACCTACCATTCCCCAAAATCTTTGTAGCTCTTACCTACTTTTAGGTCTGGGAAGATCACTTATAACCTGAACCTTAGCTCCTGGTGCTGCAACATGTCCATCACCAATTACGTACCCAAGGTACTGAACTTTAGTTTGACCAAACTCACACTTTGATAAATTAGCTACAAGATTAGCCTGAACCAAACGCTCAAGAAATTTACTGACATGGCATAGGTGATCTTTCCAGTAGTCACTGAAGATTAATACAACATCAATATAAACAACACACCCTGCCAAACCCTCTGTTACAACATTCATGAGCTTCTGAAATGTGGCTGGTGCATTTTTCATACCATATGGCATTACAGAACATGCAAAAGTCTTTCCTAGTGTTACAAAAACATGAGATCTCCCTAGCAAGTTCAATCATAGGTACTTGCCAGTATCCCTTTAACATCAAACTTACTTATGTACCTAGCCTTTCCGATCTTGTCTATGCAATCTTCCACGCGAGGGAGAGGGTGTCTGTTTTGGTTATCTGATTAACATGTCTGTAGTCGATGCAAAGCCGCTGTGACCCACCTGGCTTAGGGACTAGAGTGACAAGAGAACTCCACTCGCTCTGACAGGGCTCAATCATCTTGTGGTCCAACAGGTAGCCAAGCTCCTTTTGGATGAGAGGAACTTTCACTGGGTTCACACGGTAAGGAGGCAGTTTAATTGGCTTTGCGTCTCCAACATCAACATCATGCATCAACACAGTGGTTCTTCCTGGAGTGGCACAGAACACTTGCGGGTACTCCTGCAGTAATGCCGAAAACTCCTGCCTTTCCTCAGGAGCTAGATGAGAAAGCTTAGTCTGGAGATCATTCATGATATCAGGATTCTTCCCCAAACTATCACTCAGGCTCATGCTGCATGGGAGAACTTCACTTGCAGACTCGGGTGGAACAGCTACAGTGCAGACTGCGTTATTTTCGTCCCGCCTGTGATATAACTATCATGTTGATGTGACAAAGTTGCTTGTTCTTTCTACGATCTGGTGTGGCGATGACATAGCTGACATCACTGAGTTTCCTCTCCACGAAATAAGGGCCACTAAACTTGGCTTGAAGAGGTTGCCCATACACCGGTAGCAGAATCAAAACCTGATCTCCTGGCTGAAAGTGGCGTAACCTGGACTTCTTATCATACCAAGTCTTCATCTTCTCTTGAGCAGCTCCTAAATTCTCTCTCTTCAGCTGTAAAGCAGTGGACAGCCATTCTTTGAACTTCATCACATACTCCAGCAGGTTGACGTCATCTTCCTCCGACAGCCAGCATTCCTTGAGTAGCTTAAGGGGTCCTCTTACTTCATGGCCAAACAGGAGTTCAAAGAGTGAGAAGCCCAGTGATTCATTTGGAGATTTTCTTGCGGCAAATACAACGAATGGAAGACCTTTATCCCAGTCTTTCTGATGTTCCAAACAGTATTTCTTGAGCATCGATTTGAGTGTTTGATGATATCTCTTCAACGCTCCTTGGGTCTGGGGATGGTAAGCTGAAGACGTGATCTGGGTGATGCCCAACTCTTTCAGAGACTGCTTGAAAACATCTGACATGAAATTACTTCCAGGTCTGATTGTACCTCCTTGGGCAGACCAAACTTTGTGAAGAACCCTAGCATTTCCTTAACCACGTTCTTTGCTGAGATATTTCTAAGTGGAATGGCTTCAGGATAACGAGTAGCCATATCAATCAGGGTCAACACATAAGAATATCCTGAAGAAGTCTTAGGAAGAGGGCCCACAATATCCACCAACACACGGGTGAATGGCGCCTCAAAAGGAGGAATGGAAACTAGAGGTGCAACCTTTTCGGTCTGATTACACTTCCCCACAACTTGACAGGTGTGACAAGACTTACAATACCAGGAAACATCTCTGAAGATACCTGGCCAGTAGAAGTGTTTCAAAATGCGTGCCACAGTCTTCCCTCACTCCAAGGTGTCCTGCCAAATTGGAATCATGAGCCACTCTAATGATATCCTGCCTACAAACACGAGGGATGACAACTTGATGTACAACCTCCCATTCACAGTCGGCTGATGCTGTTGGGGGTCTCCACTTCCTCATAAGTACTCCTGACTTTATACGATAACAAGTAGAAGCACCAGCTGACTCTTCCATCACTGCAAGCAGAGTTAGCTAGACCTTTCAACTCAGGGTCAGCAACCTGCAACTCAACCAACTCTTGACGAGAAAAATTATCAACACTACGGGGTACTGCCTCATCTGGTGAGTGGTCCAAATTAGCAAGAAAAGTGTCAGCTAGGATAACATCATCATCATCATTATCCTCTAAGTCACCAGTAACTTTAGACTTAGCCCTAGTGACAGCACATGCAGAGAACACATCAGGGACATCACAATCCCGGGTCGCAGCCACTGGCTCACTAGACAACTGAGGAGCTGGACACACTTGCCTTCCACCAATATCATTTCCAAGTAAGAAAGTTACACCTGACATTGGGAGTGTCTCAACCAACCCAACCATAACAGAACCATTAACAAAACTAGACTCTAAATTAACTCTGCACAGAGGGACAGAGAAGTAATTATTCCCTACACCTTGTAAGATTACAGTTTCATCAGAGGAATTAACATTAGAGCCTAGAACACTGGTCAGCATAAGGGACTGGCAAGCACCTGTATCACGATATATTTTAACTGATTTCCTGTCATTACTGTCCAGAGGACTGACAAAACCATCAGACAGGAAATTAGCACATGAACTCTTGAGAGTGTCACCCACGTTACTGCTCAAAAGAGGAGCTTCATCATGAGGATTTAATTTATCCCTCACAGCAGGTTCAGTTAACTCAGTTAAAGAATTCTGGGAACTCTCAAGGGTGGACACTAGACCAATTGACTGAATATTTAAAGACTCCTTTTTGTTCACATCACGCTGTCTCCTGAAACATTTCTCCGTAGTATGACCAAGCTTACTACAATAAGTACATTTACTTTTCTGAAATCTAGAGGTGAAGCTGGTATTTACTTCCTGAGAAATATCATCTTTATTCTCTTTCCTGTTACCTGTACTCTGAGTAGAGGCAACGTACTTACTCTCAGCTTTCCTCTTTTCTTTAGAATATCTCTTGTGAGTGAGAACATATTCATCAGCTAAAACTGCAGCATCAGACAAATTATCTATTCTTTTCTCATCAAGATATAGGCTTACATCTTTATTAATACACCTTTTGAAGTCCTTCAGCAAAATCATCTGCTTAAATTTACCAAAATCAGAATCCACATTCTTAGAATTTAACCACTGCTCTAACAGATCTTCTTTGATTTTTGCATACTCAACATGGGATTGCTTATCTTGCTTATAAGTTGTCCTAAATTTTACTCTATAGGCTTCAGGAACAAGCTCATAGGCCTTAAGAATCAAGATCTTAACTACATCATAATCATCAGATTGATCCTGAGGCAAAGATGCATAAGTTACTTGAGCTTTACCGGTGAGAACAGTTTGAAGGAGTACTGGCCAATACTTTTTGGGCCAATTAAAACCTGTAGCTACCCTCTCAAACAACTGAAAATACTTTGTTAAATCAGATTCATTAAAGGAGGGACAAGTTTAACATTTTTGGCCACATCAAAATCATCAGAGCTAGATGATCCAGTTCCACTTTGTTTCATGTGATACTCATGGTCTGCCTGAATCCTAGCAATTTCGATTTGTGCCTGTGCCTCCTGAATACGAGCCCGAGATTCAGCCTCCTTAGCACGAGCCTTCTGTAGAGCTAGCTGTAACTTAGCTATTTCAATCTGCGTTTGCTCATCTGGAGGAGTTACATTAAACAAGCTTTTATTAATCATGTCAACAATTTGATCTTTAGACTGATGAGAGCGAACAGCAATTCCCAATTGTTGAGCAACAAGCTTAAGTTCATTCTTTGTTCTGTTTTCTACATCACACACTGTTTGCACACTTGACAAAAATCTTTGACTTCATCAAGCGTAGTAATAGTAGACATCATGAATAAATCACAGTCACAAAATATCAAGCAATATCCTTATGATAATATCCTGAATATCCTGATAAGAGGTCGCCAAATTTATGTTACGGAACAGAGATAGATAATGAACACTTCAAGTGAGGACATCAAAATCACTACTGTCCCGCAAAGTTCCAGGTTCAAAACAAAAGAGTTAGGTAAAATTACAAGTTAAAGTTTAATGCTCAAACTAACAACTAAACATTCAGGACTCATAAGGATAATATAATGGCAAAAAAAAAAAAAAAAACAGGTTAAATAAATGGTTAACTGCAATAGCCTCTATTAACACGAAATTAGCAAGAGTAAATTTATCTAAGTCAGCCCTGATAAAATGAGAAAACCAGATAATGCTCCGTTAATGCAAGATATATTATTACAGATACAAACTATTATTACTACTGGCTGACAGTAAAAACTTTACACTGATCACAAAAACCTCACTAGGCCTACGAATTAACACCTTATGCTATACAGTACAAGAAAAAATGTAATAACACTTATACTCAAATTACACAGCAGCTAGATGGTTGGAGACTTCCTGAGCACTCACAAAGATAATAACAACTGTACAGGGGAGGACAGAGATGTGAACAAAATGAGGAGTAAATCTAAGTGGCAATTAATGCAGAGACTGAGCTCATTATATAGGGGCCGGCAGAGCTTGATACAACTTGTAAGAAGGACGCACAAATAAAGCCATAGGGGACAAAGAGTTGACAATCCTGCTCTGAACAACAGAAAGAACGACTTACTCTACTATAAGGGGGGGAAGGGGGGAGTGAGGTAGAACACGCACTATGGAAGCCACAAGGCGAATCGTGATCAAACATGCAGCATACTGTACATTAGAATTATACAAAGGATGATGAAGTCATAGGCTATGTAACAAAATATATCTATATATATATATATATATATATATATATATATATATATATATACTGTATAGATAGATAGATAGATAGGTAGGTAGGTAGGTAGATAGACAGATAGCTATATTGAGTTTTCCGCCGCGTCCCCTTTTTCGATAAGGGCTAAGGCATTGCCCCTGGGTAAAGGACTTTGGTTTCGGAGCGATTAGCATTTTATGACCGGATTCCCTTCCTGATGTCTGCTAATGACCCTTGGGCGGACTCGAACCTCCGACCCCCCGGTCAGAGTGCTCTAACTCACTGAGCCACGGCTGCTACAACTAGCTAGGTGACAGGAAAGCGCTACCTCTCCCAGCAACTTCGGCAAGGCAGTTTGCCCGCGTGCGGCTCGAACTCACTACTTGAGTCAAGCGCTCTACCACTTAGCTGCCATGCCTCTTTTGAAATGAATTTGAATATGAAATAAAAAATAACTTTGTTATAATCCCCAAGTCCGAGATTTGCGAGCTGGAATCGCAAACATCTACATCAATGAAAGGTTTTGATATTCGACATAAACGGAACGTTGCTTAAAAAAAAGTTGGTAATCAATAAACGAAATGTAGAATCTCCGAGTACATTTCTTGTTTTCCCAGACCATGACCCCCGCCCGCTCATACCCCCTGCCCGCTTTCACCTCAACCATGCTGACCAGACTTAATCCCTTCATTCCCACCCTAGACACTCCACCCAGTCACACTTAACCTTCTCTTCCTCCACCACCCTCGACTGCTTTATTCCAGCTCACCCCTCTTTCATGATCCTCGTCTTGGGTTTTTATATCGTGTTCTCAATTCATTAGCTTTTCTCGCGTCATTATTCTTATCTCTCTTGCCTTGACCTCTCTTCCTCACCCTTGCCTCGTTTTATTTCCCACCCACCTCTCTTCATTCGTCCCACACACTACCTTCACACTTCTCCCTCATCCTTTTATTTTCATCTTTTTCTCAGTCCCTCACACCACCCTGGCATCTCACTCACAGCTCACAACACTCATATCTCTCATGCCACATTTTACAACTTGAATCCTTCACAGCATACTCTACATCCTCTATTCTCGCTCTCATATCACTCCACATTGTACTAAAAATCCCACTCTCTTCTTACGACTTCGTCGCTTTTTTTATTCGTATCATGATCTCACTCAACTTTTCCCAACTCGTTCGCCACATTCTCATCCCTCATAGCCTTCACTCACACATCCTACGGCCCTCACTCACACCATCCTCACTCGGCACTCACATATCGCCATCAACTCCCTTATACATCACTTGAAACTCCCTCATATCTCACCCCTCCTTTCACCCCTCACGTCTCCATCCTCTCTCTTGACCCCTTACATCTCACCCTCCCCCACGCACTTCACACCTCAGCCCATCCTCACAACACTCTATCCCCTCACACTCCTATCTCCTCACACCTGATAATCATCATCTTGCCAACACCGGCAACACGGCTCCACAAAGCAGTCGGGTCTGCATTCTCGAAACTGTGCCAAGAAAAAACGCAGGCGACAGGGTAACTGAAAACCGTGATGAACAGCGGCCGAAGAAGCCACCAGCAAAATAATTACTGTGCTTCTGTTATTTATGTCGTTATTACTCGCGTCGTGCGTCACATGGCGGAGAATCATTGAAATTATCCAGATGGTAACCTAAATAAAAAGGGGGAGGGGGGAGGGGGCGACGAGTACCGACTGCAAAAAATATGAATAAATAAATAAATAAATAAATAATATGAATTCAAACATTCAATGCCGCACACAAGTTGACAACGAACCAGAAATCAGGAAAATGTTCGAGTATGCAAATTTGTTTGGTCAGTGCCTTTATTGCTCTATTATAGTTTTATGCTTTCTCACACCTGGTTTTTATTCCAGCTGTTCCATTTATGAAGGGGAACCAGGATGTGACGGTGATGACGATGATAGTATTTTTTGCTGTAAACATTTTCGCGACGACAGAAACCATGGTGTGGTCTGTAATTTACTGCATCATACCAACTTTCTTTTATTTATTTACTTTTTCCTGACGGTATGAGAGAGGTGGCAGAAGCTTATCAGACGCGACAAATGTAATCAGAGTGGGGGAATTTCTAGCCTACCAGACCTAAATGAGAAAGAGAAAAGAAAATATTGACTTGTAATCTGAGAGAAGGAAGGGGGAGGGAGGAAATGGGAAAAGGAAGAGGAAGGTGATGGCGGCACCAGCAGCACTAGTTGCATTCCCAGGTTCATCTGAAGGGGAGCTCGGTGGACTGTAGGTTGAAGTTGCCCTCTTCCTACAGTTCACCATCCTCCTCTTAGGGATAGGGAGGGTGTTGAGGGATGTTTGTATAACTGGCCAATAAAGCTGTTCGGTCATATTGGTGCTGCTGCATGAATGCATCCTCTCCAGCACCAAATAAGTAGTAAAGCAAGGAGATAAGGGAATAGGAAAATAGAGGGGAGAGGTGATGAAAAGACGGGAACAAGACTTGAAGACGAGAGGAAATGGCGGAAAATAGTGGCATATAATCTGAGAACCACATACAATACAGTGCGAAGCTGAGACACGTTTGGTCCGCAATCCTGAGTGTGAAAATGGCCGAGCAGAGGAAATGCATATGACCGTTATTGTGGCTGGATGATTTAGTGCAGGAGAAGGGAAGAGAGAGACGACGAATAAGGATGGGGCAGAAGAGGGAAGGAGAGAGAGGGCGAAGAAGGTTGGGATAGAGGATGGACAGAGAGAGGACGAATAAGGATAGGATACAGAAGGGACGGAGAGAGGACGAATAAGGATGGGATAGAGAAGGAACGGAGACAGGACGAATAAGGAAGGGACAGAGAAAGGACGGAGAGAGGAGAAATAAGAATGGGATAAGGGAGCGACAGAGAGAGAGGACGACTTAGGATGGATAGAGGGTAGGCGTAGACGGAGGACGAATTAGGATGGATAGAGGATGGACGCAGACAGAGGACGATTAAGGATGGAATAGAGAAAGGATAGAGAGAAAAGACGAATAAGGATGACTAGAATGAGGGACGGAGAAGGGACAAACAACGACAGCATAAAGGAGGGACAGAGAGAGTTCCTTGTCTTGCAAATTGAAATACGAGTCCAGCCTGTGAATACATCTCTGAATGGATAAAGAAGGATGAGAACTTGTTATAATAAAATGATGCAAGAGGCAGAGTGTTGTCATCCCTCCACCACCATCACTAAACTGGATAACGTTGAGCACTGCATTATTATGACGCAAGTATCAACACAGACGACTGCTAATGAGGATTAACCAAAAAGAAGGCAGTCGATAAATTTTGCATACCCCAAATCCACCATCTTGAAGACACTGTAACAAATAAAACGGGGCCTTCTCCTACCGTGGATAATGAAGAATAAAACTGTGCCACTGTCAACCTTGCACTCATGTTTTTACAGCTCTTAATACCTGAGCGAGAAACAGCAGCTGCAAACTCCCAAGAACATTGGTGCTCTAATCTTTAAAGAGGTTAACGGGTAACTGAAGTTATGAGAATGAGTGAGGAGGACGGAGTGGCCTGGGCGGTGAGAACCTAAGGGATTTATTATGTAATGAGATGCGGCACTGAGAAGGAAGGGTCATGAGGGTACACAGCAGCTGCAGATTACCTGAGGGAGAGAGAGAGAGAGAGAGAGAGAGAGAGAGAGAGAGAGAGAGAGAGACGCACTTAACCACTGTAAATAAATTCAACTTGAAGTGCTTGAATCACTGGGCAAACAAGCAAACAGTTCTTGCCCCGTGCAGCGGCAGACGACAAAACTGAGAAATTCACACACACACACACACACACACACTGGATTATAGCATACATGATGAGGACGGTGGCAGATGTGGTGGTGATAATGGTAGTACAGGAATGATAATGGTTGTAGCAAGGATGAGGATGGTTGCAGCAGTGGTGGTGGTGGTGGTGGTGGTAAAGCAACAAGGGTGGAGTACCATATAGGTGAGGCAGGGAATGGGCGACGTGGGAGAGAGTGGAAGAGGAAAGAGGGGAAGTGGAGGGAGAAGAGATGGAGCAAGGAAGCTGAGGGAGAGAAGAAGAAGATGGGAGGGTGTAAGTAGCAAGAAAAACAGTGAAAATGATGTGTGCAAGGGAAAATTATAAGCAATAAAAGAAAAGCTGAAAGAAACAACGAAATGAGTAATGTAGTGAAAAGAAAACGAAACTCTGTGAAGAAACGGGGTGGAGGGGGATGTGGAGAGACTGAATACGACAGTGGAATGGGATGGAAGACGATAAATGTAAGAAACAAGGGGAGAAGAAGAGGGGAAAAGAATGATTGGGGGAAAAACTGAATGAATAAAGAAGACGGAGTTGAACTGCAGGAAGTAGGAGAGAAGGTAATAAAAGAAGAATGAGTAAAAGGAATAGGACAGGAATCAAGGAAACTGTCGGACATGCGAGAAGGGGAGGGGAAGACAGTAAGATGACAGATGAGTGAAGACAGGGATAAAGGGAAGGGAAGGAATACCAAAGGAGTAACGAAGGAAGGAGCAACGAGGAAGACGGAATGAGTATCGTACAAGAGAATTAAGAAAACGTTAGCCTACTGCTCTCTCACTTTTAGTCTCAGAGAATGTATCACCTATTACCTACAGACAGACGTACACGAAAATAATTAATGAGTATCAAAACGTCCAGCTCAGTTAGAATTGCTCGGTAAATGGTCACTCGAATACTGAAATAAAAATTGATGACTGAACACCTGAAATGCATGATAGATTAACCTGACTCTTTAGGAGGATCGTAAAAACATTATGGATGAAGACATACGATTCTACAGCTAAAAAACTGATGATAGCAGATGGAATAATGAAAAACTAAAGGCCGACGAAATACACAGTTAAATGATTGGCAGATGAATATTTATACTGAATTATAAGGTCCATATTACTGAAAAATAATTCTGTCCGAAGATTTGGTGTTTACTGACACGTAGAATAAGCTGAACGATGGTGACCTAACCATGAGTAAAACAAGAAGTGACTGTCTTCAAAGACCTACGGCGAAACTGTGCATCAGCTGATGCAACAGCTGACATGTCAAATCAACTCAAAATCTCAAGCTGAGCAACTTCGTATTTCATAAGAAAGGCGCTAAAATGCCTCCTTATACCCGAAATTGAAAATCGCGTAACAGTAAGGTGATGTGTCACCTGATGCAACAGCTGGTATATTAAATCAACTCAAATTTTCAAGCTAAGCAACTTTGTTTTTCATAAGAAAATCGCTCAGAGCTCTCCAAGAACTGATATTCGAACTTTCCTTGAAG
This sequence comes from Coenobita brevimanus, assembly GCF_032717465.1. NCBI lineage: Eukaryota > Metazoa > Arthropoda > Malacostraca > Decapoda > Coenobitidae > Coenobita > Coenobita brevimanus. The sequence goes on along the minus strand of NC_136960.1, from coordinate 14,149,797 downwards.
AAGGAAAAAAAAAAAAAAAAGATCCCCAGGTATACCACTTGTAAACTTGTCGGCTTCGCCGCAGATAAAAAAATATTTATGGCTGATAATTAATAGGAATAAGATGGTTATAAACTGGATATTTAGATCATGGATATAGTGATAGGTACGTACTTGACAGAGGTAAATTGATAGGACATATTGGAAAAAAAAAATCTAAATAAATACTCACTAGTGTGACGACTCAAAGTTTGAAAATAGAAATTGCATCATCTATATTATAATGATCCAATAACTGTATGTTTGTTTGTTACTATAACACAACAAAAACAGCGCAATGGAGCGCAGTTTTTGTTAAAGCAAGGTACCGTTAAAATGCTTTACCTTCAAGAATGAAACTATTCTCAGTCCAATCGGGCCATCGGTTTCCGAGTTAGGACTCATTTCTGGCCTTTTACTCCAGTTTTAGTATTTGCTTTTAGTGGAGGGGATGGATTCGTTCTTGTTCCAGCACTGAAATCACCAGCATGACAGAAGAGAGAAGAGTGACATGTTTGTTGTATTACCACTCTCTCGCCTCTCCTTCCTCCCTCCTTATACTTCTAAAATTGTATACTATAAGGCTATAGCATAATTTAATATAATAGCAAACACTACTGTCCAGCCCCTCTCTCTCTTTTCTCAACGGGTGTCACAGTAGGATAAAAATAAAGGGAAAATTCCTCTCTCCGTCTAGCCCATGGAATGAGTAATTCAAATTTTTGATACCATTCGACTGAAAATAGGAACTGACCTGACGTCGAGCGGAGGCCGCCGAAGGCGGCGTTTAAGCAAGCAAATAACAGTGAGTGGGAAAATGTAGTATGACTAGCGAAGGAAACTGTATGAAAAGATACGCTGGAAATATGGTTTATCTTCATACCGTACCCTTTATTAGGGAAAATGACTTACTCCAAGAGAAAAAGTTCAAAGCAACAGTAGACGCTATTGGCTCTCTGTTTGCAAGTATTCTCCAAGATTAAATGTCTGAGCATATGTGTGTGTGTGTGTGTGTGTGTGTGAGAGAGAGAGAGAGAGAGAGAGAGAGAGAGAGAGAGAGGGAGAGAGAGAGAGAGACCTTTGAAGTGAACTGAACTAGAGACCTTCGAAGTGAACAGAACTATAACTTATGAAGATGGCAAGCAGGTTCACCTACATTCTATGAACGATGATAAAAATCTGTTCTCATTATCAGGCAGCCCCGGTGACAACTCTCAACAATACACCTCTATATTAGGTGTACTGTAGAAAGAGGAAGGGTGGGGGTGCGATGAGGTGAGAAACCCCGACTGTCCTTTCCATCCCTCACCTCACGTCCTCCTGTCACCACCGACTCCTTCACGCCCCTCCATAATTTATTTATTCTCCAATTACTCGCCCTTTGTCTTCCATACTTTCCTTTCCTCATCCCTCCCCTCTTATTTCCGTCTTCCAATATCCTTCCTCTTTCGTCTCTTATCCCTATCCCACACCTTTAGTTTGCCTTTCTTGTTTTTTCCATTTTTTTTTTCTTCATCAGACCTCCTACAATCATTCCTCTACCACATTTTCCCTCCATTTCTTCTCTTCTCTTTCCAGCTCTCTCCACCAGGTTCTTGTATCCCCCACATACGGTCACTGATGTTGATAGTACCTTCCACATGTCATTTTATGTTTTTTTTCCTTGGTGCATGTGAGGGGACTAGGGACCCCCTCCTCTGTTTTTTAGTTCCTAAAAAGAGACAGGCCAGAGAAAGGGATGGGGGATGGAGTTATCCCCGTACCCTGAAGATTGGGTCTATGAATGTGCGTGGATGTAGTACAATTGAGGCTAAAAGGGAGGAGATTGGAAGAATGTTTGTGAGAAGAAAGTTGGATGTGTTAGCTTTGAGTGAAACGAAGATGAAAGGGAAGGGTGAGTCTATGTTTGGAAGTGTGAATGGAAGATTGTCAGGTGTTGATAGAGGAAGGGCAAAAGAAGGTGTGGCCTTGTTAGTGAGTCCGGAAGTACAGCAGTGTGTGATTGAATGGAAGGAGGTGTCATCGAGACTGATGTGGGTGAAAGCGAAATTTGAACGTGAGTTGTGGGTGTTTGTGAGTGCATATGGGCCTGGTGGTGAAAGGGATGAAGAAGAGAGGGAGTCTTTCTGGAATGATGTTGATGAGTGTCTGCAGAGTTTTGGAACGAATGTGAATGTGGTAATGATGGGAGATCTGAATGCTAGAGTGGGAAATGTAGCAGTTGAAGGTGTAGTTGGTATGCATGGTGTGCCTGGAAGAAATGAAAATGGGGAACGAATGATAGCGATGTGTGTTGAGCGAGAGATGGTGATTGGAAATACGCTGTTTGAGAAGAAAGATATTTATAAGTATACATGGGTGAGACAGGAGGGTGGAAGGGTTGTTGATAGAGCTTTGATGGACTATGTGGTTGTGTCTAGGAATGTAATAGGAAGATTGTTGGATGTGCGAGTTCTGAAAGGGGAGGGTGGAGGTATGTCTGACCACTACCTGGTGGAGGGAAAGTTAAGAGTAGGTAAGAGATGGGTGAGAGCTAGAAGGGTTAGGTGTGGCAGGGAGGTTTTGAAAGTGAGTGAGTTGGATAAAAGAGAGAAAAAGATAGAGTATCAGGAGAAATTGAAAGATGAGTGGAACGCAATGAAAGATCAGGAAAATGGCTGTGTGGAGGAGGAATGGCAGTTGTTTAAGAGTGCTGTGGTGGGGCATGCAGAAGAGGTGTGTGGTGTGAGACGTGTGGGTGGTGGTGTAAGAAAAGGAAGTGAATGGTGGTGCGAGGAAGTAAGTATGGCTGTGGCTGAGAAGAGACGTGCATATGAAGTGTGGCTGCAGAGGAAGGATGAGATGTCATATGAAAGGTATAAAAAAAGAGGAATAGGGCGAGAAGGGCTGTGCGTGATGCTAAAGTGGCAGCAGATGAGAGGTGGGGTAGGCGGCTTACAGAGAATTTTCAACAGAATAAGAAAATGTTTTGGAAGGAGGTGAAAAGGGTGCGAAAGGGAGAGTCTGGGAAGGAAGAACGAGTAAAAGCAGAGGATGGAAGGATGTTAATTGAGATGGATGCAGTAAGGAAGAGATGGGCAGAGTATTTTGAAAGATTGTTAAATGTAGAGGAGGAAAGGGTGGCTGAGATTGTGGCGGATGGAAGGGTGCAAGGAATAAATGTGTTGGGAGAGTTGAATGATTCTTTGATCACGAAGGAGGAAATGGAGAAGGCAGTAAAGGAGAAGAAAACAGGGAAAGCTGCGGGTATGGATGGGTGTGCTGTGGAATGCCTGAAAGGTGGTGGAGTGACCATTGTTGACTGGTTAGTAAGATTGTTGAATGTGTGCTTTGTGAAAGGTATGTTGCCATTTGACTGGGCAAGTGCTTGTGTGGTCCCGTTGTATAAAGGCAAGGGTGATAAGTATGAATGTACTAGCTTTAGGGGTATAAGTCTGTTGAGTGTTGTAGGTAAGATTTATGGTAGAGTGTTAATTATGAGAGTTAGAGAGGGTACAGAGGGAGTGATTGGTGAAGAGCAGTGTGGCTTCAGGAGAGGGAGGGGATACGTGGATCAGGTGTTTGCTGTGAGACAAGTGTGTGAAAAGTATTTAGCGAAAGGCAAGGATGTGTTTTGGGCATTCATGGATTTAGAGAAAGCGTATGATAGAATTGATAGGGAGGCTTTGTGGACTGTTTTAAGATTGTATGGACTTGATGGTAGGTTACTAAAAGGGGTGAAAAGTTTTTATATAAATAGTAAAGCGTGTGTAAGAGTGGGAAATGCTGTAAGTGACTGGTTTCCTGTGAGAGTGGGGCTGCGACAGGGATGTATGATGTCGCCTTGGTTGTTTAATATTTATATGGATGGTTTTGTAAGAGAGGTGAATGCAAGAGTTTTAGGTGGAGGTATGAGTCTGGTGAATGTTGATGGTGGAGAGTGGAATCTGAAGCAGCTGATCTTTGCAGATGATACTGCACTGGTGGCTGATTCAGAGGAGAACTTGAGACAGTTGGTAGAGGAGTTTGGAAGGGTGTGTGAAAGGAGGAAATTGAAAGTAAATGAGAATAAGAGTAAACCGATGAAGTGCACGAGGTTGGTAGGTGGAAGCGGGATGAATATAGTTTTGAATGGTGAGTTGCTTGAGGAGGTAGAGTGTTTTAAATATTTAGGGTCACATGTTGCTGTGGATGGAAGAATAGATGCATAAGTGAAGTTTAGAATAAAATGAAGTAGGAAAGGGTGCTGGGAGGAATGAAAAAAGTGTTTAGATGTCGTTCGCTTAGAATGGACGTAAAGAGAAGATTGTATGAGGGGTGTTGTGGTACTGACTGGCGTTATATGGGGCTGAAACATGGAATGTGGGTGTAGCAGAGAGGAAAAGTTTGAATGTAATGGAGATGAGGTGTCTGAGGAGTGTGGTGTGGAGTGACGCGTATGGATCGAGTGCGAAATGATGAAGTGCGAAGGAGAACTGGAGCTGTTGGGGAGATGGCTGGTAGAGTTGAGCAGAGGGTGTTGCGATGGTTTGGGCATATGGAGAGAATGGATAATGAGCGATTGGTGAAAAAGATAACTAGATCTGATGTGAGAGGTGTAAGGCTGAGAGGAAGACCATGAATAGGATGGATGGACAGTGTGAAGAGAGCACTGGATGCGAGAGAGATGTCTGTTGAGCAAGGAAGAGTGGCTGTGCGTGACAGAAATAAATGGAGAGAAATTGTGAATGAATAAGTGATGACGCAGCCCTGAGGAGATATTCTCCCGTATTTGGTCTGATCAGCTAGTCAGGTCAGGTGCGGGTAAGGGGATGGGTCTGTTATGATGTGGGAGGGGTAAACCAGCTCTGCTGTCGGGCCCTGCTGCGGATGTTACTGATTGCATTGCGCAGTTGACCCTTGTGTGGTGTGGTGCAGTGAGGATCTGTCCGTTCTTCCCTTGGGGCTAAGATGCGAATGAATGTGTTTGAATGGATGAGTAAATGGAGAGTGTGTTGTCCTGTCTTGGCTACCTCCCTTTCCTTGGGGAAAGCATCCTAGGTATATAGATAGATAGAGATAGATAGCATGAGTTTATTTTACATTCTGCTATGGGGATGAGTGATGGTGTGAGAGTGAAGGGAATATAAATCTCTCTCTCTCTCAGGTACAAAACTTTTAGACCCTGCATAATTTTTCTTAATCATCGAGTACATCTATGTTTTGCATTTTACTAAGAGGATGAGTAATGGTGTGAGTGATGGAGTATTAACTTAAACTCTCTCACACAGGTGCAAAACAAAAGAAGTAATTTAAGCATTCTGAGATGTGTGTGTGTGTGTGTGTGTGTGTGTGTGTGTGTGTGTGTGTGTGATAATACCGTCACATCTCGCCACCCATCGATATTTCTAAAAGGACGCCAACCTGACTTAAATTCAGCATTCTGATGATGCGAAGGGACACATGTTTACCGAAATTTCACCTATTCTCTCTCTCTCTCTCTCTCTCTCTCTCTCTCTCTCTCTCTCTCTCTCTCTCTCTCTCAATTTACCTCTTTTTCTGCCACAGTAATATTCTACTGACAACATTAAAAGTCGTTTGGATAAGTATTTGGCTTCTAACGCGCAGTTCACCACGTTCAAAGCTGAAAAATTGAGAGATATGGTTAATTATTATTCCTGTAATCCAGATCATGGAGAATATGGCAGCAGTATAACATCACGAGTAGTTATAGTACTTTTCCTTTAAAGAATTGGATTTGGAAAGTGCGGTATATAGTTTTCTAGTAATTCTTTCTTATGGCATTTCCGAGAGCAATTTATCTATAATGCATGGTGATCCTTCTCCTGATTTTGCTGAAGGGTTTGGTTTTTATCCTTGGCTAGTATTCTCGTCTGTTAAGGGAGCTCCCTAATACCTCTTACTTAACGATTTATTTTTGGACATGGCTGGTTAATATTCTTTTGTAAGTTATTTAGGCAGAGTATAGCGACAGTGCATGGACATATTTAACACAAAAAAGGAGAGTATGGTGCAGTAAATAGAACTAGAAATATGACCATAGGACATGAATACCCCGCCGTGGGTTATCAAGAAAATGAGCTAAACGCAAAATCAAGAAATAAGTCAAGCTCATAGGGAAAGTCAAGGTCATCAAAGTTTGGCATAGTTGAAATGCTCTCGCCAATATGTAACTGTGTATGAAGTTTAATGACGGTATCTTCAACAGCTTTTCCAGAAATGAGCTAAACGCAGAAAGGGACGGACGGACGGACATAAGAACATAAGAAGAGAGGATAACTGCAGTAGGCCGGTTGGCCCATGCTAGGCAGCTCCTAGAAGAGTAACTGAACTACTAGAATGAGATAAGGATAGCAAAGAAGAAGGCTCTCCCCCGCCCTCCAAACCCTCCAGCTGAAGCCGGCAGGAAAAAGTCAGAAAGAACACCACGCAGTATAGAAAAACTGACGTGGACATTTTACAGGAAAGTGTGAAAGGAGAATAGAGACTATCATAGTGTAACCTGAAAAGGAAAAATTATGAATTAGTATTGGTTATAAGTTTTTCTTTTTTCTATATCCACCCCTTATTTGTCATATGCTTATCTAGCCTATGCTTGAAACTCTCAATGGAAGAGGCAGCAACTACTTTACTAGGTAGCTTATTCCATTCGTCTACTACTCTATTACCAAACCAATTTCTACCTATTTCCTTATTGAAACGGAATTTTTCTAGTTTGAAACAATTATTTCTAGTTCTATCCTGTATGTTCACTTTAAGTACCTTGCTAATACCTCCTTATTTATACCCTTCATCCACTTAAACACCTCAATTAAGTCTCCCCTTACTCTACGCCTCTCTACCGAATGCAGACTTAGTCTTTTCAGTCTGTCTTCATATGACAGGTTCCGGACGTCATGTATCATTTTTGTCATTCTTCTCTGTACATTTTCTAACGAATTAATATCCATTCTATAGTAAGGACACCAAAATTGTACTGCGTAGTCTAAATGTGGCCTTACTAATGCTAGATAAAGTTTCAGTATTACTTTTGATGATCTAAATTACTATATGCCCCGGCCACATTCATGGCGGGGGATAACAAAATCTTAGGAAAAGGTGTTACAGTACTTCCTCAGTTCATTAAATAGTTACCTAGCTACAGCCTACGCTATAACAAACCTCAAAAGAGTCGGCAGGACTGTTACTGTTTGCTCCCTTTGCAATCATTGTCCTTTATTGCTTACACAGGCAGCCTACATGCACAAGCATACAAAAATACTAACAAACAGAGCGGAATACACAAAGAAAAGTGTGAGCGCATGTAAGAACACACACACACACACACACACACACACACACACACACACACATTCAACCCAAGAGAGTGGTTGTCACTATAAACCTGGACCAAACAACGTCGAAAACAACATATTTAGACACTGCTTGAAAGCCAAACAGGAGTCCGTCACCATACCAATCCAACAGCTTTGTGGTGGTCGGGTTAGCAGGAGGGAAGACTAGTGTGGTTAAGCAAGCTGGATAGGGAGGTGGACAGGGATGGAGGGAGGTTGGGATCTGAGGTGGACAGGGGTGGAAGAGGGCAAGAGAGGGAGGTGGACAGGTGTGTAAGAGGGATAGGAGGCATGACGACAGGGGTGGAAGAGGTCTAGGGTAGGAGGTGGACAGGGGTGGACGAGGGCAGGAGAAGGAGATGGACTGGGGTGGAAGAAGGTAGGGAGGGAGGTGGGACAGGGTGGTAGAGGGCTTGGGAGGAAGATGGATAGGGATGGAAGAGGGCAGGGTGCAGGTGGATAGGAGTGGGAGAGGGCAGGGGGAGATGGATAGGGGAGGAAGAGGGCAGAGAGCGGGAGATAGGGGAGGAAGAGGGCAGGGGGAGATGGATAGGGGAGGAAGAGGGCAGAGAGCGGGAGTTAGGGGAGGATGCGGGCTGGGGGAGGTGGACAGAGGTGGGAAAGGGTAGGGAGGAAGAGGGCTGGGGGAGATGGATAGAGGTGGAAAAGTATAGGGGAGGGAGATGGACAGAGTTGGGAGAGGGCATGGGAGGAAGGCTGATAGGGGTGGATGCGGGCGGCGCGGGTGGGGGACAGGGGTAGAAAAAGGTAGGGAAGGGAGGAGGATAGAGGTGGTAAACGGTAGGAAAAGAAGGACTGAGCTCTGAGGAAGGGTGAAACAGGATGGTGTGCAGACAAAACGGAGAACAAGAATGCAAGGAACAGCTACTAACAACAAACAAATTTGTCTTTCCAAAGTGCCAGGGATCCCAATTAACACTGACAACACGATCAAGCAAAGGTGTTCTTCTAGGCAAAAATGAAAGCATTTGGCCCTAGCTTAACTGTCTGGCATTAGAAAAGTCAAAATATAAAGACATACAAAATTGTCAGAGGATAACATAATCCTCGTTGAATATACTCCTGGTATTACTGATGATTAAGATACAATAAGAAAGATGTTGATGTTGCGGTAAAGGTCAGGGAAAAGAATAGACAGCGTGTAGTACTTAGCATCATAAAGCCCACAATAACATATGACGGATAATTATCAGTCCAGCCACACCCACAACACGGCGGCCAGGTCTGCATTCTCCACACCTTCACCTCATAATTCACAAATAGAAACGAGAGAAGGTAATTGAAAACAGTGATAAACGGCCACAGAAACACAAACCAAAGAATACGACTTCTGCCTCACCCGAGCGACACAGTCTGGTACGGAAAAACAGGGAGTAATCGAATCTTCAACATTAAAAAGTGTACTTTAAATTGGCATTACCAGGCAATGACCAGAGACAACAAGTGTAATCAGAACGAAGAAATCTATTAGCTCGCCAGACAAGAAGGAAAACGGAGGGAGGAACGAAGATAGGATGGGGCTGAGATGGAGAGAAGAAGGCAGCAAAACAAATGAGCAGGGGAAGGAGTGACGGAGACAGAATAGGACGTTAAGGGAGAAAGAAGAGAGTAAATGGAAGGAGTTAGGAAAGGAAATGGAGGAATGGAAGGAATGAGAGGAGAGAAGAGAAGGGAAAGATAGGATGAGAACGGGTGGAGAAAGGAAACGAAGGGAACATGGAATAAACAAAAGAGAAATAATAAAGAAGAGGAAAACAGAGAGAGGGAGGGAACAAAGGAAAGAGAGAAAGGAACGTTAGGAAATGGAGAAAAAAATAATCATCAGGCTAAGAACTGTATACAGTGGCGCAGGAAGACATGTTTGGCCTGCAGCCTTAGGTGTGATAATGGCCGGGTGACGACAAAAGATATAGCTTTGTTATTGTGGCGGGGTGATGATACTGATGTGGAAGTGAAAGGAAGAGGAGGGGAAGGGGAAGGAGAGGGGAAAGGGAAGGTGAAGGGGAAGAGGATGGGGTAAGGAGGTGAAGGTGACGGGAGAAGAGGGTAAAGGGAAAGGGAGAGTATGGAAAAGGGACAGGGGCGAGAAGAGAAAGTGGAAAGGGTAAGAGGACAAGAGCAGAGTGGAGAGGGAGGAAGTGAAGGGAAAAGGGAGAGAGTTGGGGAAGGATATAGTAGGGCAAGGGGGAAGAGGAGAGGGAAAAAGGAAAAAGGGGAATGAAGATGAGGAGGAAAGTGGGAACAGGGGAAGGGGAAGAGGACGGGAAAAGGAAAGGGAGAGAAAAGGAAGAAGGGGAAAGAATAGAAGAGGGGAGAGAAGGGAAAAAAGAGAAGGGGAATAGTGAGGAAGAAGAGGTTCAATGGTACGCCTCTTCCAATACTCCATGTGATGCTGTCAGTAATCTCGCCTATACCCGTCAGTAGGAATCATACAAATGTACACACACACAAAGAAAACAGAGACAGACAACCAACCAACTTAACAAACAAAAACAAACAGATATACAGCCTCCTTCCATCTTCGGCGTTGGAGATAAAAACTGTCGCTCTATCAGACTTGTATTCGTCTTTTCACACCTCTTAAACCTTAGCGAGACACACCAGCTGCAGAAGCTTCCAAAACGGTGGTCGTCTAATCTTCTGTAAGCCAAAACTGCCTTATGTTAGTCAGGTGTTGGAAGTTGTAACTGGAAGTTACGGGACTGGCTAATCAGGATAAGTAGGCTGTGTGGTGGGGAAGGGGTGGTAGGGAAGTAGAACCTAAAGAATATATTGGGTAATCGGTGGTCATGCAAAAGGAAGATGGGGGAATATAAAGTCGCTGGAGATATCTAGACGTTATTTCCTAGCCTAGCCTAATTTAACATATCCTACTCTAACGGGTCTAAACCTAACCTCTTCCAATCTAACTTAATCTAACCTAAACTAACTTCTCTAAAACCTAATCCATTCTAGCCTAACCTACCTTGACGTAATGTAACATAATCTAGCCTAATCAGGTTAACTTAACTTGAATTCTGTTTATACGGTGCTTGATCCTTCATTTTTTCATCTCTTTCACTTGCACTTTACCTCATTCACTTTACCCCCTTCCTCCGTCTTTAATCATTTACATTTCCACACATTTACATGTTTTCACCTTCACTCCATCAGTCCCTTTTCCTTCGTCCTTTTCTTATTACCATACTTAACATCACCCGAAATGTCAACCCATAACTTATTCTTCCACTGTCTCCTCTCTTCATTTTCTAATCTCCTTGCCATCTCAGTGTAGTTCTTGTTCATTCTTTCCTTTAAAGGTTCTTTCTAGTTCCTTCTTCAACCTCCATTCCTCTCTCATGTCCACCTATCCCACCTCCGCCAATTCTTATTTTCTCTCCCTTCCTCGGTTGAGTAATGACCACCCTCGTCTCTCCTCCATGACCCTCTATTATCCTGCCTTTGAACCAGCTTTTTGCTCGCTGTAACTCACTGTCCCTCCTTATTCAGTCACTCTAATGGTGGGTGTCTTCTATGATCATTAAAATCCACTGGAGGTAGCAACAGTGAAATACAGAGTACGCTGTTATGCTGCACAGGTTAATGGAGGACTGTAATGGGGGCTTCTAAGGCCTGCACCATGAGAGGTCTCTGATAAACTGAGGAAAACTGTCAGAGACGGCACGAACAAATCACAGGAAAAGTTGTACCTAAATCTCCTCTCCCTCTTTGGATCACATGGGCGACTTACAAACACTCCACCACCACCACCACAGTGTCCATCCACTGGCCACTCCATAACCACCAGGGCCACAGTGTCCATCCACTGGCCACTCCATAACCACCAGGGCCACAGTGTCCATCCACTGGCCACTCCATAACCACCAGGGCCACAGTGTCCATCCACTGGCCACTCCATAACCACCAGGGCCACAGTGTCCATCCATTGGCCACTCCATAACCACCAGGGCCACAGTGTCCATCCACTGGCCACTCCATAACCACCAGGGCCACAGTGTCCATCAATTGCCCACTCCATAACCACCAGGGCCACAGTGTCCATCCATTGGCCACTCCATAACCACCAGGGCCACAGTGTCCATCCACTGGCCACTCCATAACCAGCACCACCAGTGTCCATCCACTGGCCACGTCACAACCAGATACTCACATCGCTTCACCAGGTGGTTAACAACAACTTTGGGTACGACTTTTTTCCTCAGGTGACTAGGGGCTGGGCAGCGTATAAATAAAGAGCGTCAAGGTGTCCCTCATCATGACAACTGTTTGGTGGGTTTAAAGCAATTAAAAGATAAGAGACAGAATAAACATCCAAACAGGTACAGCAAACATTAACCCAGCACTTTTACAAACTGCTGATTTCAAGGTAGGTAAATTTAATCAATGTCAAGCCGTCTTCCCCAGGTAAGTGACTGGATGAAGTTAAATTAAGTAGGAGTCCGTAGGCAAATTCAACATCCAAACTAGTACCATGAAAATCTATCCACAGTAACAAGAAAAAAACAGTTCTTTTATATTGAGGTATAGTCGCTCCAAAAAGTATGCTTAACCAGAAAATATATGGGTGATCAACGTTAGTCTTTGCGTTCTCTCGACAAATAAGTACCTCTAGTGGATAGTGTATTTCAGATGCAAAACTGTTTTCTTTATGATGCGTGGACGAAAATAGGATTCATACACTTATAAAACGTGGAAAGTTGCTGGATAACTTTTCAGACGCTTCACTCATTCTTTCAAAATGTAAAGACAAAGAAATAAAAATAATCATAGTAATAATCTATCTATTGCCAGACGCCAAAATCCTGTTTGGGGTGGTCACAAAAAAATCGCCTCCACGTCGCCCTGTCCCCCGCTATTTCACTGCCCTGCTCCCAACTCACACCCCCCTCTCTCATATACCTATCCACCCCATCCCTCCATCTCATCCTCGGCCTCCCCCTCCCTCTTCCCCCCTTCACTTCACTCACAGACACTCTCTTCGTCAGTCTCTCACCCTCCATCCTCTCCACATGGCCAAACCACCTCAGTGTGTTCCTCATAACGCTTCCTATCACATCCACATCCGCACCACAACGTTCCTTTATATCCTCATTTGTCAGCCTGTCTCTCCATGTGACTCCACAGGCTCCTCTTAAATAACTCATTTCCACTGCTCTCAATCTTGACTTGTGTCCTTCCAACAACGTCCAAGCTTCACTTCCATACGTTAGAGTTAGTAACACAATACTGTCATGTAGTAACTTTTTCACTTCCATGCTCACTTCCCTGTTTCTTATCACTGCTTTCAAAGAACCAGCAACCTTTCTTCCCTGCTGTACCCTTTCAAGCACTTCACCCTCCAAACCTCCATCCTTACTCATCACATTACCCAAGTACTTAAACTTACTCACTTTTTCCAATTCCTCACCATCCAACCTCGCTGTACATTCACTGACTTCACCTCTCTCAAAGACCATCACTTTACTCTTCCCTACATTCACCTTTAGATTCCGTTCCTTACACACTCTCCCAAACTCATCCACCAAGCCTTGCAGCTCCCTCAACAACACAGTATCATCCGCAAACAACAGTACAGGGAGTTTCCAAACACTATCCTCTCTCACCAGGGCCACTGCAACATTCACTACCCTACCTTGTACCTCTTTTATTACCCCATCCATGTACGGATTAAACAACCACGGAGACATGACACATCCCTGTTTCAACCCAACCTTCAAAGAAAAAAATTCACTTAGTTCACCATCTACTCGCGCTGCAGCCTTAGCACCATCATACATACTCTTCACAGCATTCAACAACTTCCCATCTACTCCATATATTCTTAATACTTTCCACAATCCTTGTCTATCCACCCTGTCATATGCTTTCTCCAAATCCATGAAAAGCCGCATACAACTTCTTTCCCTTCTCTAGAAACTTTCCCACTAAAGATCTAAGAATGAATACCTGATCTACACAACCTCTTCCCTTCCTAAAGCCTCCCTATTCTTCTCCAACTAATTCCTCTGTTCTTTCTCTAACTCTGTCAATAAGTATCCTACCATACACTTTTCCTATTATACTAAGAAGACAAATGCCCCTACGATTACCACACACTTCTTTTTCCCCTTTTCCTTTGTACAAGGGAATAATTATACCTCACTTCCAATCCTCTGGGACTCTACCTTCCTCCCAAGCCAATCTGCATATCTTCCACATCCATTCTACTACTATCTCTCCCCCATGCTTCAGCATTTCACCACACACTCCATCAATTCCTGGGGCTTTCCCCAGTTTAACTTTCTTCATTGCTTCCACAACTTCTAGCCTATTGATTTCTTCCTGTCTTCTCACTCCCTCCTTCTCCCAGCCATTCCCCAGCCACTTAAACTCGCATTACTTCCATCCTGTATGTTCAACAATTCCTTAAAGTGTTCTCTCCATCTGCTCACTTTTTCTCCCTTCTCCACTAGTAATCTACCATTTTTATCTTTCACTCCCCTGCTAACCTCACTTCCACCCTGTCTTACTCTCTTCACCTCTTTCCAGAACATTTTCTTACAGTCCCTCCACTTTACACTCCAAATTCCTTCCAAATTCCTCATCCACTCTCTTCTTACTCCCTCTTACTAATCTTTTCACCTCTCTCTTTCTTTCTACATATAACTCTCTCTTCCGCCTCTCAACTTCTTCCACGCCCCTATTTCTCATCCATTCATTGTATGCTTTCTTCTTTTGTGCCACAGCCTGTCTCACCTCTTCAGTTCACCACGCTGTTCCTTGCACCCCCCTCCGTCTTCTCTTCCTCCCACACACCACATCACATGCTGCACATATTTCTTCTGTAAATATCCTGCACACACCTTCCACGTCCCCCATCTGCTCCAATTCATATTTGCCCAATCGTTCCTCCACTTCTCTCTTATACTCTGCCTTTTCTCATCCTCTTGTAACCTTTCCATTCTCCTTGCAACTACTCCTTCCTCTCGTCTTTCCCTTCTTCTATTCTTCCATCTTACTTGGATCCTAATTCTGGCCACCACCAAGTAGTGGTCAGAAAGTCCACTCTCCCAACCTCTATAAACTCTTGCATCCATTACATATTTTCGCATCCTTTCATCCACACACACATAATCAATCACTGCCTTCCTTTCATTCAGTTCACCACCAACCTTTCTCATCACTCACCATGTATACCTGTGAATCATTTTATGCATGAAGAGGGTATTAGCTATCACCAACCCCCTCCCAGCACAAATGTCCACTAACGCACTGCAATTCTCATCTATCTCAGCAGGCACACCCCACTCACCAACTATTCCATCCACCTTCACATTCCCTACATTACCATTCATATCATCAATCAAAAACACTCTCTCATTCCTTCCAAACTTTTCCATGCACACTTCTACATTTGTCCAGAACTCTTCTCTCACTCTGCTAACACGATCTTGCGTTGGCGCATACACACACACAATCGCCCACATTTGTATTCCAACTTTCAACTTTACCCACACAATCCTTGACCCAACTGATCCATACTGTCTTATGCTCTTCTTCCATCTTTTACTCACAACTATACATACTCCTTCCTTTGCCCTCTCATTCTCACCTACTCCTGCATATATACCCCATCCATACTCCCATTCTCTCACATTTTCTCGTCTCCATTTTGTTTCGGTTACTCCACATACATCCACTTTCGCACCCTCAAGCACCTGGACAATCTCTCTCTCTTTCACCTCATCATTCGTTCCTCTTACATTCCATGTAGCCATTACCAAGTCCTTTGTCCGGTCCTGGGTCGTCATCGTTAGGTCAGTCCTTGTCCGAGGCTTCTTGTTTGTTTTTTTAGTTAGTTGTTTTCCGGGGGGGGGGGGGCACTAACTCTCCGCCAACCCTGTTAGTCGCCTTTACGACAAGCAGGGATACTGGGGGAGTATTCTTGAAAACCCCCCCCGCCCCCAGGGGGTAATAATAATAATAATAATAATAATAAGAAGAAGAAGAAGAAGAAGAAGAACAATAATAGTAATAATAATAATAATAATAATAAAAATAATAATAATAATAATAATAATAATAATAAAAATAATAATAAATAATAATAATAATAATAATAATAATAAAAATAATGATAACACTACGAAGAAGAAGAAGAATAGTAATTATAATAGTTATAATAATAATAATAATATTAATTAAAAATAATAATAATAATAATATTTTTATTGCCAGACGCCTTAATCCCGTAAGGGGTGGCCACAAGCAAATCGCCTCCATGACACCCTCTCCCCCGCCCTTTCACTGTTCAGCTCCCAACTCACATCCCCCGCGCGTCATATACTGTACCGCTCCACGCCAGCCTTCCATCTCATCCTTGGCCTCCCCTCCCTCTCCACCTCACTCACATACAATTTCCTCGTCAGTCTCTCTCCCCATCCTCTCCACATGGTCAAACCACCTCAATCTGTTTCTCTTAACGCTTCCTATCACATCCACATCCACACCACAGCGCTCCTTCACATCCTCATTTGTCATTTTGTCTCTCCATGTGACTCCACATGCTCCTCTCAAATAACTCATTTCCACTGCTCTCACTCTTAACTTCTGTCCTTCCAACAAGGTCCAAGCTTCACTTCCATACATTAGAGTTGGTGTCACAATACTGTCATATAGTAACTTTATCAATTCCATGCTCACTTCCCTGTTTCTTATCACTGCTTTCAAGGAACAAGCAACTTTTCCTCCTTGTTGTACCTTTTCAAGGACTTCACTCTTCAAACATCCATCCTTACTCATCACACTACCCAAGTACTTAAACGCACTCACATTTTCCATTTCCTGGATATGGAAAATAATAATAATAATAATAATAATAATAATAATAATAATAATAACTACAGCTATAATAAAAATACAATAACAATAATCATAATAATCGTTTCGTTTCGTTTTTGAAGGCTCCAACATGTCTGCATGCGTCAGCCTTGGTCATCTAATGGCGGCTCTCCATGATGCTCAATCTCTGGCAAATTCCTGCCTGCCTTTCCAGCTGTCAAGTAAACAAATTAACCACAATACCACCACCATCCCAAATAACTCAGCCCAGCAGTTCGACTTCCAGGCTGCGTAAATTAACACCTTCAGTCCGAGGATTTTTCTTGGTTAATTTCTCTTAATAACAGATTTACAGTATGAAATGTTTACCCCTCGGGCTGAACCTTCAGGCCCTTCACTACGATGACGTCTTTCCACTTAAGTAAAAGGCATTCCTCACAATGAAGTAATGAAGACCATGAAGAAAGCCTGTTCCGGTTTTCTGCGACAGGTCTCCCATAAGCTGAAAATCGCATGAAGCTGGCACGAATTAAAATTAAACAACAACATGGTAGTGAAGAGACTCAGGGCCGCATATTAGACAGAACTGCAGGTTTCGTTGCACGTTCTTCTAAGCGATTCATTATGCCTATTACACTTAGATACTTTTATTTAAGTATTGTTTAGTACCGATAAAGAATGCCTCAGTAACATACTAGGTGGAGAAAAGGTCTAACATGCAAAATAAGTCGCTGAGGCAGAGATGCTACAAGGTCTTCCCAAGGGACCGGAATGCTCCGCTAAGTGTACTAAGGCTGGTGTAAACAAAAGAGGAGGTAAGTGATAGGCAGGCTCAAGTGACAGCAAGTTGCTGTAGAGACAGGAGGGAGGTGGGAGGGAAGGAGAGGGAGGAGGGAAGGTAAGCGAGAGTGAGAGAAAGAGGGGAAGGGTAAGACAGTGGGATGGTAAGAGAGTGAGAAGGAGAGGGAGGGTAAAAGTGAAGTTGGAATCAGGATGGTGTGGGATACTGGAAGGATGAACAACCATCTAATAGGAGTGAACGAATATGCCGGAAAACAGTGATACACACACACACACACACACACACACACACACACACACACACACACACACACACATATACACGACATAATAAAAAAAAAAACAGAAAAGGCAGGAAGAAATGCATTAGCAAAATAATGGCCTGGACATTAGCCAGTGTAAACAAAACCTACTTTAATAGCTTGAATCACTAGGTAAACAAGCAAACAGCTCAATGTCGCTTGCTGTGGCGAACGAAAATGAAAAAATACACACACACACACACACACACACACACACACACACACACACACACACACACACACACACACACACACACACACACAAGTAAATGTCTGTCACCTGTGTAACTATATTTGCATCTGACTGAATTTCAACAGTCACTACTCCCATAAATCTGTGAGTTTACTGACTGTCATCTCAGGGCCAAACCTCGCCACTGTAAAGCATAGTATAGGCCTTAATGTTTCTTCCGCTCTCTCCACAGTATAAGAAAGACAGGCAGAAGGGAGGTATGATAGAACAATAATACCCAACAGAGAAGATGGAATGAGAGAGAGGAAGGATTATACGAGAAGACTACTTTAAAGGTGAAAATTAAAAATCATTAAGTGTACCGTAATGGAAATGGAAACATGGGGTCGGCAAACCAATGTGACCACCAACCAAATAAAATATAAACCAATGATTTTGTTAATGAGCAAATTTAGAAGAAGAGTCTAGGAATATGACAGGAAAATACTGAACAGACTAATAGAGAGTAAAATCGTGGCTGAACATTTAAAAAGAAAGGCTCCAAGAACTGATGAAACGTACTGATAGTTAAAACATATAGTAACTTGAAGACCGTCACCAAGACCATTGCTGAAATCGACTGTGAATGTTGGTAGTTCAGTTCTGGATGCTGAGGACTAAGAATAGAAAACCATACCCAGGGCTAGGTAACAGGTGGCTCAAGGAGTCGCAAATGCAGCAACCGTAATATGATGAGTAAGCTAAATAAATAAATAAACAGACACGCAGACAAACAGACAAGACGAACAGATACATGGACATTGTTATACAGATAGAAGATGATACTGTATAAATGATTAACTGACTGATCAAGGGATATATATGCAAGCTGGAGACGAATTACACATATAAAAGAGAAACAGACAGATACGTAGATATACTGTACATAGATGAATATATAGATTCCAGTGCCGTAGAAAGACAAACAGACAGATAGATACAGATAGTGTCACTGGCGTAGTTACCCCGGTAGCGAATGGATGAAACAGAAGATGAGAAGAATAATGTACGGAGATAAGGCGAGCCGTCAAGAACGTTAAATCGTTTCTGTTATTCATTTTTGCGCTGCCTGTAAGGATAGATCTCACTTGATCTCACTATCTTCCCACTCCTGCTTGTACTCAGCCGGTCAGTTTTTCTGCTTCTGGACAGATAACGTACTCGATGTTTTCCCAGAAACTAATTCCAGAGACCTTTTGTCCCTGACTCATAAGTGGGTGTGACAACAGACAGTGGGAGGGGCAAATTGAGAGTATTTTCCGAACAAGAAGTCTAAAAACGCTTTCTTGATGGCACGCCATTGGTTATGTGTGAGATGTGTTAGCGCACTATTGGCAGCAGGTGCCTCCATTTTTGTGTATGGCTGGAGATTACACTTAAGACAGCCGAGTGGCTAGTTAGCTGGGAGAGGAGGAGTAAGGCTACTTTTATATGCTCGGAGGACCTAATGTGAGGGTCACTTTTTTGGGTCACACTTTTTTGTCACATTTTGTTACACATTTTGTTACACTTTTCCACATATTTTCACACATTACGAAACAAGTTACTTTGATTACAAAAACACACACCTGGGCATTTGTGCACTGTTCACTGCCCACTTTTGGTTCCACATCATCTCCATACTAACACTAGTGTGTGGATTATACTGTATCTGGATTATATCATCCCGGCGAGAGTTCCTCCAGTTCCTCAAGCTCCACGTGGAGTACGTAGCCTCCACTGACTGTAATCTGATAAGGTTAGAAATACTGTAACTCGTTTTATATTTGTATGCTGAGGCCTATGTGAATTCCCCTTTGTAAAACGAATCCTGGTTTTTTCTTTGGTGTGTGTATGTTACAGTGTATAGTAAAGTAAGTTAGTTTTCTTGTGAGCACTTTACCTTTACCCCTTTTGGCAGGATTAATTAAGGGTTAAGAGTGCACCTTAATATATACCCCATGGCAATAGACAGAGATAAATAGACAGATAGATAGATATAGATACACAGATTGTTGCAGCGACAGACAAATAAAGACAAACACTAGGATAGCAGGGCAAAGACAGACAGATAGATAGATACATACAGATAGACAGATAAGCAGATTTGTGCTGGCGACTGATGGTGGAGAAGAACACTGCTACCTTTCTCTATATACTGAAAGTCAAGATTGATCACCAAATTAAGGGTTTAAAAAATGATAATTGAGGGTTAATAAAAAAAAAATAAAAAACAGTTGTAAACAAAATTATGAATGAAAATAATGGATCAAATGTTGCATAATAACTGAGGGGAAAAGAATAAGCGAAACCGCTGAAAAAAAAAAAAAATGCTGAGATAATATGTTGTAAGAAATTAACAGATTCTGAGTTAATAGCTGACAATTTTTTGGACGTAATTTCTCTGGATTAAATATAATTGTGTGTATGATTGCATGTATACAGTATACCTATGGTTAAATGTGTGTGTGTGTGTGTGTGTGTGTGTGTGTGTGTGTGTGTGTGTGTGTGTGTTGAGTGTGTGTGTGTGTGTGTGTGTGTGTGTGTGTGTGGGTGTGTGTGTGTGTGTAAAGCTGCGAATACTTAAACTTACTCATCTGTTACCATATCTACAGCATTTCCAGGTTATCGTAAAAGTAAAAATTTCGCATAAGGAATTACATGGCTATAAATGAAAGTACTTCTTATTTTATTGGTGCAGTTATATACACTCACACTTGCACATTCACACGTGCATGCTGCTCTCTCTCTCTCTCTCTCTCTCTCTCTCTCTCTCTCTCACACACACACACGCACACACACACACACACACACACACACACACACACACCAAGAGATAATGCAATGGAAGAACTAAAACCATATACAGCATGTGCCCTAAGAAAGATGTGTTTATTCACAGGCTCCAAGATAACTTTTATGACTGCTGACAAAGGATGTGATAAGAGGAAGATCCGGGAACGAGGTGGAAGGACTACGTGATGATTTAATACGAAAGTGATAATTGAGGGTGGTATTTTTGTTGGAGAGCACCTGGGACCATCTCTGGGTTCAGTCTTCTAGCAGTAGCCTATTTTTATTACATTTGAGAGAGAGTGAGAGAGAGAGAGAGAGAGAGAGTGAGTGAGAGAGAGAGAGAGAGAGAGAGAGAGAGAGAGAGAGAGAGAGAGAGAGAGAGAGAGAGAGAGAGAGAGAGAGAGAGAGTTAATGATTGCTAGGAATACAATGATTTCTTTGTTTATCTATGCTCGAAGTGCTGATACACCTCCTCCTAGGAAAAAATGGATATAAGGATGAAGTTACTGTAAAAACAATACAGAAAATGATGGAGAGACAAGGTGAAGTATATGATTAAGGGTGAAATGCATCCCATTCAGAGTGTGAGTGGGGGTATGTATTAAAGCTAAGTATATCATGTCTCTCTGTTAATCATGAAACACAATGGGTCCAATTTAAAAAAATGCAGTTCATTCTCAGCACCAAATCATTACCCCTGTGCTCCACCTATCGCTAGTACAAATGAAACCCTGGACTTGTAGTCTATGAGATTTATATACAATGCAATCGAATACCAGGCAATCCCACTCCACTGACATCCAGGGGAGAGAGAGAAGCAATTACAGACCACACACACACACACACACACACACACACACACACACACACACACACACACACACACACTCTACGGTTCCTACCTGGTGGTCCGACCTACTGTCAGCGTAAATTAAGAACAGGACAGCAAGCAGGTGCAAGGGGTGGTTTTTAAATGTATCCCTTTCTGTTTCGCCGATGGCTCTTCGTTTAACCTGTGCCTCACCGATCCTCCTATGTCTGTCTATCAATATTTGCCTGTACTGTCTATCAATTTATCTATTGCAAGACGCCTTAATCCCGTACGGGGTGGCCACAAACAAAATCGCCTCCACTTCGCCCTGTCCCCCGCCATGTCACTGCCCTGCTCCCAACTCCACACCCCACGCTTCTCTCCATATACCTCTCCACTCCCGATCCCTCCACCTCATCCTCGGCCTCCCCCTCCCCTCCCTCCCTCCACCCTCACTCACATTCACTCTCCTCATCAGTTTCTCCCACCCCTCCATCCTCTCCACATGGTCAAACCACCTCAGTGTTTTTCTCCCTAATGCTTCCCTATCACATCCACATCAACACCACAACACTCCTTTATATCCTCATTCGTCAGCCTGTCACTCCATGTGCCTCCACAGGCTCCTCTTAAACTAACTCATTTCCCACTGCTCTCACTCTTGACTTGTGTCAGCTTCCAACAACGTCCAAGCTTCACTTCCATACATTAGAGTTGGTATCCACAATACTGTCATGTAGCCTAACTTTTTCACTTCCATGCTCCACTTCCCTGTTTCTTATCACTGCTTTCAAAGGAACCAGCAACCTTTCTTCCTTGTTGTACCCTTTCCAAGCACTTCACCCTCCAAACTTCCATCCTTAGCCATCCCACACTCCCCAAGTACTTAAGTGTACTCACATTTTCAATTTCCTTACCGTCCAACCTCACTGAACTGTACATTCACTGACTTCACCTCTCTCAAAGACCACTTGACTTTACTCTTCCCTACATTCACCTTTAGAATTCTGCCTTCTTACACAAATCTAAACTTTCATCCACCAAGCCTTGCAGCTCCCCTTCGTCTTCACTCAACAACACAGTATCATCTGCGAAACAACAGTACAGGGAGTTTCCAAACACTACCCTCTCCTCACAAGGGCCACTCCAACATCCACTGCCCTACCTGGTATCCCATTTATAAACCCATCCAGGTACAGACTGAACAATCATGGAGACATGACACATCATTGTTTCAACCCCAGCCTTCAAAGAGAAAAACTCACTCAGTTCTCATCCACATGCACTGCAGCCTTAGCACTCTCATACATACTCTTCACAGCATTCAAGCAACTTCCAATCAACTCTATATATTCTTAATACTTTCCACAATCCATGTCAATCCATCCTGTCATATGCTTTCTCCAAATCCATGAAGAATACATACAACTTCTTTCCCTTCCCTAGAAATTTTTCCACTAAAGATCCCCTAGGCGAATATCTGATCTACACAACCTCTTCCCTTCCTAAAGCCTCCCTCTTCTTCTCCAACTAATTCCTCTGTTATTTCCCTAACTCATCTGTCCAATAAGTATCCTGCCACACACTTTTCCTATTACACTAAGAAGACAAATGCCCCTATGATTACACCATACACTTCTTTTTCCCCATTCCCTTTTTACAAGGGAATAGTATACCACCTGACTTCCAATCCTCCAGGACTCTACCTTACTTCCAGAGCCAATCTGCACATCTTCCACATCCATTCTACTACGATCTCTCCCCCATGCTTCAGGATTTCACCACACACTCCATCAATTCCTGGGGCTTTCCCCAGTTTGACTTTCCTCATCGTTTCTACACCCTATATCCTACTGATTTCTTCCTGTCTTCTCACCTCCACTCCTTTTCCCAGCCA